>NW_006283826.1:201537-217362 GCF_000327345.1 Myotis davidii
ATCGTTGGCCCCACCCCTACTTCCTGCTATCATTGACCAGGGCGGAAAAGGCACCTGATTCTCCGATCATGGCTGGGGGGCAGTCAGGGCTGGGGGGCAGGGCTGCCTTTGCCCTGTCCCCCAGCTCTTAGCTCCCCCCTGGGTTTCCGATCACTGTCAGTGGCAGGGGGCTTCTTCCTGCTTTCCCTTTCGCCTCCCTGCATTGTGCCTACATATGCAAATTAACCATCATCTTTGTTGTCAGTTAACTGCCATCTGAGTTGGCAGTTAATTTGCATATAGCCCTGATTAGCCAATGAAAAGGGTAGCGTCGTACGCCAATTACCATTTTTCTCTTTTATTAGTGTAGATATGATAGGAGGGGAAAGAAATGTTTAAGACGACTTGTACCAAAACATCATTGGTCAGTTTCTCCTAGATGTGGGGGTTAGGGGTGACTATCATGTCCTCACATCCTTCGGTTTATTTGCATTGTCTAACTTATCTGTGGTGAGGTTGTCTTACTCTGTCTTGGGCATCATTAACCTCATTTGAAACCTCCCAGACCAGGCCAGGAGAGTGGAAAAGGAAAAGAAATAACATTATTTGTAGCCTGTGTCAGCACTCGGTTCCTTTTCACGGCTTAGTGATAGTTCATTTCATGGACATACCACATTCTGTTTGTCCGTTCATCTGTTGGTGGACACATGGGTTATTCTCACTTCGGGCTCTTGTGAATTTTGCTGTGAAGAACATTGCTTTACCGTATCTGTTTGAGCACCTGTATTCACAACTTTGGGTATATGCCTAGGAGTGGAATTGCTGGGTCATATGGTGACTCTATGTTTAACTTTTTGAGGAACTACCAGATGGTTGTTCAAAGTCACTGTACCATTTTATATTCCTACCAGCAATGTACAGGGGTTTCCATTTCCCACCTCCCTGCCAAGACGTTAATTTCCCTTTTCTTGGTTATCGCCATCGTAGTGGGCGTGAAGTGGCACCTCACTGTGTTTTAGCTGTGCGTCTCTCTAATGACGGATGATGTTGAGTGTCTGTCCATGTGCGTGTTGGCTGTCTGTAGATCTTCTTTGGAGAAATGTCTATTCCAGTCCCTTGTGCAATTTTTAATTGGGCCTTTTGTCTTGTCGTTGGTCTCCGGGCTTTCTTGAGTTCATCAGCTGTTTTGCTGTGGGGTCCGTTGGTGAAGGATCCAGAGGCAAAAACCTGCCCAGATCGTTTGGGGATAAAACAGTCAGGAGATGAAGGAAGGTCGCTCAGCCACTCTACTGAACTTGTGGAGTTTGGCCCAACTCGCAAAGAAGTTTGGAAGCCTTCCGTCCATAGGATACCAAAAAGGCTACTGCAATTCTTGCTCAAAAAAAACACTCCGATTTTAGGACATGAGCTGTTCTCATTACAAGAACATTCCACTCCCTTAAGTCCCTTTAATCACTTATAACACTCTCTCTTTATCTCTCATATGGAAACAATATGTCCTGTTTTCCACATGCTGTAATTATCCCCTTTGATAAAATCATGTGTAAAAACATGCGCAACACGCCAAGTATTATCACCCACCTGGCCAATTTACATACCCTTCGATTCTTTTTTTTCCACACTTTAGATTTTGCTTCATGGATTTTTGCAGCCGTGTTTTCCAGCATCAGTCAGAAAAACTGAAGAGAAAATGTAGTGTGATTGCAAATGCCCCTCCTCCTCCTTCTCCGCGCCTTCCCTGTGATCCCATTAACCGTCCCCCCAGGAACACAGCCTTTGGAGTCGGGGCTCTCCCAGCACCTCCGAAGGAGGGTG
Organism: Myotis davidii; assembly: GCF_000327345.1. Taxonomy (NCBI): domain Eukaryota; kingdom Metazoa; phylum Chordata; class Mammalia; order Chiroptera; family Vespertilionidae; genus Myotis; species Myotis davidii. Next base: position 203,332 of record NW_006283826.1, read on the forward strand.
GGGAGCCGGCACCTTGGCACGGGAGTGCTTGGAAACCCTGGAGAAGGGCCCATCTTAGCCCCTCCAGCGCCGCCGGCCGGCCAGAGCAGGCTCCCTGCACCGGCTGCCTGGGACATTCTTTCCCGGTCCTGGACGTAGCCCTTCGGGAAGGAATGGAGTGGAGCCATTAGACCTTTGGCTGTGGTGGCACAAGGCTCTTAGTCAACATCATGGGTCTCATTCCAATGCATGTGGGACTTGGGCTGAGTCTCTGAGTCATTTCTTAGGCTCCGTTTCTTTGACTTTAAAATGAGGACCTGTGCCCTGACTGGTGTGGTTTAGTGGGTAGAGCATCAGCCGGTGCCACAAAAGGGTTTGATTCTTGGTCAAGGGCATGTACCTGGGTTACAGTTGTTTGTTTGTTTTTTTAAATCGGGCTGGCTTGCAGGTTTGATTCCTGGACCCAGTGGGGGCATGTGCAGGGGGCAACTAATTGATGTGTCTCTCTCACATCGATGCTTCTTTCTCTCTCTATTCCCTCTCCTCTCCCTTCTACTCTTTCTAAAAATCAATGGAAAAATATCCTTGGGTGAGGATTAACAAAAATAACAACAACAATAATAATAATAAAATTAGGACCAGAGTGGTGCCCGTCCTCAGTGTTTGTGTGCCATTAAGAATGCCCAGTATTGACTGTGAACTTACTATAGGGCGTCCCAAAATTCACGCAAGAAGTAATTTTGATAGAAAACACAGGTTTATAATTAAAAATTGTAAATTTTTTATTGATTCATAAATTATACAGTGTAGGGTTATGTATGGAATAGCACATCGGGTAAATGGCCTCCACGGCTTTGCTGGCACATACGCAAAGCCGTGGTCTTCATTGGTCTTCATTGTCCCTGCTCCTGGGCCATCATTGGTACTTGGTAATGCTTATCAAATTGAAGGGATTGAAATCAAAAGGCAACAGATATTAGAATCTGATTCAATAAACCAAGTAAAATTAGACTTTTATTTTTTGTTGTTGTTGTTGTTAATGCTCATGCAAAATTCAAATCTTGCGTGAATTTTGGGACACCCTATATATGCCTAGCATTTAAAAACATAACGCTTGCCACAAATCTACCTGGAGACTCCATTCTGCAGATGGGGAAGCGGAGGCCTGAGGGTATTACTTTAACCTTTAACCTGGCCAGGTTGACAGCGGTCCTCGGGGAGCTGGGATGGGTACTTGTGTCCTTGGAGTCTCCGTCCTCTGTACTCTCTGTCTCTTGGTGACATGCAGTGCGTCCCCGTCCCGGAGGGGCTCAGTGGGTACCAGCTGTGAAGCTCAAGGTCCCGGCACACAGGGAACACGCTGTGTTTTTCCCCTTCATCCCCTCATCGCTCAGCATGAACCCTCCGGCGGGGCTCAGAGACCAAAGCTCAGGGAGTGGGACCGAGCCCGTACGGGATTCCAGGGCTCTCGAAGGTTCGGGGTCCACAGAGCCCTGGAAGAATGTGGCTTTGAGCCGTTGTCCCCCGAGTTCCTAAATCCATAGGCAGATTAGGCAAAATGGGATCCGTATGTTTCTGATTCATTTACACTTAACTCATCAGAAATGTTCCTTTTTATGAGCTATTTGATGTCCAGAAAGCCTTTTGAGTCGATTTTATAAGCCTTTTAAAGAGTTTTCTCTTAGAAACAGGCGATTGCATTTTGCCAAGAATAAACAAACTTGAACCTCAAAAGCGCAGAGCTCGCCAAGGATCCTGATGCCAGAGGGCAAGTTTGTGAAGTCACCTCTTCCTCACTCCTGACACCTTCTTCCGTTTCTTGCTCCCAACCTTGGTCCCTCTGCTTTCCTTGCACCACTTTTTACCCCACTTGGAAGTAGGTGCAGCTCCGTCCAGTGTACTTCTCCCGTGGCTGCTGCCCTTCAGAGCCCTGCTGTGGCCCATCTCTCGTCTGATTGCCCGCCTGGCTACGGCAGAGAACACGTGAGGAGGTGCCGTTAGTCTTAGCGGCTCTGAACTCAGTCCCAACATGGGTCCTCTCACCTGGCACTTTCTGAAGAGCTCCCACTGTCCCACGCGATTTTCATAAAACAGGCACGGGAGCCTTTGTGATTTCCACTTACTTTTTACGTATGTTTTTTAATTAATTCTTTTTTATTTTTAGAGAGAGAGAGAGAGAGAAAGGAAGGGAGAGGGATAGAGAGATAGAAACATCGATGAGAGGAAAACATCGATCAGTTGTCCCCTGCACCCCCCCCTCCCCCCCGCCCCAGGCTTGTGTCCACGGTTCTGGCATATGCCCTGACTGGGAATCAAACCGTGATCTCTTGGGTCCCAGCCAGGCTGATTCCCTTTATATTCAAGGAAACTGAGGCTCAGAGGACCTACGGGATTGGCTGAATCGATCTGGCTTAAAGGTGGTGAACTCCCGTTTTAGTCCATTCCGGTGGTTTTCACAGAAGCCCAAAGCCTGGGTGGCTTGTAAATAGTAGACATTGACTTTGCATGTTCTAGAGCAGTGATGGCGAACCTTCTGAGCTCGGCGTGCCAGCATTTTGAAAAACCCTAACTTAACTCTGGTGCCGTGTCACATATAGAAATTTTTTGATATTTGCAACCATAGTAAAACAAAGACTTATATTTTTGATATTTATTTTATATATTTAAATGCCATTTAACAAAGAAAAATCAACCAAAAAAATGAGTTCGCGTGTCACCTCTGACACATGTGTCATAGGTTCGCCATCACTGTCCTAGAGGCTGGGAAGTCCCAGATTAGGGAGCTGGCAGAGTCCAAGCTGGGGAGGGCCTGCTTGCTGGTGTATAGCTGGATGTCTTCTTGCCATGTCCTCACAGGATGTGATGGGAGGGGCCAGGGTGCTCGGTGTGGTTTCCTTGATAAGTGCACCAATCCCATCCCTGAGGGCACCATCCCCCTGACCCGCTCACCTCCCCAAAGGCCTCACCTCCGAATATCCTCCCATTGGGGGTTAGGCTTCACCATGTGAAATCTAGGGGGGACACAGTCAGTCTGTAGCAATTGAGGACTTGTTATTTTGTTTTGTTTTGCTATACCACCTTCTAAGGGTTCTCAAAAGGCCATCTACAAAGACCATTGAGGAACTTATTTTTTAGAATGTTCGATCTGAAGAACCTTGGAAATCAGAGCAAGGTCACCTATGTTATTAATTGCTCACAACAACTCTGAGAGTCGGCTTTGGTGTGTCCATTCTATAGATGAGAAAACTGAGGTTCAGAATGGTTACCTCATTTACATGAGGCCACAGGGTGAGGCCAATGAAACAAGGCACGGAGCCCTGGACTGGCAGAGCTGATTCTGTGTTTCCCAAAAGGGTGGCAAGTGTGCCCCTGGAAGGTGCGGGTGATTCAAGATCATCCAAGAACGTGAAGGTAAGTGGTTCCAAATCACACCGTGGGGGTCTCCCCCTTGGCGAGGCTCTTCCCGCTCTCACGGGTCCTGTGTGTCCCGACCACCTGCCAACCAGTTCTCTTCTCCACCCTGAAATGTGGAGAGAGCAAGCTCCATGCTTAGACCCTCCCCTGACAAGTGTATGGCTACAAGGAAGAGCTTTGTTTTGCTTCCACTGTATTTCTTTTGCAAGGTTCCCTTTATTTATGGATCTAGCACTGGATTTATCTGTATAACAATGATAAACCATTTCCTTGTGAGAGTGAGGAAATAAAGAGTTGATTTAAGAAAAAGAATATGGGGGGTAAATGAGTGTACAGATGATGAGTATGGCCAAAGTACTGAAGATGGCGCCCAAAGGACTGATGTTTAGGAAACACACAAGTCCATTCACAGGTGATAAAACCGAGTCCTAGGAGAAGCGATTGGATCAGTAAATGGTGGGAGGGTCAAGGTGAGAACTTACGTGTTCTGTTCAGCTTTGGTAGTTCAGACCACATCCTGGCTGGTGTTTGCTTGGACATCACTGAAATGCTTAATGGTTTTGTACCAGGGCATGCCGGAGTACTGCCACTACTCAGTTCCGATCAAGGGGTTGTGGGTTTGATTCACGGTCAAGGGCATGTACCTGGGTTGCAGGTTCCTTCCCTGGCACTGGTCGAGGCATGTGTAGGAGGCAACTGATTGAAGTGTCAATCATCAATAGATGCTACCCGAGGAAGTGAGTAGGCAAGTGAGCGAATGAATCAATGAATGAATGAAACATTTGCTAACCTCCTTCCTAATCTGTGACGTGAAGAAAAGGTATCTGAGAAGGGACCCAGCCAGCCTGGGCTAGATCCTACGTTGATCTTAACTCCTTCAAAATGTAGGGATGCCTTTAATCTTAGACCAGTGGCTCTCAACTGTGGTTTTGGCACTCCCCCCCCCCGCCCCTTGGGCATTGGCAGTGTTTAGAGACTGGAGGCAGTCATAGGGGGAGGGTGTGCCTGCTCGTGTCTAGTGGATACAGGTCATGGATGCTTCTAAACATTCTACAGCGCACAGGACAGCGCCATGAAGACTCGGCCGGCCCAGAATGTCAGCTGTGCCCACGGAGGACCTGGGTTTTAAGGAGAGTCGTGGAGACTTGAAGGCGGGGAGGGTCTGAGGGTATTCTGAAGAGCACAGCCTTGCTGAGCACTGGAAAACATTCGCTTCTTGCCGGCTGGCCATCATTCAAGGCTCAGGTGAGCCCCCCGCCCCCCCTTTCAGTTTTGCTGATGGGTGCACAGACACACAGGCCCATATTTATAAAAAAGGATATTGATCGACAGGAGTAGTGCTTTGTTGATGTGATAAGCTTTGGATATTGTTGGGATAGTGCAAACGTATGCTCGATTCCTGTCTCCACAATTTATACCTTCAGCTGCCCCGCAGAAGCCCTCTGGATGTCTGCAAGGTTTTTGTTTTGCTTCATCGTAGAAGGAAGTGTATGTGATGAACTGTTTCTAAAAGTATTTTGCCTGTTAGTGCTTTGGAGGCTGGTCAGAATCTTACAGACTTCAGTACGTGACTAACATCAAAGAACTGAGCATGGCCACCGTGTTGGGCTGTTTGCACGCTTACCTGTTGTACGGATGGGGTGCTGTGTAGGGACAATGTCATTGTCATTGTTGCAGCCTCAGCACCTAGCATCATGCCAGCCACTAACACAGGGTCAGTAAATATTATTTAAATGAATGAGTCTTATTTCTTAAGCTCACATTCGGTGCCAATAGTAAGCTAGCAGATTCCCCTTTTATAGATAAGAAAACTGACATTCAGACGGGTTAAGTTACATAGTCAAGGTCAGTCAGGCGCATGGGAGAAGTATTACTGATGGAAGTTCACGGGCCTTTCCACCCTGTCTAAAAAGAGCGTGTGCCTGGTTAAAGGCCAATGAAAATATTTATCCACCATGAGCAGTGAGAGCCTCAACAAGGAGACAAGCCCTGGCTGGTGTTGCTCAGTGGTAGGGCATCTGCCTGTGGATTCCCAGTCAAGGACATGTACCTAGGTTCCAGGTTCGTTCCCTGGCCCAGCCGGGGCACGTGCGGTAGGCAACCAATTGATGTGTTTTTCTCGCATTGATGTTTCTCTCTCTCTCTCCTGTCTCTCTTCCACTCTCTAAAAATCAGTGGGTTAAAAAAAAAAATGAGACAAAAGAGAGAGAAACAAGAGTGTTGTCTGCAGCATTGGCTTTGAGGGACCCGAGTCCTGGATCATAGTGAGCGTCTTTGGGGTACTTACTCTCTAAGCATCTCAGTCTCTTCACCCCCCAGAGGACTTGCCTCCTACGCTTGGATGAAGGGCAGTTGCCCCGATGTGTGCAACAGCCAGGTCCTGGGGCGGTAGCGAGAAAGACACAAGCTATTAGTCGCATGTGGGTGGCATTTCCCTTTAAAGAAAAGGATGGGCCTGGGCCTCTGTGAGGTCCCCCGGAGAACAGCAGTGAGTGCGCCAGAGACAGAAAGCTGACTCCCCGTCCTCCGCATGCTGTGAAAAATTAGCTTTTTTGCTTAAGAGCACACAGATCCTTGATAAAAGTAAGACATAAAACATGAGCGGAGAGCCGGCTCTGGGAAAATGCCATCTTTTTATTGGCGCTGTTCTAGGGAATGAGCCGGCCTGTATAATACCACCGTAAGTGCAGCTATTTGTAACGTCAGGGCAACAATGCGGCCCCGGCGCTTGCCTCTTTCCTTCCCGCCTCTCGAAAGGCTTCAGAACCGAGCATAAAATCACAGGAAAATGGGAATAATATGTTCATTCATTAGGGTTTCGCCATGACGATTAGCAATGTTCGCCTGCGTCCTTTGGTATGAAGGTTTTTGCCTCTCTGCAGGAATAGTCGTTTCTCTTTTTGTCGAAGCAGCAGAGCCTTTTAAAATTTAAAAACATATTTAAAAGAATGAGGTGCTGGAGCGCCTATCTTGACAGACCATTACATGGCTCCCACCTTCCCCGCTCCCCCCATTCCAGTTGGCTTGGGAACCTCCCGTTCTCATCAAGGAAGCAGATCGAGAGGAAATTATAATTGATTGGAGCAAGGGAGGTATCAAAATTGCTTTGAAAAGAAAAAAGGTACTTAGTGTTACTTTGCCCTTTTATTTTCTCTCTTTCTCTGCCTGTTACACACACACACACACACACACACACACACACACACACACACACCTTCCCCCCTACACAATATGTTCAGACATCTGGTCTACTCAGCATTTCAGGGACAGAGATTAAGTCCGTGCATCTCAGAACATCTGGTCGACCTGAGAGAAACACACACACACACACGCACACGCACATGCACAAACACACACACACACACACACACACACACACACACACACACCACTACCACCGCAACCAAACAACACATTAAGGGGTAGCTGGACTCTTGAGAGTGTTGACCAGGTAATGGTTTCTAAGAAGGGAGACAGCACTCCCCAATCCCGGGATTAAAGTAACTCGTTAGCCTCCATTTTTCTGAATTTAATATGAGCTTGCCCCCTGTGACTGAGTCTGTTTTAGATTTTATTCTAAAATGGAGCAGATTGTAATTTCTTTTTTTCTAATTTCAAGATTTCTTTTATCCTAGGACAGGGGCAAATTAATTTAGCTTGTGGAGGGGAATTGGTTTTTCTTTAAGTTTTCTGTTCAATTGTTTAAGACCAGAAGTAAAAATGTTGTTTTTATGAACAGAGGAGGGGGGCTGGAGGGTGGTGGCAATTGTATGCGTGTGGGTTGGGGGTGGAGAGTGAGTTTGGATGAAGTTAACTTTTAATACTAGAACATTTAAATGTGGAACATAAAGGAGGCATATCTCTCTCGCCCCTTTTTCCCCTCCCTTTCTATCTTCTCTTAACCCTCACCCCCCACCACACACACACACCTCCCTCCGCCCAATAATGAAAGGCATGAATGCTGACGCTGTAAAATTTGGAAAATAAGTCCAGAGATGACCACTGTTAAACCTTTTGATTTATTTCCCTCACGTTGAGATAATGCTGTAGATACAACTTCGAGTTGTTTTTCATGTCCTGTTGTATCATGAGCATTTTCTCTTGTCATTAAATATTCATTAGTCATCATTTAAAATGATTTTGAAATACCTGATTATACTATGATTTTACTTAACCATTTATAACAGATGGATATTTAGCTTAAAAAAACCTTTATTATTGTGAACATGGGAGTGATGACCATCTTTATGCGTAAATCATTGCCCCTGGGTTTCATTCAAAGACCGAAGAAGTTCAGAGTGGCTGATGCATAGGATGTAGGGGGCATGACAGGAGATACGGCTAGACAGGTAGGCAAGAAATTGGATCTTGCCAGCCCCTGTACTCCATGCTAAGGGTTTCGGACTTTATTCAAATAATAATAGTAATGATGATGAAGATGAAGATGATCATAATATTTATTGAGTCTTTACTTTTATTAGACACTTTCCAAATGGTTTTTATTTATTAACTCATTTAATCTTTGTGACAACTCCGAGCCATAGGTATGGATTGCAAAACCCAAGTGCAGAGAAGTTGAGTCATCAGGCCAAGGTCATAAGCTTGGTAGGAACCCAGACTGCAGAGCTGACGTAGTTTGCCACATTGGCCCATTACCTTATAGCAATAGGGAGCCACTGAAGGATTCTGGATGGGAGGTGGGAGGCATGATGAATGGATAGGCATCTTTAAAAGGCTTGCCTTATCTGCAATGAGGAGAAGGAATCGAAGGGGCAAGAGTGGAAGCAATAACATCAAATCCAAGATTGGGGGGCAGATAGAGTGGGTGGCAGCAAGGATGGGGGGAAGCGAATGAATCTGAGGAATGTTTGGGAGGGTGGGTTGATAGGGCTTAGGTCTGGAGATAAAGGGGCAGGAACTTCAAGCTAGCCTTGCAGATTGGGGCAGCTGGGAGGAGGGTGGGGTCATGTGTTGAGATGAAGGGACAGTTGGTTGACCTCTCCAAGGTCACCCAGACACCAAGTGGAGGAGGAAGGGTTTTGAGCGTGAAAGCCAGGAGTCTGGGGAAGAGGCAGTCTGGGAAAGCAAGCTGTGCTTGAGTGAGAGTCCCGTCAACAGGCGGAGACACAGAGAACAGAACCAGAATTGAGGATGGAGTCCAAATACCCTCTGCTTGGGTTGATCATGTCACGAATATGGTCCCTCATCTGGAGGCACAAGAATACAGCAAGGGGCGGCCACATGCGCAGCCCCCTGCACAGCACGTGGGAGCCCTCTTTGTGTGAGGAAGGCCAGGAGACAGGAAGAGATGGAGGGTAAGGGGGTGGGTCACTTCTTTTGTTGCCTACCTCCGGGAAGCCCTCAGACAGAGGCACCTGATTCCATTCAGGGGCCTCCGTGAGTGAGGTGACTGAGGGGGGGTGTGTCTGTGTATTGTGAGGAGAAGGGTCCTAAAGACAGCTCAGGCCTTTATATGTAAATCCAGTTGAGTAGGTTTTCTTTTGGGGAGACCTTTGGTCGAATGAAGTTGACAAAGTGGGGAAAAATAAAGAGTTTTGGAGAGTGGCCATTCTAAATTCGAATCCCAGTGTTTGCATATATTTCTTTGGTCTGGTGATGATGAGAATGCTGGTTTCTCTCCTTGAACAATGTGTTTATCAAACCATAAAATGGGATACTATGGTTACCAACATAAAATCATCTATTTATCGATCATCTATTTACCCATGTATCATCTATCGAATACGTGTGTAGCTCTTTACAATTACAGAGCACTTTCCATAAATATTGTCGTTTAACACCCTTATCACAGCTCTGTCGCTTAGGAGTTGAGAACATTCCCGTTTAACTGATGAAGAAGCTGAGGGGGAGGTACAGTGGGGACCTGGGGAGCTCGGATTCCTCGCTCTTTCTATAACCCGTCCTTCTCGCCTGCAGTCCCAGGAGGAAGCCCTGACCTCCTAGGAAAATATGGCCCTAGTTTGTCCATGACCTCAGCCCTCTCAGGCCTGGGAGTGGGTTGTGCTAGCCAGGGTTGCACCCTGGTTCTTGCTCACATGTTGACGATGACCCTGGAACTCCGAGACGCCAGCGAAACCCCACCAGGGATGGGACCTCTCTCCCTCCTCCCCACCAGCCTCTCTCTCTCGGGGAAGCCAGAGCAGGCGGGCAGCAGAGGAGTCCCTGGCATTTGCACTTTGGTCTCCAGCCCTTTGGTCAAGTTCGGTAATTGTGCTTTGATGACCTTGAGGTCTCCCTTGGGATTTCCGGAGACACACTTCTGTCTCTTGTCTCCCGAAAGCCCCCCGTGTCTGTGCAGAGGGGCCACGTGGTAGCAGGAGGAGAGCTGGGGTTTTATTACTGGGAGGTCAGTGCTATTGGTGAACAAAACCGACCCTTGACGGCCTCACTACCCGGCTTTCCCAACACAACGCCACACCACGATGCTGCCTCAGAATCCAACTCCACGTCACCCCGAACACACACAAGGCACTGCCCCCATCTTGTCTCCTGAAATAACACCACAGCTCAGGCTGGCACCAGGGGTCAAAATAATGCTATGGAAACACCAGGTTACCGCCAGCACTCCGCTCTGATCTCACACACAGACCCAACCACAGCACACCTCAACGCAGCGCTTCATTCAAATGCAGTACAGCTGACAAATCACCCTGCGGCCCAGCATGGCTCCCCACAACAACTCTGGCCCCACAAAGCCCCACGCGGTCCAACGCCAATTCAGCAATGCCTAATTGGCCCAACGCAATGGAAAGAGAACAGCAAATGAAACAATTGCGTTGGAAAACCCAGTCTCTCTCCTAACCAAACTGTGTGGCCATGTGTGACCGGGGTTTTCCCAGCCTCGGGGCAGGAGGAAGCCAATACCCACACCCTTGGATGGCCAACAGGCAATATTTCCTCTGACCTTGACTGCCGCCCCCCCCCCTCACCCCCCTTTCCTCATTCCCTCGCCACCATTAGTCTTGGCTAACCTCGGCCAGGATGTCGTGCCAGCCTGGGCCTTGGAGACAGCGCCAGGAGAGAGTGGGGGGAAGGCTGGGTGTCCTGGGGTGGGAGCTGTGAGCCTCCCTGGAAAGAGGGCCGTCCCCTGGCAGCGCTGTGTGGTCTCCTCGTCCATCCAAGACAAACCTCAAACCCAACACGCGCTTTGGCCGATGGGAAAAAACAGAACAAAGTTTGCTCCCTTTCTCGAGAACTGGACCCAGGGATCCCAGGCTCGGCTCCACTCTTGGTCTTGTTCCTTTTTAAACAAACCGCCTGGCTTTTAAGATCTTCAGAATCCCATTAAAGGCTTTTACCCCTTCACATATTGGAGGCGTCTGATGAAAGGGGGTAGAGGGAGGGAAGGTAATAGGGCCGCGGAGAACAGAGACCAGAGGCCTTAATTTCGCCTGTCTCCTCGGCCGGTAATGGTGTTGGATGTAAACAGTGCTCTGGTGAGCGCCTGAGCGTGATTACAGGACGGCTGGGGAGAGAGGAAGTGTTTGCTAACCGCGAGGAGGAATGTCCCCTTTGAAGGAGTTTGGCGTTTATTCTCTGCCCCCTCCTTGTCCCCCTCAGCCCCGGCCCTCAGCCTCTCCTCCCGGCTGGCTTCTCTGGGTTCCCTGAACTGTAAACACAGTGACAGAAATTAGATGTGGGCAAATCTGTTAAACATTTTAAGTCGAAGTGGGGTTGGCAGTTGTCTCACTCCGCGGGATATGCGAGACGAGGCTAATAACTTCGTAATGGGTCTTTTGTTTTTGTCTGGGGACTGGTGGGAGGGAAGTGGGGGGCCAGGGCCCGAGCCCAGGAGGCCAGGCCGGCTGGAAACCGGGGCCCGGCTGCTGTTAGGGAACCCACTCAAGCTTCATGGTCAAGTTCTCGACCCTTCCTGTGCTCAAAAGGGCAGCCAGTGGCCAGCACCCGTCTCAGCACGCCCCCGGCCCGTCGTGCTTCCTTCGGCTGCCTCTTCTTTTCTTCCATCCGTGAAATTCCCAGTGACGTCAATGGGGTTCCATGTGCAGCACACGTGTGATCGTGGGACCCCGGGGCGACACCAGGGAGCAGGCCTTGGCTCTGTGCGCGTTCTGCCTACGTGTTTTGCTGTCTGGAAGGCTCCGCCTGACATCAAGTTCATGTTCTTAATTCTGGTCAGATGGTCGGGGTGGGAGCCGAGAACCCACAGCTGGGAGCTCCGCGAAGTGATCAGGGAGTTAATTCAGCGAGTGGGGTAGATGGTGAGGAGATGCTGGGGAGTACGACCAGGTCGGCCTTTGCCTTCACGGGGAGCTTCGTGTCGGGGTGCTGTGCATTAAAGAAATAATTTCACAGACAGACTTAGCTACCAGGAAAGGGGAGGCGATATGTGCTTTCCCTAGACCAGTGACGGCGACCCTCTGACACGCGAACTCATTTTTTTGGTTGATTTTTCTTTGTTAAATGGCATTTAAATATATAAAATAAATATCAAAAATATAAGTCTTTGTTTTACTATGGTTGCAAATATCAAAAAATTTCTATATGGGACTCGGCACCAGAGTTAAGTTAGGGTTTTTCAAAATGCTGGCACGTCATCACTGCCCTAGACAATGGGGGCCGCACATCAAACCCCGGCATCTGGCTCCGGAGCTGATGCTGTTAACACAGCTCTCGCTCCTGTGTCCCCTCAGCATCCACGTGAACCAAAGGATTTCCGCTGGAATACACGCTGACAGCGATCGCCCTGAGTGTTTTAAGTATTAAGATTTTCTTTAATGTTTATTCAGTAGTATTCATTATTGAAGTATTCCTCAGTGTCTATTTCTAGGCCAATCACAGTGCCGGATGTGGGACTTAGAGATAAACTGGTAATATCAGTGAGGCACTGTGCTGACTGCTTTGCTAAAGCTAAGTACACGCTCTCAATTGATCTTAGCAGCAGTTACGTAAGGTGAGCACTATTATGACCCCATTTCGCTGATGAGATCAGGGCTTGGAGAAATAAGGAACCTGCTTGGGGGCACCCGGGGAGTCTGCCCACAGAGTCGCTTCTCTCCCCTGCATGGTGCGTGGTCTGCCCTCTGAGTTTCCAGCCCAGTGGGGGCGACAGGCAATCTGAGGACACAAATGCCCTAGAGCAGGGCTGCCGTGCAGGCTGGGGGGACAGAGGAGAAAGCGCCCTTTGCTGGGGTCAGAGTGGAAGACGGCTCGCAGAGGTGCCGACAACTCGGACACTCCTGAGTAATGAGACGTTGCCAGACACGAAGGAGAGGGGTCATTCCCGGTGGAGGTGGAGGTGAGGTGGGGTGGTTACAGCAAGTCAGAGGGTGAGGAAAGTACAAGGAAATGGCGCGTGGGGGGAACCGCCGCAGATGCGCGTGGCCGTGGAAATCCTCGGACAAGGATTCTGGAAAAACAGGCGGAGCCCACGGAGAAGGGCGCTCCACGCCACATCAAGCGTCTTGGCTCCAATCTGCCAACAGCAATGCTTCCAGGGGGTGGGCACCGACCCGTCCGAAGGGGACCTCCCCGAGCCTGTGTCTCCGCCGCCAGCCAGCCCGGCCCGGCCCTCCCCGCCGTCCAGACGCTGCATCCGCAGAAAGCGCAGGGCTGTGCAACTCCGAGAAGCCTGTCTCGCGCCCCACGAACACATCATTTATTTCCTCTAAGTGCCTGTCTCCCTTTTCCTCAAATATGCTCCGGGTTACAACTTTCCCTGCTTCCCCGGGGAGCGGCCCACTCCGCGCAGCCATCACTCACTCCATAAGGCTGTCTCCAAGCTCTCCTCAGCCCTTCTCCCCCAACCCTTGCTAACTGACCAGCAGGTGAGAAACAGCCGCCATCTTGGACCTCATCTGGAGCTGGGCACCCCGGGGGCAGCATCCTTCTCTCCGCTGCCTCCTCTCCTTAGTTTGAAGGCAGTGTAATTGATGGAGTGCCTCCACACTTCTTTTTTTTGACACATCCAACCAGGAAAATGAAGATTTATTTTTTTATAACTTAATCATAAGATTGGTCTCATGGCCAAGTAAGTCTAGTGATGCTGAGATGGATTAGGGGTGGCGAACGTAACTTAGGAAAGTTATGAACACAACTTCATTTCACCTCTTTGGGTGTCCTCCTTCTCATCGGTGGAATGAAGACGTGATTGCTGCTCAATCCTTCTCTATCGCACCCAGCGAGGCGGGCGGGACAAACGTGCAAAGACATGGCAGGCGCCATAAGGCAAGCTACAGAAATAACTTCTTGCCAACAAAAGCTCACTGCCACAATCCAAAACCAACAGGAGGCCCCAGTAGGGCGTAAAAGGAGAGACTTATGCAGGTGAATTGTTTGCACACGGGAGAAACCGAGTGTGCCCCCTTATAGAGGGGAGACCCACTTCTATAGAGAAAGTCCTTGCCCTAGTCCCTGATTGGTCCATTTGTATGCAAATGAGGAATCCAAACTTGCATAGTCTGATTTGATTGGTCCAAATAGTACTGTCCTGGTCGGTTGAAATCATGCGTTCAGAGGGGTCATTGTGGAGCTGCTCTGATTGGTCGGTAAAAATGGAAATGAGGATATAGCTGTGCAGTTCTGGTTGGATGAGGCAGGTATCCTTTCATTGGTTGAAATAGATTCCAGGATCTCCTTTATGAGGATGGGCTCAAGTGG
>NW_006283826.1:217468-220319 GCF_000327345.1 Myotis davidii
GTCTGTGGCTTTCTCCTGAAACCCAGCGTGCATGAGCGTTCCCCTCTAAGCAGTAGCTGCTAGACTCTGATTAGAAATTGGGGCTCAGCTAACCACAAGGAGTTCTTTTTGACAGGCATATTCCCTCTCAGGGTCAACAGGATCAATAATCATGATGCTGGCAGTAGCAAAATCAGTGATAATAAAGGGTGCTTGGGAATGAAAAAGAATCCTTAGGTTGCATGGGTTTGAACTTCAACTCCTCTGTTTAATACCTATGTGACCTTGGGCAAGTTGTTTAGCCTCTCTGTGCCTCAGTGCCCTCAACTGTACAAAGATGATAGCTGCCCTTCCTCAAAAAGTTGCCGTTCGAATTAAATCAATGACTACAGGACTGCTTAAAGTTGTGCCTGGCACATTGTAAGCACTGTACAAGTGTTCCTTATTGTTGTTATTATTCTTTATGACTTGTTTCTACATTTGCATGTGGAAATCTTGACTTTCTCTTTAGATAACAATGTCTCTCCAGCCCTGGCTGGTGTGGCTCAGTTGGTTGGGTGTCAGACGGCTTGTTGGTTCGATTCCCCTTCAGGGCACAAGCCTGGGTGGCAGGGCATGCCGGAGGGCAGCTGATCAATGTTTCGCTCACATCAATGTTCCTCTCTTACCCTCCCTCCTTTCCTCCCTCACTTCCTCCTTCCCTCCCCCTTCCTTTCTAAGAATTAAACAATAAATAAATAAATAAAAGCATCTCTCCAGTTTCAGAAGCGTATATTCTGTAATCGGTTCTTGTTAAATATAAAAATTAGTAGTGTGAAGAAATTGGTAGTAAATGGACCCCTCAGCCCCCAGAAACGATGGTTTTCTTTACTCAAAGGGAGTCTGGCAATCAAGGCTCTTCCCAATTCCATGTTGCACAACTTAAAGGGCTCGAGGCAGCGGAAATGGGCGCAGTTCATCCCAATCAGCTCCCTGCCTCGCCCTAGTAGGCGGTGGGTAAGTACTGGCTGGTGCATCCTGGCGAGGGGCCCCCCTGTGGCTGTTGTCCTTCGTTAGAACCTGTGATAAATGTCTCTGACACGGCCCAGGCCCGGCCTCAGGGTGAACTAAAACGCACACGTGGGGAACCCTGGCCCGGGAGGGGTGGGCATGCTGTGTGTAACCATCACCTTGTACTCACCCAAGGAATGGTAAAACTTAAAAAAAAAAAAAAAGAGGCAAAAATGTATGAAAGAGATTAAGGCCCGGCATGAAAACTATTTTTATAGGCAGTTTGGCCTCAGCTTTGAAGTGCAATGGGGAGTGATGTATGGCGATCAGCTTGGATTTCACACCTAGTCAATTCTGTAGCCAGGTAGTGATGGACAGCGTCCTTGGGGCATAGAGGAATGAGGCGGAATTAAGACAAGCTGGGAAATGGCCCCTTGTTGCTAATTCATCTCCCGGAGAGATTCGGGTTGGCCAGAGGATGTTTAAACTTGTCTCCCCCTTTAAATTAGAAAGATGGTGTGACAGTATTAAAAAAACAACAACACATTTTGGAACAAGAGAAAAAAAATAGTCACTCCTAGCCCTAACACCCAGGGACAAAAACGTTTTCATTCTGACAGTTTGCTAGTTAGTCTTGGTCCACAAGCCGATGTCCGACCTGGTGCTGCATGTGGGATTCGTTCTTAAATGAGCCTTCATTCTGAACTGGGCACTTTCTCATCCTTTCCACCTCGCTCTTCCCACGGGAGGAAACAAACATAACCTGTTCCCAGCATCGCTTTCTTGCTTTGAAAGCGAGAATCCCTCATGGCGTCTGCTCCAGGGTAACCCATCTCAGATGGTACCCAGCGCACGGGCTGCAGCTTGGCCTCCTCTGCTAACGGTTTTATTTTATTCGCTTATGTATTTATTTCAATCGCAGTTATTGGGGTGCATTGGTTAAGATTATATAGGTTTCGAGTGTACAATTCTATGATACGACATCTGTATATTGTGTGCCACCACCCACAGTCAGACCTTCCTCTGTCACCCTGTCATGGCCAGTGTTGGGGAGGTTGTGGAGGAAAGGACCCTCATTCGCCGCCCGTGGGGATGTAAACTGGTACAGCGACTGTGGAAAACATTCTGGAGACTCCTCGAAAAATGAAGAATAGGGTTACCATATGACCCAGCAACCCTTCTTCTGGGGAGCAGTCCACCCCCCAAATTGGAAAACATTCATTTGCAAAAAATCTATGCACCCCTGTGTTCAGTACAGCATCATTCACGTGGACAGGGCATAGAAACAACCAACGTGTCCTTCAGTAGAAGGTGAGATCAAGGTTTTAAAATGGAGCGAGCGGCATATTGCGGTTCCGCAGCCAGCGGCGTTAATTTAGACCCTGTGCCCACGTGGCCAGCCGTCGTGTCCGAGGTCGGAATTGACTCATTTGTGGGCCATGAGGCCCCACCCCCATCCAGTTCGCAGGACCTCAGGCCCAGCAGAGTACCAGCTTGCTCCCGAGGTCGCCATGGGAACGAGGTAGCTGCTCTAAGCACAGGGCTCGGGGATCCCTCGGGGCTCCCCTCCCTTCAGCCCACACGTCCCTTGGACATGCCGGCCTGTTCTGGTCTTAGGACTTTCACACCTGCTGTTCCCACTGCCAAAGACCTTGTTCCCAGCCCACCTGACCTCCCCTAACCGTTCCCCAAACTCAGTTTCTTGTATCTAGCGCTCAGCTCCCCACGCTGTGGACCCAGCACCAGCAACACCGTGTCTCCCGGCCCCTCAGTGGCGCCCTTTAGGCTCTGGCGAGGCTCACACATGGAATTCCAGTGGACTCTCAGTCCCCTCCTGACCCTGCTTGACTGTGCCTATGCTGTGTCCCCCCCCCCCCCCCCC
>NW_006283826.1:220351-223090 GCF_000327345.1 Myotis davidii
TCCTTTCTCTTCTCATTCCACATTTGGGGAAACAGAGGCAGGCAGAGGTTAAGCAACTTTCCCACAGTCACACGGCACATGAGCAGCCAAACCGCAAACACAAACCCCGAATATGTCTGAATTCAAAGCCTCTCTGTTCTCCCGGGGCCTCCATTAGACCCCGCGGATTGCCAAAGAGCCGGAAGCAAGACTGTGGATTCCCAAGTGCCCAGCTGCCCCCCTCACGACTTTTCCTCCCAGAGTCTGCCGTCGGGCTGCGGAAGGAGCCACTAACTCATTGCTCAACTGGCACCTCTTCTGGTTTATTTCTTCATCTGTAAAATGGGCTTAATAATAGCAGGGATGTTGTGGGCCAGGTTAATTAACGTTTGGACAAGTTCTCTGAGATTCCCTGGATGAAAGGTGCGAGGGAAGTGCCAGGGTTATTAAGGCAGAGACATCTGCCAGGCCAATTTAGCGCTCCCCACATTTCCCACCTGGCAGCCTGCGCAGTGATTGCTGACTCAGGAAGCAATGACCAGGGCTGGCGATACTCGGGCAGCAGGCCTCGTGTGACGGCGGAGGTATGGGTGGTGGTGGCTTTGCATGGGAATGCTCTCATTCCTTGTTGGCGGTTCGCCCTTCCATCTTGAGAGCTGTGATTCCATCCGTGTGTGGCCCTTGGCTGGGGCTTAAGGATATTGGTGGAAGGGAATAACAGGATTGGCGAGGATCCATGGACTGTGGACTTTGAGAAGGAAACAGCTGCAAGAAGGTGTCTCTGTGGTGAATTGGGCCCCAAATCACAGCCAGCAGCAACTGCTCAGGGATGCCTCCCGGGCACACTGATTTCAGCTGCCAGGCACCTGCAGGATGCTCCCGTCTCTGCCACCACTTATAAAGGCGTTCCTGGTATTGTGTTTGACCAATGGGCTGAGACCTGTCCCATCCAATCAGACCTGCCCAGTTATATCTTCATTGCATCCATATTGACCAATCAGAGCAGCTCCATAACAATAAGTCAGATCATGTGAAACCAAACAATCAGAACAGTGCTATTTGGACCAATAAGATTGTGCAAATTTGGATTCCTCATTTGCATAAAAATAGACCAACCAGAGCTGGGGCAAGCAATTTCTTTGTATAAGCAGGCCTCCCCTTTGTCTCAGGGGAGCCCACTCATGTTTCCTCCAGTGGCTGTGCTTCTCCAGTTTGCAAACTGTGTACCTGAGTAAACTTTCTCCTTGCTCTGCACCCAGATTATGGACTTCTCAACAGATTAGATTGGTGGCAGCAACCTTTTGTTGACAAACTTTTGTCTCTGTGGGAAAGATGACAGTCAGTGCCTTAGGCATCCCAAGCGCCTGGAAATACGGAAGTGTGAAAGGGAGGAATTCAATAGACCTATAGGTGGGGCAGCTGGGAGGTGAGTGGATTTCACACAATAATGCCTCCCAGTCTCAGAAAGGTTCGGCCTGTATGGGATTGTCACCCCATCGGTCTGCTTCTCTTTTTATTAAATTGTTCAGGTGCACCCTGACTATCATTTAATTAAGCTTTTTACTTTAGAATAGTTTCAGGTTAACAGAACAATTATGAAGATAGAACAGAGAGCTTCCATATATCCCAAACCCAGTTTCCACTATTATTTATTTATCTTTTAATTTTTTATTATTATTTATTTTAGAGGATGGGAGAGAGAGAGAGAGAGAGAGAGAGAGAGAGAGAGAGAGAGAAACATCGATGTGAGAGAGAAACATTCATCAGTTGCCTCCAGTAAGTGCCCTGATTGGGGATCTAACCCACCACTTTTTGGTGTCTGGGATGATGTTCCAACCCACTGAACCACATTGGCCACGGCTGCCCTTATTAACATCTCATGTTAGGTGATAACTTTGCCGCCATTAATGAACTAACATGCATATGTTATTGTTATTAGAGTCATACTTTATTTTAACTAACTTTTTACCTAATATCCTCTTTCCATCTTGAATCCCACATGGGACACCATGTTACGTGCAGTTGACATGTCACCTTAGGCCTCTCTTGGCTGTGACAGTTTCCCAGGCTTTCCTTGTTTTTGATGGCCTTGGTAGACGACCTTTGACCTTTTGAGGCACACCGCTCAGGTATTTTGTAGGGGGTGTGTTTGATGTTTTTCTCATTAGACGCGGATGATGGGTGTTGGGGTGAAAGGCACACAATAGGTGGGTTGCCATTCCCATCACAGCTTGCACGGGCACATATCTGTGACCATTGATGTCAGCTTTTATGGAATGACGTAGGCAGCAACAGTCATTTGTCAGGAGCTGATTATCTTTAAAATTTAGTTTTATATCATGAGCCATTGCAAACCTATAGAAAAGAATATAATTGAGTTGCTCCTTCAATGTGTTTTTAAGGTTCATGAGGACTTGTTCAGGATGTTTCTTTCCAGCCCATAGTTCTCTGCTCACCTATCACCTAAATGAAAGCAGGAAATGAACCTGGGTTAAAAAAAATCCACCTTGATAGGTGGGTGGATGGATGGATGGATGGATGGATAGATGGATGGAGAGAAGGAAGGAAGGCCGGAAGGAAGGACAGATGGGTGGATGGGTAGATACAAGGAAGGAAGGAAGAAAGGAAAGAAGGGTGGATGGAAGGAAGGGTGGATGGATGGATGGATGGATGGATGGATGGATGGATGGATGGAAGGAAGGAAGGAAGGAAGGATGGATGGATGGATGGATGGATGGATGGATGGATGGATGGATGGAT
>NW_006283826.1:223630-226061 GCF_000327345.1 Myotis davidii
AGGAAGGAAGGAAGGGATGGTAGGTAGAGAATGGGTGGATGACTAAGAGAGGTAATCAGTGCCCCTTCTACAAATGAACCTCCTCTCTCTAGTTCCTTGAGATCAGAGGAAGGCACTCACCCCACATTTGCCTCCGCCTTACAACTGTTCGGTGGCGTTGAGCCAGCAGCTAACCTCGCCGTTTCCTTGCTCGTAAAGGAGCTGATGACATTGTCTTGGGGCCGGTGGTATGGTGGGTGTTCAGAAAACTAATTGGGTGGTTGTGAGCGGCTTGGAGCTCTCCAGATGAAAGGTGCCGTGGAGATGAGCTCTTATTATCCGTGTTCCCTGGGGTTTCCTTTCACTGCTTCTGCCCGCTCCCAGGGGGACTCCCCTCAGCCTCGCGGGGGACTGTGCTGCCCCAGAGCGAGTTTTACTTGGAGCAGGAGCCTGTCTTTCATTGGAACGGCTCTTCCCCGGGGCCCTTCGGCAGAAGGCTTCCAGGTGAGAGAGGTGCAGTCCTAGGAACTCGCTGCCCTGCCTCATTTCCTTCCAGAAGGTTTGATTTTCCCAGATACCAACCAGGTCGTGCCGTGCAGGGCAGCCTGGGAACAGCCTCCCTGCACTCCTCCTGGCATGATAAAAGCGGGGGTCCCTCCACGTCCTATTTTTGGAAGTCCCACCTGTTGGCAAGACCTGGGCTTAGAACTAGAGACCAGGTGTCTGCCATCTGGTGTCCAGAGAGACCTGGATTCATTTACAGCCACAGCCAGCTCACGGCCTCCCTCCTCCCCACATGTGGCGCCCCAGGCGGAAGGCATGGGACGCATGTATCTTTCAGCGCGGTCATTTCTGATAGAAGAACAAGGTCCCGGGCTTTGGCACGAGGAAGATGGTTCGGATTCACAGCTGTGTTCTCTTGGACTAACTGTGTGATCGCCCTGCTGTCCACTTTTTTTTTCTTTAATCTGTAAAGTGGGGCTACAGTGCCCACCACACAGGGTTGTTGGGAGGATTTAATGAGACGGTGCAGCTTCCAGCGCCCAGCGGTTCGGTTTCTCTCCCCGTTTGCTCTTGTCTGCGTCTGAGGGTCCTTCCACTTGTTCATTCATTCATTGGCTGAGCCTGTGTGTGTCCTGCCTGGGGGTCGAGCCTGCAGCCTCCATGTATCAGGACGCTCTAACCACTGAGCACCCCGGCCAGGGCTGCAGGCATGAGATGTCGGGAGCCTCTTACGAATCTGACCGCGTGGGAACGCCGAGGGGCGGCGCTGCAGAGGCGGCGTGGGTTCCGTCCTGGGTGGGGATGGCTGTGTTCCATGTAGAAAGTTCGTGAGTTTCTGAATTCTGACTCACACCCAGCCCTGGGGTTTTGGCTTAGGGATCAGGGGCCCGTATTTCTTTTTATGGTGACCTGGTGCTTCTGGCAAGCGTTCGAGTCTAAAGTGAGTTAATTTAGATACACACACACACACATACACGCACACATACACACACACACACACACACGTGAATACTAATGAGAGGCGTGCCCAGATCTGGCTTGCAGCACGAGTGGTTCAGAAGTTGCGGGCGTTGAGGGGAACCTGGCCTGGGGGGTGTTTTCCATCCCTTTAATGACCCCGCAGCCAACTTTTCTGGTTCTTTCCTTTACCCTCTGCCACGGTCACCATGCCACCCTTCCCGCCTCCAGATCCGGTTCATGCCTGCCTGATGGTTCATTAGTGAACGACCCTGTCTTACCCATAAAACCCTGTGTGGCGCCAAAAGCTCAGTCCACATTCCCGACACTTTCAGAGACCAACCTGGAGGCCTCCGAGGACCCTCGCAGGAAGAACAAAGACCTTCCCTGGAGAGGGAGGGGGCAGGGACCCGGCCCTCAGAGCGCGGTCCTGGGAGGGCTGGTGAAGGCCGGGCTTCGAGGCCACACTCACCAGACTGCTTGTTTGGGAAGAACATCTTCCTGCCCAAGTGGTTCTTAGAACAGCAAACGGCATTCGCTCCCTCAAACGAGGGGGCTTAGACCCGAACCCGAGCACAGCCAGGAGCGGCGAGGCGGCCACGGTGCTATAAAGAAATGATGTTATTATGTCCAAGGGATGCCATTAAAACTCTGTTACAAACCCAGTGTGCCGGAGAGTGGGCCCGGGAAGGAATTATTAGCCACCCCGCTATTTGATCTCTTTTATGATCCAGTGAGTCACCCAGCACCATGCTCGAGAAGGTGAATAATGAAAACCGCAAGCCTGTTGATTTAGAAACAGGCCCAGAATTCCCTGTTCTTTAACCTCAGATGCCCTCGATGGTGTGACTTGCCCTAAATCAAACAGGACATCAGATGCCAGTGGGCCTCTCCCTCCTCCCGAGAGGCAGTTGAAGAGGTGATTGGCGTAGAGGGGGCATAAAATCCCGTTCAGGATGATGGATAGCGGGGGGTGGGGTGGGGTGGGGGG
>NW_006283826.1:226223-235428 GCF_000327345.1 Myotis davidii
ACGCCTTTGTTTCTACGCGCCCTTGTCTGCAGAGCTTGAGACTCCAAAGCTGCCTTTGTCCGAGCCCCTGGCTTCTCAGGGACCGGGGAAGGGAGCTGAGGTGGCCGTATGCTCTGTCCCAACAGCCACAGTCTTGCCTCCCCTTTTCCCTCCTATAAAGAGGTTACGAGGAGCAGGACCAATCAGGTTCCATCAGAACATGACCCATCACTGAGCAATCTCGGGACAGTTACTGAAGGGCCCTGAGCCTCAGTTTCCACATCTGTAAAATGACAGCCCTGGTCGCGTGCTTACTCCACACCCAGCACCATGATAACGTGTCTCCTCTGCGCCACGTGCCGGCTTATTTCATCCCTCACAGCTTGATCACGACCTGGCCACGTGGCAGACGCTCTCCTAAGAACTTTCCCTAAGAACTTTCCCTCTGCTGCATCCTCATGGTACCTTTATGAGGTCGCGCTAAGACCGGGCCCTGCAGGAGCAGAGCTGGAGAACAACTGGGTGCAAGTTGTTTATTGGGGAGATCTCAGGAGGCTGAGGGAGGGAGGGAGGGAGAGAGGGAGGGAGGGAGACTGGAAAGGAAGCGCTAGTCAAACCACAGCCTCGTCCCCTAGCAGCATCCCTACTGTGGACGACTGGGGTGCAGTCGCCATGGAGACCTCTGGGAAGAGTGCATGGGCCGCACCCAGGTGTCTTGCCAGAGGGGGAGGGAGAGGGGAGTTAGGCGTCAACTCTAGTCGATTGCGGTGGAGGAGTCTTAACTCCTGGCCCCCCAACCTGCCCCATGTGGCAGCCCAGGGTCCTGGCGACACAAGCCCCTCCAGCAGAGAAGGACACGCGTTTCTGTTTGGAAGCCTTGGATTGGCCTGCGTGGAAATGGTGTAGGGAGGGTGTGGGTGTGTCCCCACCGCGGCCACCACTGGTCCACGCTGGGGATTTGAAGATGGAGCCACGGAGGCTTGAAAGTCTTCCAGTGACGAGTGGGGAGCCAGGATCCACATCCAGTCCACGCGGAAGCCCGGGGCTCCCCGACAGAGCCCTCACGGCGGTATCGCTCCCATTTCACAGATGAAGAAGCTGAGGTTCAGGGGGCGGAGTGAGTTTGGCAGGTCAGCCGGAGCCAGGAATGAAACATGGCGCTCACTTACTTCAAAGCCAGGGTCGGCCTTGGCACACTGCGTTCCTGGGGCCTGCCGAGGTGTCACTGGGTGATCCTGCATCAGAACAGTGCCCCCGTGTCCTGAACCAGAGGCTCAGGCTACAGGGGCCTCCCTGGGCCTCAGTTTCCCCATCTGTGAGAAGGGAACCATTGCAATTTGTACCTTCTAGTAAACACTTCCTAGTACTTGGTCCTTAGGGTGACCCTGCCAAGCACTTTCTACATGTCCCGTGGGTCACTCCTGCTACTGTTCTGTCACTGGAGCTGCTAAGTTATACTTCTCGCCCAGAAAGGTCAGATCCCGCGGTAAAGGTGGATGCAGGAGAGGTGAGTCGGGGTCCCTCCCCACACATACCATCCGCAGCGCTGCCGTGAACTTCAAAGGGAGGCGGACGCGTGACTTGCTGTACGTGCAGTGGGAGGGAGCAGGGAGCGCCCGGAGGCCGCTGGGCAGCTGGCTGAGATCACGCTGGGCCGGCCTGTTTACTCCCTGCAGATAGCATCGCCAGTGGACCATGGGAAGGACGGAAGGATGCTCGGGGTCAGCCTTCACCTTGGTGGTTGTTTAAATATTGATTGTAACGCATCTGCGACTGACGGGCTCGGGTGAGGCGCTCGGGTGTGTTTGAGGGCAGCCCATCTAGCCCCTGGAAACTTCATTCTAGAATCAGCCATCCTCTTTCCAGCTGAGAAGGTGTTAAGCAGTTCCTCGTAAGAGACTGTAATACTGGGGAAAACCCTAAGATCCCAGCGTTCTCCATCGTAATGAAACTGCCCAGGAAACAGGCATGCCACATTGAGATCCTCACAGGCCAGAAAGGGCGGCGGTGCTCACTGGATTTCAGGAAGGAAGGGCTCTGTGGACAGAGACGTTAGGCAGAGAACTTGTTTTAAAAAAATGCAAGAGTTTTCTAAATGGCAGGACTTCCCGGAGCCTGTTAGAGGCTCGTGTGCGTGTTGCCAATTTCCCCCCTGAGGAGGATTTCACAGGCCATGTTTTGCAAACTCTTTTGGAACCCGGACTTTAATTTATGGAGTGAGTGTACGGTGAGATTGGCTTCCTGGGGAACATTGGTCAAGGCCACCCCGTGAAGTAAGGGAGGCACAGCATTTAGAAGAATGCACACGCATGTAGCATGTCTGGGGGAGAGCAAGTGTCGCTTTCGTTACTATAGAGTGGGCTGACCTTCAGTCCCCTCCAAGGCCACAAATGTATGATTCTAGTTATAGTGTCATCGCAAAAAAGTGATGCGGGCTTTCTGGCTTGGAAGAAAAGAAAAAAAAAATCCCAAACAAAACTGAAATCGCGGCACATGCCTAGTTGCAGGCTCAATCCCCAGTGTGGGGTGTGCGGGAGGCAGCTGATTGATGATTCCCTCTCATCATTGATGTTTCTCTCTCTCTCTCCTCTCTTCCTCTCTTCAATCAATAAAAATATATTTTTAAAAACCCCACCAATCTGAAATCAAATAATAAGGCAAGTCCAATCTCCAAGGAAAAGCCCAGGGCACCCATTCTGGAGGAAATGTGGTGTCTTGGAAAGGTGCTCTCCGTGGTGGCATGTTGGAGGGACATGCAGTGGCTATGAGCACACAGGAACCCCTCACTGGCTGGGGCCCTGGGCCTCTTAACTATCAAACTGAAACATAGATTAGCAACCTTGACGTTGCCTGGGCAGTCTTTTTCTTAGCGAGAGTTAGGTCCTTTCCCACCTACTCACCACTTCCAGCTTTTGTTTGGCGACCTGGTAAAGTGCCTGCTTTTGTAGCCCCATGTGCCTAAACATTTGGAGCTCCAGGTGGAAGGCAGCTCCTGTGTCAGGGAGAGAGCGGGCGCTGGTTCCCATGTGCATCTCCAGTTCAGGCTCTGCACCGACAAAACCCCGCACCCTGGCAGACCAGCTTTCCTGCTTTCAGCCCCGCGTCCCCCGTCACTTCCCCGACCCCCCGCTCTTTCTCTCTTCTCTTCTTTTTCATAATAGAACAGCCACGTAATCAGACCCTGGAATGTGCCTTGGCCCGAGGAATACACTCAGGCAGCTTGGTTTATTAGCTGTTTCCATGGGAGAGAACTCTTGGGGCCAAACAGATATTTACAAATATTAAAAGCACGGTGCTAGTCCCCAGCAGTGTCAGGAGGCCCGTCTGAAGATGAAGAGCTTCTCCGAGAAGCTGTGCTGATTTTCCTGCCCCCTCTCTTCCTCTGGCCCCTCATCCTTCCTGCTCTCGGCAGATCCCTAACGAGAAGGCCTCCAGCAGAAATTCTTCACTACCTTTGGGAGTTCAGGACCTGAGGGCTTGAGATTTACTACTTTGGGGGACCAGACTGGAAATGGGGTTTTGAGAGTTGAGTGTTCTGAAATATTCAGTGGAATAACCAGCTAAGAGCCTGGCGAGCAGATGCAAGTATCTTATAAGGGGTGCTTCTAGCCCAGCTGTGGGCAAACTACGGTCCTCGGGCCGGATCCGGCCCGTTTGAAATAAATAAAACTAAAAAAAAAAAAAAGACCGTACCCTGTTATGTAATGATGTTTACTTTGAATTTATATTAGTTCACACAAACACTCCATCCATGCTTTTGTTCCGGCCCTCCGGTCCAGTTTAAGAACCCATTGTGGCCCTCGAGTCAAAAAGTTTGCCCACCCCTGCTCTAGCCTCACAGCTCCTCAGAGTGGTCGGAGGACCGAGTTCAGTCACATTGGCCTCTTCCAAGTATTTTCATTCAGCAGAGGTGCACTGAACCCCGCACAGAGAGGCAGCGAGCGTGTTCCGCGTTGGAGTCACCAGGGTAATCTGTCCGGGCCTGGACGGAAAGCAGACATCGTCAAAGGTCCTTCAAGCAGAGAGAGTTTAATGCGGGGAACTGAATTCATAGGTAATGCAGAGCCAAGGAGGCAAGCGGGGGGAAGGGAGGCAACTCAGACATGACCAGTAGCAGGAATCAGTTACCCCTGGGAAAGGGACAAAAGGAGGAGCTTGTATTACTAGAGCCCAGGTGCCAGGACCTCCAAGCGGAACCAAAGGCATGGAGTAGCTGGCTGTAGCTGCCCTCAAAGCCTGGTGGCTGGAGTGAGGAATATCTTGGCTGCTTCCTTTTCCCTCCCTGCAGTCTTCCACCAGTGCCTCCCATTGGCTGAGCCTGACAGGGAAGCTGGAAGGCAAAGGAGCTTGGGAAATGTAGTTCCCCGTGCTTTGGAACAGGCACATGGCGGGCACAAATGGTGAAAGAGACCCACCCACACAGTCCTGCTGTCTTGGAAAGATGGGGGCACTGATTATTGCCTGGCCCTACCCATACCCTTGACACTCATCTCCCAAATCAAAAGTAAATCAAGACAGGTGAGAGATCCCAGTCTTTCAATATTTTTTCCTTCGTTTGAAAATTTGGGAACGTTCTAAGGCAGCAGTTCTCAACCTGTGGGTCGCGACCCCTCTGGCGGTCGAACGACCCTTTCACAGGGGTCGCCTAAGACCATCCTGCATATCAGATATTTACATTACAATTCATAACAGTAGTAACATGACGGTTATGAAGTAGCAACGAAAATAATTTTATGGTTGGGTCACAGCATGAGGAACTGTATTTAAAGGGCCAGAAGGTTGAAAACCACAGCAAGGAAGGCAATGCACATAGTGGATGAGCAAAGACTGGGATGAACGAGTCCCTACTGGCATCACTTGAGCTTCAGGTCCCCAAACTGAACTGAGCAATGGGGCTTCCAGCCCTGAAACAACTTTCCCTTTAGTAGCAGACCCAGCACTTGTGGATGCTGGACATGCTGTGCGATGCTTTCCATACCTTATATCATTAAACTCACATTAATCCCACGAGGTGTCTGCTCTTATTATGTCCAATTTATAGACATAACAATTAGAAATCCAACGTTTGGATATGTTATCACCTATTATGCTCACTTATTACATTACCAGGAAGTGGTCGAACCAGATTTGGAGGAAGTTAAACTGCTTTCAGAACCCATGTTTTTAGCCACTCCTGATACTGCCTCCAATTATTGGTCTTGCACATGGGAGTTGCATGATGAAAGTCTATTTAATTGTGTGGCAGATGAAAGGAAAATGGCACTGTGTCAGGTAGGGTTTAGTTCAGTGCTAGAGGAGTAACCCCAAATAACTGTAGCTTAAATGACATAGGTCCTTATTCCTCTTACATGGTGTGGCCATTCTGAACCTTGGAGTTTTTTTTTTTGTTTTTTTTTGTTTTTTGTGTGTGTGTGTGTGTGTTTTGTTTGTTTTTAATTAAAATGATTTATTTTAGTGACACTTTTTTCACTTTTATTTTTTTTTGTGTGGTGTCTACAAACATTTTGCACTTCTTTCATGCAATAAACATTAATATCTCAAGAAAAACGATTTTAAATATAATGTTACATGCAATAAACACAAGTTACTCAAAAAAGGGATCTTAAATATAATATTATATGCAGTAAACGTTAATATTTCAAGAAAAAAAGGATTTGAAGTATAATTATATTACCAAAACTGTACTAACATAGTATGATATCACAAAAGTTGTAGGAAATATTAAAAATCTGCAAATAACAGGATTACTTCTATTATATTCTAAATTTGTTTTTCCTTCGGCTCTATTTTTGTTCATTAGTTTATGTTGTTCATTATATTCCACAAATGAGTGAGATCATGTGATATTTATCTTTCTCCAACTGGCTTATTTCACTTAGCATAATGCTCTCCAGGTCCATCCATTCTGTTGCAAATGGTAAGAGTTCCTTCTTTTTTACAGCAGCGTAGTATTCCATTGTGTAGATGTACCACAGTTTTTTAATCCACTCAGATGGGCACTTAGGCTATTTCCAAATCTTAGCTATTATAAATTGTGCTGCTGTGAACATAGGGGTGCATATATCTTTTCTGATTGGTGTTTCTGATTTCTTGAGATATATTTCTAGAAGTGGGATTATTGGGTCAAATGAGAGTTCCATTTTTAATGAACCTTGGAGTTTTTTTTTTGTTTGTTTGTTTTTTAGCAGTTTAGGTTTTTTTTCTATCTTTTTTCTTTATTATCCTTTGTATGCTTTCTTTGCTGACACTTGTCTAGGTATTTTACCATCAAGTCTAGCTGGTAGTAAAAGGAAAATGAAAGCTGGAAATAAATTCTGCTTCATTCTAAGGGCAAGACTGAGCTATTATACACATTTTTATCTGCCCGATTGGCTAGAAAATAATCACATATTCCCACCTAGCTGCAAGGGAGGCTGGCAGTAGGCATCCTAACTGTAATCCAGTTATTCTATCAATACAGTATAATATCACTGATATTGAGTGATAAATTATCTGATTTTTCTTAAAGAAGCTTTCCCATGTTTTATCTCAGCTAACATGTAAATCTTCAATTTGGGCTAATTTTATTTTCAGTTTATACATGAGAGACAACTGGGGACAAGAGAGGCAAAATGATTTGCGCCAGGTCACCAAATGAGTCAATTATGTGAGGAATGAGGTTTGAAGGGGAGTTAATTTTATAAATTCACTTATGAATTTTTTATACTATAAATTAGTTTTTGTTTCCAGGTATAACTTCATTGCTGTGTTAGAACTGGAAGACAAATTCTTATGCAATGGAGACCCTGTGCCTATAAACACCCTTTGTATCATGTGCGAGCTGCTCAGCTACAGTCATGGCCATTAGAGGTGGGGGTAGTTCTGAGAAATGCATTGTTGGGTGATTTTGTTATGTGAACACTAGATAGGTTGCACCTACACAATCTAGATGGTATAGCTACTACACATCTAGGCTACACGGCATCCCACCACCGTAAATGCGACCTATCATCGACAAAAACGTCTATGAGGTGCATGACTATGTTAGGAATTATTACTGAGAATATTACCAAACCCATTGTTTGACATTTGCACAATTCTAGCAAGTCTGAACTAAGTCATTCATCTGAAAGCTCACGTGTCTGGAGGGTTTAGTTAAGAAATATTTGTTTTTGTGGACGGAAACTCAGTCCAGTTCAAGCCCAAAGGATGAACGGGAACATCAGATGATACCTGGGAACCAGGACAGAACCACAATTTAGGAGATCTCAATCATTGGGAATTCATGGTTTACACCCATGTGGTGAAGAGTTGTGTAGACAAGCAAACATTGTCATGACATGAAAACTCATCTCTTAGACACACGTTCCCTCCCCCAGACATCTGCCCCACCCACTTGACAAAAGCATAACCGCCCACCAGTGCGTGACCATCTCTGTCCAACACTCCCCCTCAGGGTGCCAGATGCTTTAGGTGTCTGACTGTTGTAGGCAAACACCATGCAAAGGGATTGCCGCGTGGAATTGCAAATTGTGCAAAAGATGCAGGATTTCATGCCGTGGACGGGAAGTCTGCTGGAGAGCAGCTCTCATGGTGAGCAAAGCATTTGATGGATGAGAGCGCGGTCACAGCAGGCCAGTTGACACGTCAGGTGCTTCAAAGGGAATGATTTGTGTACCAAAGGATTAAGAGGGGCCCCCGAGGAGCACTGATGAAGCCCTCCAGTGTTTCTGGGGAAAAAATACCCTCTCTGTGATCCTGCTGCAAATGTCAAATGTGAAGGGAATATGTCATGTCATGGTCCCCCAGTACCTACCTGTCTGCCTATCTATCGATAGAGATCGTCTCCAAGGACTTGCCAAAACTTGATCGAAGCTTTGTTCATGCAAAGACGGAGACCCTGGTTGACATGAGCGCTGGACGGCTGTGAGACAGGCGAAGGGAGCTTGCTTTTATGATTTTCAGTTGGAAGAGCTTCCAACCCCCTGGGGTTCCTTGACTGTTTTATTAGGTTGTGAGGTTGATTGAATATTTCTCCTTCCGAGGTGGAGATGCAGATCTGGACTTGCCTGTTGGGCTTTCTTAAATTTATTTCTATTATTATTATTTTTTAAATCCTCACTGGAGGATATTTTTCCATTGATTTTTAGGGAGAGTGGAAGAGAGAGGGAAAGACAGGGAGAAACCTCAGTGTGAGAGAAACACATGGATAGCTTGTCTCCTGCATGCGCCCTGACCAGTGCCTGGGCTGGGGAGGAGCCTGCAACCCAGGTACATGTCCTTGACCGGAATCGAACCGGGACCCTTCGGTCTTCAGGCTGACACTACCCACTGAGCCAAACCGGCTAGGGAGCCTATTGGACTTTTAGCTTCAGCTGTAAGGTTTTGCCACGCAAGGGAGGCTGTGATGGGAGACCATCAATTCTTGGCAGCCTTTGTGGGCACCAGAGTTATAAAGATGCTGCTGCTGATGATTAAAAACAAACAAACAATAACAACAAACATTAACTGGGCTTTCAGTATGTTCCAGGCACTATGCCAAACGCCGTGCGTGAGCTACGTCATTCAGCCCTCAGATGACCCTGCAAGCTCACTGCTGTTTTATTCCCATTTAACAGCTGAAGGTATGAAGGTTTAGCAAAGTCAAATATTTTGCCATAAGGTTCAACATTGGTTCCTTTGGGAGACGAAGTCCCTCTTTTGAATTTGTGGTAAGAACGTTTAGCGCGACGCAGACCGCATTTTGAAGTGTACAGCACGGTATTGTCCATTCCAGGCGTGATACTGTACAGGGGAGCTCTAGAAACGTAGTCTTCTTACAGAACGGAAACTTTATACACATCGAGCGGTAATTCCTCCCGCCCCTGGCAACCACCATTCGACTCTCTGCTTCCGTGAGTTTGGCTACTTTAGATTCCTCATGAACGTGGAATCAGACTTTGTCCTTCTGGGACTGTTCTCTCACTCAGTATAATGTCCGCCAGGCCCAGCCAGGCTGCCACCAATGCAGGATTTTCCTCTTCCTTGTTTAAGGCTGAGTGATAGCCCAGCCTCTGTATGTGCCACAGTTTCTTTATGCTAAATCCCCTCACGGTTCTTGCAAGTTGATAAGACAGAAAGGAATGGAGAGACATTGCCGCTCGGATTTGAGGTCTGAATCAATCTGTAGTCACATCTGAGCTTGTTACTTCTGACTACAAACCTTGGGCAAGTGATGTAACTTATATCCCATAATCACCATTACACT
>NW_006283826.1:235553-236713 GCF_000327345.1 Myotis davidii
GGATAACTGGAAATCTGGGTGCTTGGTCAGAATAATTCTGATGTTCTTTTTCTCACAGTCTCATAACCAAATCCAGCCAACTCTCCCATTTCTCACCACCTCTCCCAAGTTTTGCTCCCAATAGTAACACACACATATGTGCTGCACTTTGCAAAAGACAGAGGATTTTAAAATTATCCTCCCACCTCAGACTCACGGTGGCGGAATTAATCCCATTGGCAGATCTGGAAAGTGAGGCTCAGAGAGGTTACAGGACTGGCCTCAGGTTGCACAGCTAGGAAACATTCTCCCTCATGGCACTCATATTTCTCCTGACCCGAAACTACATGTCCAGCCTGGTCTCACCGACGGCTCTTCCTAAACCTGCCAATGCCTGACAGCCGCGTCGGTGGAGGAGCCACTGGTTTTTCCTGGCAATTTCCCGGTCAGTGTAGAACTCAGCAATGCGCATCCAGTGGGCACTACGTGGGTTTTCTCCGGGAGGGCACCCTCAGGTCCCTTAGATACCAGCTGCCAGGGAAGGCCAGCCCCATCTCTGCACACAACAGTCCGACTGCTGACGGTTTCCTTATGTATCACCCAGGCAGGCAAATGCAGTTACCCAGTGACATCCGTGCCCAAACCTGAACTTATTTGCAGTAACTACACCTGCTTCTCCAGTAAGGAGCTCCTGTGTAATTGAGTGGACGGGGCAGGAATTAGATCTGGGCCCATGATCTATACAGCCTGCCCGGGGCTTAGTCTATGTCAATTACTCCCGCTGATCGCTGTTCCGAGCCACATGGCTCTGGGAAGGCCAGCAGACGGGCAGCGGCGGATACGCTCCGAGAGGGTCATCGGAATGGCGTGCCTGGTCAGCCCTAAAGCTAGAGCAGCTTGCGTGGGCTGGGCTGTTCCGCTCGTAAACTCCAAGTGCCCCCCTCCCCTGTCCTCACATCCTGAGCCTCTTCTTCTCCGAGGCGCTGTCCCTGCCCCTCCCGCCGGTGCCCGCCCTGGGCCGAGGTGGCTTGCTTTGTCCGTCTCTCTGACCGGAGTGTCCGGGACACAGCATCGTGTCTTGTTTATTTCTGGATCACGGGCATGGTGCTTGGCATATGGCGGACACACGGATTCCGAAACTTAAACTGGAAGTAGCGGAGAAGGGAGGGGCAGAAGGCGGT
>NW_006283826.1:256137-259007 GCF_000327345.1 Myotis davidii
AGGGCCGGCTGGCCCTGTCCCCAATCAGAAGGGGGGGAAGCTGAGGGGAGGGGCCGCGGGTTGTTGGCCAGCCCCACCCCCTGGTCAAACTCCAGGTCAAACTCCTACTGGAGGGGACAATTTGCATATTAGCCATTTATTATATAGGATTATTTGCTATATTCCCCTTCCCTTTTTCACCCATCCCTCCACTTCCTTCCTTCTAGTAACCATCCATTTGGTCTCTGTTTCTATTAAACGGGTCTCTTTTACAGTCCATCTTTGGATTAAACAACCCTCCTTAAATAAGAGTTATGTTGAAAAATGCTGAGGATGAAAAACCACACACATTTTAATTCTGTTGCCCTAGAGCAGCTTGCGTGGGCTGGGCTGTTCCGCTCGTAAACTCCAAGTGCCCCCCTCCCCTGTCCTCACATCCTGAGCCTCTTCTTCTCCGAGGCGCTGTCCCTGCCCCTCCCGCCGGTGTCCGCCCTGGGCCGAGGTGGCTTGCTTTGTCCGTCTCTCTGACCGGAGTGTCCGGGACACAGCATCGTGTCTTGTTTATTTCTGGATCACGGGCATGGTGCTTGGCATATGGCGGACACACGGATTCCGAAACTTAAACTGGAAGTAGCGGAGAAGGAAGGGGCAGAAGGCTGTCACCCTTCCTCCAGTGCCATGCCCGCCCTCCCTCGCCACTGGCTCGCCTCCTCTTTCTGACTAGCGCCAGCCTAGGATGCAACCTCGTTGGTCATAAATAATGAACTTGGCCTGCCAGCACTGAGAGGGGTTGTGACTGGCTCTGAGAAATCCTGTGATGACAATAAAAAGCCCCACCTAGAATAATTTTCTTTAACTCACAGTTATTTTGACCATGGGAGTATTTATTTCATGTCACCCCCTTTAACAGAGTCCCGCTGAAAGGATTAGCTCACACTCCTCCGTGTTATGGTGGAGGGTGTGTGTGTGTGTGTGTGGGGTGGGGGGTGGTCTCCTGGAGATCTTTATTGTCTCTTAGTAAGAATGTGGTTTCCACTCGCCCCTGGGTTCTTTCATCCAAGTGCTCTCACACTCTCTCCCCATTGGCCAGTGTTTTGGTTGCAAGTGACAGAAACACAATTCGGGGGTGGGGGTGGGGGCGGAGAAGAAAAAGTAATTTATTGGCTCATCTAACAGTGAGGTTCAGAGATGGATCTGGTTTCAGGACTATAAAGACTTGAACAGTTCCTCTCCCTCCCTCCTGCCCTCTCTCTCCTCCCCTCCCTCTCTATCCCTAGCCTGTTTCTCTTTCCATATTGGTATCATTTTCTTCTACAGCAAATGAGTTCTCTCCGTCATGAGGGAGTGGGGACGAGAGGGTCATGGTCACAGGCAGTTTCAAGTTTATGTTATCATAACTTAATAACTCCAGAATAAAAAGCTACTTTTCCTCTAGTATCTTTGTAAAAATTCCAGGCAAGGAATGTGATTGGCTGGTTTGTGTTAATCCCTCCCCCTTCCTTATGCCATTCATTCTGGCCACTGGGATGAGATTCTGTAATACTCAGTTTGGGTGGCATATCTACGCCCCTGCCTAGGAGGCTGGGAAAACTTGTGATTTCAGCCCATTCAGACCTCATGGAATGGTTTCCTCAAGAAAGAGCGAGTGTTGCTTCTAGTAGACAGGGTAGGCATGGGAGGCTAAGCAGCCAAAATTACAGGTTCCATTATACTGACTTTTGTGTAGCGGCCATTCAGAAACGGACGCTGTGCAGGATGACAGCCATCTGGGCTAAGCCGGTCCTTGCTCGGTTAGCTCGCCCATAGCGTTTCTCCTGGGGCCCTGAAATGAATCACTGTTGTTGGCAGCGGAGGCCTAACCATCTCATAGAGTTAAGCTCCATTTGGAGAAGGACGAACGTGTGTTGCCTGGGTGGCTGAGGACGTCCTCGTACTCCAGGGACCGTTTTACCAGGCTCCCAGGTTCTGTCAAAGGCAGGAGATCTTTGTTCTCTTCATGGAAATGGCTCACTGGTTCACCACCTTGAGGGTGCCCGATGTTGGTCTCTCAGACAGGGAGACAGTCCTGTCTTAGCATCTTGGAACCCTTAACCACGCTTCTCACTGGACTCTTAAGGATAAATATCTGAAAGACCTGTCCAAATGCAAAAGTGATGACGATGACGTCAATGATGATAGCAGTGACAATGCTGACCACATTCCTAACGTTCACATCGCATGTCTCCCATTTGACCCGAGTTCAGGCACTGCATTGGCCACTACTCAAGGAACCCTACTTCATTATTATACAACGATAGGAGGTGGACTTTATTCCGCCCCTTTCACAGCCGTGGAGCCGAGACTCAGGGAGGTTAAGGAACTTGCCAGCGACCGGGCAGGAAGTTAGTGTCACGGGTGGAACGTGGGCGCACGCGCTCAGCATGGCCCTGGTGGGAAGAGCATGGCGCCCACCCTCAGAGCCGGCCTGGAGTTTGGGTCCTCATCCGAAGGGTCTCGGTTTCACTTTTCTAATGTTTACCCCTGTGAAGACTTTGCTGTCAGAAATGACGTCTGTCTGTTCTTCCTTCAATGTGTTTACGTCTCTATCTGTGGCCAGGTCCTCATCCATACCTGTTCCTATGGCTATATTTATACCAATACCTACATCTCCATCTATACTATCTGTATCATTATATCTATATCTGTATCTATATCTATCTCTATATCTATCTCTATATCTACATCTAGTTATATCATCTACATCACCTATATCTACACCAATATCTATATTTTAACTTATTCTAAACCAGGGTTCTCACCTTTGTGACTACTGACATTGGGGCTGGATACGTCTGTGTTGTTAGGGGCTGTCCTGGGATTGTAGGATGTTCAACAGCATGCCTGGCTGTACC
>NW_006283826.1:259049-264135 GCF_000327345.1 Myotis davidii
CCCCCGCCAGCTGTGTAAAACCCAAGGTCTCTAGACATTGCCATCTGCCCCCAGGAGAGAACGTTACCTCCCCCGCCCAGAGCCGCCTGCTAGAGCACTAGGAGGACAGAGCAGGCGCTGCCTCAGGTCTGGCTGAGGCGGAGACCACAGAGCTCCAAGGACCTCCAAGTTTCAAAGAACCGAGCTGCTTCTGCTGGGCAAGGTTTCCAGAGGAAGGGGCTCCAAACCCATGGCTGTCCGATGGCCTTGACCAAAGAGGCCACTCAAGGGAGACACCCACCAAGTGAGGCCGCCTTCACCCCACGTGTAGCCCAGGTCCCGACGTCCCCCTGGCCGCCTCTCCCAGCTGCCCTGGGCCTGTTCAGGAAGGAGATGGCAGCGTCCGTGGTCCCCTCATTTATCATTTTAGTCATTTTGTTTTTCACTCCACAAGCTACCCCGTCCCTATCTAATCAGGGGGCCGCTTCCTGTGTTTGTTCCCTGCCATTCGGGCTGCGGGAGCGATTTTTATCATCAAACAGAATGAAAATAGAACGTTCGGAGTTGGCACCCCTCTGCCGTCGCGAGGCCACGGACCGGCCAGTTGGCCGGGGCAGAAGATACGGAAACACGAGCCCCAGGCGTGTATTGTCTGCAGGACAAATACCAAAGCAGGCCTCCTGTTCCCTTCACATGGCCGCCCCTCCAAGGATCACAATAATGATGCAGTCTGTTTAAACCTAAGGACATGTATTTACAAGCACTTCATGGCCACGCTTCCTGGGGAGCGGGGGGATTCCGCGGGCTGATGAATGAGTTCCTTCTGCCCTCTGGGATGTGCATTCCCCTCCCAGGGTGGCTCTGGGCTGCCTCCCTGGCCAGCGCCTCCGTCTGGAAGGAGCCGTGGCTCTCGGGGCCGCGGGGTAATGGCGGTGTGGGGTGAGCTCGCTGACTTCAGTTTTGGGGGCGAAAGGAAGAGTCCGTGCCCCGAGTACCTCCGAGAGACTGGCTGTGGGCTCAGCAGTGTTGCTGGTGCACGACCTTGGGCTCCTCCGCCTCCTGGTGGGAGAAGGGGGGGCAGTGGCCCACCTGCTTTGACGCCATGAGTCCCGCTGTGTGTTGGGTCCAGCTCCTGTGTCGAGCACCTGCTGGGTGCCGGGCACCAGGAGAGCGGCGTTAAGGGAAGAGCCAGAGCTGGCGGCCAAGAGGAGAAGGCATTGTCTCTGCGTAGCAGTCAGCGCCTTAATCTTCAAAGCTCACCGCCCTCCCCTCGCGTACATCTTCATTGGCAAACCCTGCTCCTCCCTCTCTTCTTCTTCTTCAAAACAAAGTGACCTGAGTTCAACACGTCAGTGATCCAATCGTGATGTCCTTCTCAGAACATTCTGAAATCCAAACTTCATCGCTTGTCTTCATGGGCGCTTCCACCCAGGGCAAGGCAGAGCCAACCAGTTGAATCAGTTGCACCAACGTGCAGACACCTCCTAACCCAGCCGTGGGCAAACTATGGCCCGTGGGCCGGATCCGGCCCGTTTGAAATGAATAAAACTATTGAAAAAAAAGAGACCGTACCCTTTTATGTAATGATGTTTACTTTGAATTTATATTAGTTCACACAAACACTCCATCCATGCGTTTGTTCCGGCCCTCCGGTCCAGTTTAAGAACCCATTGTG
The DNA here is from genome assembly GCF_000327345.1 of Myotis davidii. NCBI lineage: Eukaryota > Metazoa > Chordata > Mammalia > Chiroptera > Vespertilionidae > Myotis > Myotis davidii. The sequence goes on from NW_006283826.1 coordinate 260,704, forward strand.
GCCCTCGGGTCAAAAAGTTTGCCCACCCCTGTCCTAACCTCTTCCTTGCTTTAGAGTGGCAAGATGAAATCCGGGATGTCCGTGGCGTTAGAATCTCACATAAATAACTAGGAGTCTTTGGTATAATGTGCCCCGATTACGGCACGGGACAGCCTAACACTAAAAGGAGTATTCGCTGTTCACCTGGAATTCAAATGGAACAGGAAGGCCTGTCGATTTACTTGTGAAATCTGGCCCTGCCACCGAACATCCACTTTCATCGCAGACCTGTGAGGCAGTAGCCTATGTAATCTCCATGTTGTCATTTCAGGCCGGGGTGACAAAGACGTGAGACTTTGACTGGTAGATCTTGGGAGGGGCTGGGAGGGGGAAGAGAGCCTTTCTTTGTCTTAAAATGACACCCCATCTTTCTCCTCAGCCAGTGAGACAAGCAGCAGGTACTGAGTGAGACACGTCAGGGTCCCAAAGCTCCATGGGTTTGGGATGATAACCCCTGAGCACTGCGTGGGGGTGGAAACCAGCCATGGCTCCCCGTCACCCGTCTTGTCTTTGCGGATGTGGGGCTTGGCTTGGGGCACAAAATCAGGGAACAGGACAAGAGACAGAGCCCCCCGGGACCTGCACATCTGTGTGCACCGTCCGAGATGCCGCAGGCCCCGGGGAGGCACGCCTGTGTCTGTCGGCGTTGGTAGGGTCTGCGCGGCTTTTCCAGAGGGAGCTGGTCTCCGTCGGCAGGTAGGCGTGGCTCCCGGGAGGGTCCCAGCAGCACACAAGCTGATGCTGGCTCCACGCCCTGTGCGATGGGAAGTATTTCGTGTACCGTCCCTGATTTTAGCGTGTGCAGGGGGCAGGTGGGCACGGATCTTTGAGGCCAGTTATCTGTCTTCGCCGGTAGTTCCCACACGTTCCTGCACATTCGACTCACATCACATGGTACAATCCGATGGGGATGTCGCGGGTGGCCGTCTCCGCGTTTCTGATCTCTGGGTGTTCCCAGTGTGCGGCCAGGGCGCGTCCTAGACGCAGCTTCTGCTCCAGCAAACGCGTCCTCGGCTGGGCATCCAGGGATGTGACGGGGCAACGCCGCCGTGTCCGGCCGGGGGAGGGCGAGGGGTCCCCTCAGGATAGAGTGGCATTGTTCCGTATCAGTTTCTGGCTTTCTGGCGCGGCGGGGCTGGCGGAACAAAGAGGGCTTCATGCAGGACAAAAGCGCACTGTCTCCCCTAATGAGGAGCAGTTGAGAGGCCTGGAGACAGCGCCCGTCAGCGAGGGACGGGCGGCAGGGGAGGCCTGTCGGCCCCTAATGAAGACCAGTTGAGAGGTGCCGGCCAGACACCAGCCTTGCCTTTCTTTGTGGCCCCGACACCACCCCCTCCCAGCTCTCCCGTCTCAAGAGGCTTGGCCCCGCTTCCAGAGAGAGAGAGAGAGACTCGCTACGATTCATCTGTCACAGTGACGGGTCCCGACCCCGTGACCTCTTGAGCCGTGCCCTCCGGCCTCTGGATTTGACCTTTCCAAAGAGCCCCCAGCCCTCGGCCAGAAGGTCCCTATTGACTACCTGCTCGTGGCCACCTGCTGCAGCAGCCCCGGAGAAATGAGAGCCCGCAAATGGCCCACCAGGGCCGGGGGCCTCGCGGGAGGGGGTGCGTGGCCAGCCGGGAACCACTCTCTCTAATTGTCTGCTAAGGCGGCTCCACTTCTCTGGAGGACTCAGAGCTTCGTGGAACTTGGGGCCTTGCAAAAGCAGCACCCTGAGAACAAGGGTTGTGTGAGGCCCCTGTAGGCCCCCCGCTTGCCTGCACACCTGGCTGAGGGAGGTGAGCTGGGAGAGTTCCCCTCCGGGACGCTAGCTTCCAGAGACGCAGCCACCTCTGCGGAAGGCCCCCTTTTGGGGAGTTAGATTGGAGGGACCCCCTTTGGGGAGTTAGATTGGAGGGGCCCCCTTTGGGGAGTCAGAATGGAGGACCCCTGTGTCCATCGCACGCGATGACTGGTGCTTTCGGACCCGGCCCTGCTGTCACTGCGGCCAGGCTCTCTGGAAGCGGCTGAGACGGAACCAGCGGAACCAGCGTGCAGGGCCTTTCCCAGGGGAGCCCGGGTCAGCCCTGCGGAGGGGGCAAGGCCAGGACTACGCGGAGCTGCCATGTGAGGTCCCGGCAGCCCCGCCAGCTGCAAGGCGCTCGGGCTCGGATGGTCCTGCGAGGCTGCCCCGCGCTGGGTGCTGGGCGAGGAGTCTGGCCTCTTCCCCTCACGCCGACCAGCCACCCAGTGTGGCCTCGAGCGTCTTGGTCTCTTCCATCTTGGGCGTCTCAGACGCCGAGGGCTGAGACCAGCTGTCAGCAGCTGCCCGGCCGGCGGGGAGAAGGCCTTCACTTGTGAGGGGTCTGGGGGGCACCCGGCAGCATCCTGGCTTCTCTCTTCAGGGAAGTGGCACCTCGTCACACAGATGCAGCGGCAAACAGACACGTGTGCCTGGCACCTGCCCTCGGTACCGGCAGTGCCTGGCGGAGCAGAGAACACACCAGCCGAAGGACGCCCTGCGAGTTCCGAGGGGGGGGACAGACAGCCGAGCGCTGTGCGGATCTGTTGTCCTCGAACTGCCCCCACTCTCGCTATTAGACCCCCGCTTCTACCCGCGGCCCCGGGGCTCCTGGCTCCCACCTACGTGCGCCGCCCACAGTGCAACACCAGATCCGGACTCACAACCCGCACACACTACACTGCACCTACATGCAGCACAGCCCATTCGCACACACACTACCACACGCATGCACACACACACATGCCTGTGCCCGTTCACACACAACACAGAGCCACAAACACCCAGCCTGCCCTCACGAACACACAAACACACAGCAGGAGAGGTGGTCCAGAGTCGGTGAGGAAATCTCTGAAGGATGAAGTTGTTTTTGAAAACCAGTTGCATTGCCACCTTAGGAGAGACACGCGGGCACTGGGCAGGTTCTGGGGAGGGCCGGGGCGCGTGTTACTTCGGGGCTCTTCCTGGGGGGAGCGTGTTCGCCGAAGAGCGTGGCGGGCGGAGTCCTGCCCAGGTTATTTATTTCTCTTTGTCGCCCTCTCTTCCTCTTCCCCACCTTCCTCATCCTCTCTCACTAGTTGCATTAGTGTCAGATAAACAGATGTGTGATGTTTCTGCACAATATGTTACACACACACACACACACACACACACACACACACACACACACAAGAAGGGCTTTCCTTGTTAGGATGAGTCCTTGAGAGGCATTCCCTGAATTCGTTTTGCTGAGTTTCCAGTTCTGATGGTGTTGAAAGCCCATGATTCTGATTCCCTGGTAGTTGAGGGCCCTTTTTTCCAGTGGCCCCCGCTCCAAAAGCTGAAGGCAGAAAGACTATCTGACACTGGCACCAGCTCGGATTTTCTCCCCTCCATTCAGGAAGTCAGGAAGC
>NW_006283826.1:264556-264913 GCF_000327345.1 Myotis davidii
CGCCCGCACGCACCCCTGCCTGTTCGCCTCCTTCAGCCATGTACCTGCCCCACCTCCCCTGCACCCACTCCTCCACGATCACCCTTCTTCTCCCTGAAGATCCGTCCTGAGGCGGCTGCCCATCATGAGCTCACCCCTCATTTTTCACCTGGGGCTCCCTCTGCCCCAGGCCCACTTCCTGCTCCCTCCTGCTTCCTGCAGCCCATAACTCTGGGGCCAGGGGATTAACATGGGGCTTTAGCTGCAGAATTCCTCGAGTGAAGGATGAGGAGGGAGGAAAGCCAGGGAGACCCTTGTCCCCGAATATCGAGTGGGTAGTCTGTCCATTTAGCAAATGATAGAACCAGCTCGGGGAGC
>NW_006283826.1:265027-265567 GCF_000327345.1 Myotis davidii
TGGGCAGGTGCTGGGGAGGGCCGGGGCGCGTGTTACTTCGGGGCTCTTCCTGGGGGGAGCGTGTTCGCCGAAGAGCGTGGCGGGCGGAGTCCTGCCCAAGTTATTTATTTCTCTTTGTCGCCCTCTCTTCCTCTTCCCCACCTTCCTCATCCTCTCTCACTAGTTGCATTAGTGTCAGATAAACAGACGTGTGATGTTTCTGCACAATATGTTACACACACACACACACACACACACCAACAGTGGGAGAGAATCCCAGTAAAGATGTAAAGCCAAGAATTCCTGCCTCTCCTCCCTGGCACATCTCCGTTCGAGCCCCAAGATGCAGAATCCATGGAGAGGAGCCCACAGCACGGAGTGAAGGCCGTGGCCGCACCGTCCTCACACCCCCAGGGCAGGTGCCGCGTCTACAAGCCTCGCTATCAGTAGGCGAGGGTGTGGAAGGAGATGGCCAGGCCGCGGTGCGTTCCCAGGAGGCTGGTGTTCCGGGGGCAGACGCTTTGTAAGCCTGAAGGGGCCACATCAGATCTGCAAAGGCTG
>NW_006283826.1:265871-297276 GCF_000327345.1 Myotis davidii
TCGGGGTGGTTGTCAGCAGTCTAACTCTCGGGTGTACCCAGTCCTCCGCCAGCTCTAGTCACCAGCAGCTGGAATGGGACACCCTTGGGCAAAAAGCCACAGACACTGTCTTCCTGAATCACCAGTCATGGCGCAGGTGAGGACGGAGCAGCCAGAGGGGATGGAAGTTTCTGTCTGGTTGGTCTCAAACTGACCCCCTTCACTCCCTTCCTACTGTGGGGTGATCACACTATTTAAACCAGTGGTTCTCAACCCTCTGGCCCTCTAAATACAGTTCCTCATGTTGTGACCCAACCATAAAATTATTTCTGTTGCTGCTTCATAACTTTAATGTTACTACTGTTATGAATCATAATGTAAATATCTGATATGCAGGATGGTCTTAGGCGACCTCTGTGAAAGCGTCATTTGACCACCAAAGGGGTCGCGACCCACAGGTTGAGAACCGCTGCCATAGGAGCACCGCTTATCAGTTCCTTCTCTTGTCCGGGCCTTTCCTGGGAAGAGGATGCTGCAGGCCACCCTGTCGCCCTCTCCCGATGGCTGGCACCCCTGCCACCACCTGCCAGCAGCCTAACCCGCAGGCCCAGTGTGGATGGGACGTGCAAGGGCCTCGGGCACGTTTCCTCACGCCTCTCCAGCCCCCACTCAGAAGGCACTTGGAAGACTCCCTGCATCAGAGAGCTGGGAGGCAGCACGGCCCCTGGAAGAGGATACAGTGTGTAGGGAGTGCCTGGAGGGGAGCCCCCCTAAACTGTGTGGTCCCTCGTCCCAATTGGGACGAGAATTAGAGATGTGCCCACTGCCCAGGAGAAGGTGAAGTGCACCCAGCTGGGAGAGGGCGAGACCCTGTCCGGTCGCCGTGGGAACTGTGTTGTTATTGCTGTGGGTCCACCAGAAGCCGGAGGCTGAGATAACGGAGGAGTAAAAATAAACATGCGACTCGGAGAAATCGGAAGGCGGCACGGATACGCCCTCCCTGCCCCCAGCATCTCCCCTCACGCCAGCTGCTGGCACAGGGGGCTCCCGGGGGACCTCAAACCCGTCTCAGAGTTCACCCCAGAGTCCTCGCCCCGGTTCCCAGCCTCCCGTGGTCGAGCCCTCCCCGCTTGGAGCTCCCGGTGCCCTTCCTTGCCTCTGTTTCACAGGGTGTCCCCCAGCCATCGGGGATCAATACGCATTAGTCCATCTGTTTTCACTTGGAGGGGCCACAGGCAGCGTCTGTCCTGCCTCCTTGATGGATCACTGTGAGGGCGGCCGTGGGGATTCTGAGTCGGAGTGTTCTCATCTTATCTGCCGTCACAAGTTAACGGGTAACCCCGTTTCCACAGCTGCTCCGTGCGGCGTGGCCTCTCCCCAGTTCCCGCCACACCAGGGCATCCACACCCCGCACCCGGCACCTGGCAGCCTGCTCCGGTCCCAAAAGACCAGCCGGAAACGCGTTCTCTGGGCGGCCCCTCCTTTCGGGTACCACTAGCTCCCCAAAGCCCAGCCCAGTTCAAGCCTGTTTGTCACACCGGGTTCCACAGCATGGCTTTGACCTTCTCCAGCCAATGCCGGCACAGGCAGTTGGACGTGGAGGATGAGCTGGCGCAGAATGGAACCAGAATGAGACTAATTGGGGTGCATTCAGCTACTGAGGGGTAGGCCCTGAGGGGGGTGGGGGCAGGCGCCATGACTGCGCTCTGACCAACAGCATTTTATAAACCAAATAGAATGGCGTTTTGTAACAGGACCCGCCTCTCCATGCTCCAGCCGTTAATTCTGGTCTAAGATGTGGGGTCAGATGACTGGGATCTGGGGTGTTTCCATGGTTGAGTTTGTGGATGTGAAAGTACAAATGACTAAAGGCTCGTCCACGCCACATCATGAAACCCCCAATTACCCGTGTCCGCGGAGCGGCCCTTCGGCTCAGCTAATACAAAAATGAATACCCGAGGTGTCGTCTGTCTTTGGTTTTGGATGAGGGGCTACGATGGCTGCTTTTCACATCAGATTTTCCATAGTCGGTTTTGTCATCATTATTAACTCTACATAAAGCCATGGCATCGCAGGTCTGCGGAGCGAGGAAGAGCTGAAAAGCTTTGTTAGTCTCATGATTTCCAGACTGAGGGGAGCCCTGAGGCGGAGAGGGAGGACGTGGGGAGGCAGGTCTCCCATTGTAGAGATTGTAAAACTGAGTCCCAGGGAGACGGTGAGAACTTCCAAGCTGGTTAGGGCCTGGACTGCAGCTAGAACCCCGATCATCTGGTTCGTAGAGGAAGCAAGTGTCTCAAACTCTCAGCTTTGAGAAAATTGTTCCAGAAATGCAGTCTCCAAACCTGGTGATGGAACTTCGAGAGCTGTCAAAGGTTTGGTCCAAGAATCATGCCGTATAAAGATTGCAAATGCAGAATGTTTAATAGACATTTGAGAAATTTCCATTAGCATCTGTTTTACTTTATTAGGATCAACCTAATCGGGGATATAAAAATACAGAACAAGTGTGCAAGCCAGACAGCTGTGCAGCGAGTGTGTGCGCGTGTGCACGCCTGTGCAGCATATGTGTCTGTGTGTCTGTAGAGGAGGTGTTTGTGTGCATGTGTTTTCTGGGTGGAGGGTGTATGTGGGTGGAAAGGGTGTGTGTATGTGCATGGAATGTGTGTTTGGGTGGAGTATGTGAATCGTATGTATGTCTATAGGGTGTGCATGTTGTGTTTGTGAGTGAGTATATGTGGGATATGGGCATAGAATATATGTATATAGTATGCATGTCTATAGGGGGTATGAGTGTCTGTGTGCCATGTATGAATGTTGTATATGAATATGCATGGTACATGGGTTTGTGTGCACATAGTGTCTACGTGTGAAAAATGGGAGATATGTGTGTGTGGTTTGTGTGCATTGTGGATAAATGCTATGTGTGTTGTGCATCTGTGCGTGCATGTGCGTGTCACATAGAGAGCCAGAAGGATTCAGACACATTGCGAGACATGAGACATGAAAACAGGATGTCACAGACGACGCAACAGGCAGCATGAGAGAGAGATTTGTAATCCGAAGTCCAAAATGGGGAGAAAACGCTCACCTCCGGGGAATGTGAAACCCAGGATAGGCCCTGGGCTCTGGGGGGGAGGAACCTGGATGCCTACCCGTCTCCGCGCCCCCCCCCCCACCTCCTCCCGCCTCCGGCACGCAGTTGGGGCAGACATGCCTCCCTGCAGACCCAGCCTCCTCTTAGGGAAACGCATTAACAACCCCACCTTCCCCGGGCGGGCGGGCCAGGATGACCGGAGACCATGCCGTGTCGGCAGATGGTCGGCATGTTCTCAGTGTTTGAGAATGATTGTGATCACTTCTGTTTTTATTGCTACGATTTACCGAGTCACACAAAACGGAAAATGTTCCCGAGGCGAGAAATCCCTATTTCTGTCCCGATGTTTTAGCCGCTCTTTTTATTTTTGTTTCCAGAATTCTGAGACTTTCTAGAAAGCCTCCAGATATTTGGGGAGCGGCTCTCCAGCACAGCCGCTTCTCGGTTACAGGATAGCATTTCCACTATTGACGTGATTACCCAGAAGAGATACACCCCTCGCCACGCCAGGAGGGGGTCCAGTCCTGGGTCCCGGGCCATGGCCTCCGCCCACTGCGCGCCTTGGCCGAGGGGGAGAATTGTCACTGAGTAGCTGCTGGCAGTTCACAGGGAGGCCTCGGACCTGGGGAGGGAACCGAGCAAAAGGCCGCGTTGACATCGGATCCTGCACGTGATGGATTCCATTTCGTCTTGAAAACAGCCCAGTGGCGTCTGGATCGCCATTTCCGTGTTGCAGATGAGGACAGCTTCTTGCCTAACGCGGCACAGCCAGCAAGCCCGGAGAGAGTGTGCCAGGCCGCCTGTGCCAGCCAAGGGCGCGCTCTTCCCAGGAGGGAACATTAGGACAAATAACAAAGGCAGCGGCTCAGCTCCCTCCAGGAGAGAGGGTGGCCCGTGCAGGCCCAGGTGATGGGTGTTGAGGGCGTGGCCCCAGGACCCCCTCTGTGGGTGCGTGGACGCAGGAGCCCCCACGCCTCTCTTTGTTTTCTCTCCAGACCGAACGAGCACCCCTTAGGAGATAAAGCTCAAAATGTATCCCCCAAATTTCCCCAGCCAAGGAGCAGCCACAGACCATCCTTCCTGTTTCCCAATTTGGCTGGGAGTGTGTGTGTGATCACCATTTTCTTTTTCATTTGTTTTTATTTTTTTTTATTTTTTCTTCTCACATATAGCCCTTGGCCTGCTTCCTTGTCCCCCAGCTCCCACAACAGAGGGGAGATGAGATTTTCCCCTGGAGCCAAACTCCTTGGGTGTTAAACTGGCCTTGTTTTAGAGGCCGTGGTAGTGTGGAATGAATGTGCGGCTTTTGTCCTTGCTGGGAGGTGCCTTGGCTGGTGTCACCGTGTGTGTGTGTGTGTGTGGGGGGGGGGAGGGGGACAAAGAAAGTCATGTCTCACTCTTTGAATGGCGGCTCTGTTGGCGCCCTGACCTGTGTGTCCCTATCCTGCCTCTTGTCCGACGGGGTGGAGGCTTCTGTGATCACCGCTCTCCGCGACAGAGATTTGGGGTCTGGGGACCCTCGTCGAGAAGAACATTCTAGACTCCTCCTTGGTGACACTCATCGATTCCTGTTTGGTGTTGCCGACCAGCCCTGTTTATTGAGCACCCACTGCATAGTCAGCCTGGTGACCGGCAGCTGATGTACAGAGCAATCCAGGTACCAGGACACGGAAGGGCCGTGGGAGCGGGGCGGGGGGAGGGGCATCGGGCGGTGTTGAGTGTGTAGTAGGAAGGGGTGTACAAGAGGCTCCACCTCGGGGTCAGCAGCAGTGCCCCGTGTAGAGCCGTGTCCTCCTCCTCCATCAGGGGAACCCGAGATCCAGTGCTGCTGCCCAGCGAGAGCCTAGTTTTCTCACCGGAGGCCCGGGCCGCGTGGGGAGGATGGACCGGGAGTGCTGCACCCCTCTCCTATCTTGATGCTCAGAGGTGCCCTCAGATCTTTGATAACAAATCTCCTTGGAAGTTTGCTTTCCATCGAGACTGATGCGGGTCCAGGCCGCCTGCCCTGCTTGCTGGGTGCATGTTCGGTGATGGAAGAGGCACGTGTCCCTCCTTTTCATTTTTCTCTGCACCTCCGACCTCTGTTACAAAGTGATACCATGACCCAGCCGGGACCCACCCTCACTGGGGTCTCCTGCACCCACCCTCGCCCGCCTGGGCACTCCGAACCCATCGCGTTTCACTTGTCTTCCCTTCCCCAGCAGCCCTCACCTCCAGCGGGACAGAGTGGGGGTCCTCCGCCGTGGTCCCCAGCACCCACTGTGTGGGGAACAGGCCACCCTGGTACCGTGAGGGGGAGGGAGTTTCCGAGGGCCACCGTGAAAGGCCCGGGAGGTGATGGCAAGACGGTGGCCACGGATCGGTTAGAAGGGGGCTGGGCCCACTGGGTGCTGCCGCCGTTTTCTCTGGGGAGGTCCCGGCCTGTCCCCGGAGGCCGGCTTGTCCCACTCCCCGGTTGGCTCCCGGGCTGGGCCCTGTCAGCGCTGGGAGTCGGAAGGGGACTGCCTGCTCCACCTGCGGAGACAGCGAGGGAACATGACGTCTCCCTCTGGCCCGGACCCCAGCGTCGTCGGGGCTGGCGGCGGATCAAAGCCGCCGTTCCATTTTTAACCTTCCCTGGGCCCCACCTCAGCCCGAGCATGTGTTCCGCCATTTCATTGTGTGCCAGGGCATAAACAGAACCGCCCTGGTCTAGGAAGGACTTCGGGGAGCGCCGCCGGGAGGCAGATAAGTGTTGTGAGCACCCAGGGCCGCCTCAGCGGGGCTTGTCCCTGGCCAGGGGGATGCGTGGCCGTATTTTTATGCAGGACAGACCCACAGAGGGTGACCCTGGCCCAAAGCAGAAACACAAATAACAAACTCGTGTGTACACAGGCAGCGGTGGCGATCCTATCTTTGTCTTGCCTCTCTGCCTCTCTCTGCCTCTCTCTGCCTTTCTCTGCCTCTGTCCCCTCTTCTCTGCTCTAGAGTCTCCTAGAAAGTTACTGATTTCCCCATCTCTGGCTATTGGGGATATTGAGAAGCGACCATTTTATTTTCAAATTATCTGTTAATCAAAATACAAAGAAAGACATGCTTTTGGAATTTCCAAGCTGATGAAAGTAGGTCTGAGGAAGAACGACGGGGTCTGGTACACAGTAGGCACTCAATAAATACGTGTGGAAGGAGACAGCGTCCTCCATACTCCATCACTATTATTGTTTGGCAGCCGTCCATCTACATAGTTATGCATATTCAAACCACCTGTGCAGCAGGGCCTGCTGCGTTTGTACATAATAGAGTCCTACTTTCTCATCGTCATCTCACCCCAACACCCTCAGAAACATGTTTGACCACACATCTGGGCACACTGTGCCCCCATCAGATTGACATGAAATTGACCATCATACTTTCCAGAAGGAGGCTGTGTCCATCAGGGTTTGAGCAGAAAAACACAATCGGTAAGAAGCGTATATGAAGGAATTCGTTGCAGAAATGCGGTGCACGTGGTTGTGCCGGCGGGGCAAGCCTGGGACCCACAGGGCAGGTCACCTGGAGGGCCAGGCTGGACCAGGAGTCGCTGCCCCGGGCGGAATTCCTTCTTCGTGGGCGGTCTCAATCCTGCTTGTAAGACCTCGTGTATGATTCAGCCGGGCTCATCCAGACGGCCTAGGGCAGTGATGGCGAACCTATGACACGTGTGTCAGAGGTGACACACGAACTCATTTTTTTGGTTGATTTTTCTTTGTTAAATGGCATTTAAATATATAAAATTAATATCAAAAATATAAGTCTTTTTTATGCTATGGTTGCAAATATCAAAAAATTTCTATATGTGACACGGCACCAGAGTTAAGTTAGGGTTTTTCAAAACGCTGGCACACCGAGCTCAAAAGGTTCGCCATCACTGACCTAGGATAACCTCCCTACTTAAAGTCAGCTGATTAGGGACTGTAATCACATCTACAAAACAGCTTCACAGCAGCCCCTAGATCAGTGCTTGAATGTGTCCTGGGCTCTGCAGCCTGGCCACGCTGACATAGAACTGACCATCGCAGAAGCTGCTTTCTTAGAATGACAGGGAGAACGGGGCCACATCTGTCTGTCTCCTGGCAGTGGCTCCCTCCACTAAAAGGACTTTAGCAACTGGATATACATTTTTAATTATAGAAAGGGATTGTTTAGACCAGTGGCTCTCAACCTTCCTAATGCCGCGACCCTTTAATACAGTTCCTCATGTTGTGGTGACCCTCAATTTCATTGTTACAAATTGAACATAATTAAAGCATAGTGATTAATCACAAAACCAATATGTAATTATATATGTGTTTTCCGATGGTCTTAGGCGACCCCTGTGAAAGGGTCGTTCGACCCCCAAAGGGGTCGCGACCCACAGGTTGAGAACCGCTGGTTTAGACTGATCTCGGGGCCAGAACACGGAATACTGGACTGACAGGTTGAAAGCAATTTGCCAGACCAAGAAAGGAGCGATTTCATGACGATTTTGGTGGTTCCGCTACCTCGCCGTGTTCCACATCGCGCTGGGGTTTATGGTGTGACGGGAGCGAGGTGGGATTTTGGGCGCTCTCGGCTCCGGTTCACCACCGACCAGTGCACGTGCCAGCTTGATTTGTGCGCTGGTCACTCCGGCACAAAGTCTAAACCAGGGGAGAGGAGTGTGGGGATCCAGGCCTCTGTTCTCTGTGCAAGGGCTCTACAGCCAGGCAGTCTGTCCATCTGTCTGCTCGGATGACTGGGCGGGAAGTTTCCCAGCCCCTTTTCAGCTCAGACATTTGATTCACTTTAAATCAAGATCTATTCCACCAGCAGTCACAGAGCAGCTGCTCAGCGCCCGGGGACACAGTAAAATCAGGGACTGTCACCTGGCTGGTGTGGCTCAGTGGTTGAGCCTCGACCTATGAACCAGGAGGTCACAGTTTGGTTCCCAGTCAGGGCACATGCCCAGGTTGTGGACCTGATCCCCAGTATGGGGCGGGCAGTAGGCAGCCGATCAAGGATTCTCTCTCATCATTGATGTTTCTGTTCCTCTCTCCCTCTCCCGTCCGCTCTGAAACCAATAAAAATATATTTTAAAAAAAGAGCAGGCACTATTATCACACTGGTTTTCAGGCAGTTATTGTATGCAGTGGCCCCCCCTTATCCGAGGGGGGTACGTTCCGAGACCCCCAGGGGATGCCTGAAATCGTGGCTAGTCCCGCATCCTGTAGAGACTGCGTTTTCGTGTGTATATGCTCCTTTTCTCACAAAGGGAGCCCTTTGCGGCTCCCCCTGGTCATTCCCGAACGGCCAGCGTGGCCACTCGTGTGCTTTGGGCCTGTGATAAAGTGCAGTAAGGGTGACGTGAACACAGCACTGGCTCCCGGACAGTCGGGCTGCTAACCAAGACGGCTCCTAAGGGACTGACGGGCACGCGGACAAAGGGAGGAGGAGGCACGTCCTGGATGGGACCGAGTGGGGCAGTGCGAGGCTTCATCTGCTGCTCAGGACGGGTGCGGGTTCCAGCTTGCGGACGGTCTACTTCTGGAATTTTCCATGGGATATATTTGGACACCGCTGACTGGGCACTGAGCCTGCGGAAAGGGTGACAGCGGAAAGGGTGACTACGGCAATGCCATGCGTCTGGGACGTGGAGCTCCTCTTTTGACTCGATTTCTGCTTCACTTACTTTTCAGATCCACCCCCCCCCACACACACACACACCCCTAGAAGTGACCCAGGAGGAAGGCGGCCCAGTTCACGGAAGGGTCCAGACGGCCAGAACTTTGCCCGAGGCCTTTCCGTGTCTCACGCCGTGGATGTGCAGGTGATGTCTGCATTCACGTGCTTTATCGTGGGCCCTCATTTCGCTGTTGATTCGGATTCTGCCCAGTGGACTCCACACTGGCTCCGTGTGCGCTCGGACCCTCAGCCCCGACACTGGACCTGGGAAGTGAGGGCGGGCAGTCAGTGGTGCTGAGCCCCGCACGGCCGCAGGTGAAATGCCTGCTGGGAATCGGATTAGAAGGGATCAAGTCGGAAGCTCAGGTCCCAGGGTCTAATGGGTGCCTACAGTTGTTCATTGTCACGGTCCGCAACACCGAGCGCTCCCCACCCAGCTGTTAGTTTGACCTCCAGGTACTTCCTGCCTGTCCAGGGCCCACCGGGAGCTGATGTTCCCTGTCACATCCTGGTGCTCGGTGACCAGGGTCTCACAAAGAATGGAGGCTTTATTAGCCTTTTCTCACATCTATCACGTTTCCATCAAGCCTCTTCCCCGACCTTTCACTGTCGGTATCAATGGCTCATTGTAGTGGGAGCCCTCATTATCTGGAAATTCCTTTCTCCACTCACCTTCCTTTAGGCTCTGAATGTGTACGTTCCTGTGTGTGTGTGTTAATGACTCTGCCTATATATGCACTGATTTGTTTTAATTATTTCATGCCTAAGGGATAGTACTATTTTTTTGGGTGTGTGTGTGTAAATAGTTGGAATCTTTTTAAACAACTTTATTGAAGTAGGATTGATACACAACAGCTGTCCCAATATAATGTATACAACTTGATGGTTTTGGAGAGAAGTAGACATGGGTGAAACCGTCACCACACCTGTACCGTAAAGCTAAGCATCACTACAGGAGTTCTCCTGCCTTATTTACTCATCATTTATTCATCACCGATAAGCTAACCATAACAAAGATCTACTCTCTTTGGCAAATTTTACACACACTGCACCATGTTGTTAGCTGTGGGCACTGTGCGTGGGGCTCTAGGGTGTATTCATCGAGCCCAGCTGAAACCTTGCACCCTCTGACCCACACATCCCTGTGCCGCCTCCTCAACCCCTGGCAGTCACCACTCTGCTCTTGGCTCCGTTGAGTTTGACTGTTTTAGATTCCACAAGCAGGTGAGATCACCCAGTATTTGTCTTTCTGTGTCTGGCTTTTTGCACTTAGCGCGATGTCTTCCAGGTTCATCCATGTTGTCACAGATGTTGCCTTTTTAAAGGCTGAGTAATAGCCCATCCTATGTAGCCACCACATTTCCTTCATTCATTCACCCATTGGTAGACATGTAGGTTCTTCCATGTCTTGGCTGTAGGGAATAATGCTGCGATGAGCATGGAGGGCAGGTGTGTCTTTGGGATCCTGATTTCAGTTCCTTCGGGAATATACTCAGAAGTGGGACTGTAGAGTCCTATGATGGTTCTATTTCTAATTATCCGAGGAACCTCATGTTGTTTCCCACAGTGTCTGCACCGATTTACATGCCCACCAACAGTGCACAGGCTTCCCTTTTCTCCGCATCCTCACCGACATTTCTTACTATTTTTAATAACAGCCATTCTGACAGGTGTGAGCTGATCTCTCACTGTGGTTTTGATTAGCATTTCCCTGATGAGTAGTGATGTTGAGCAACTTGGCCATTTGTACGTCTTTTTTGGGGAAATATCTATTCAGTTCTTTTGTCCCCCCCAAAAAAAAGGAGTTTCTTATATAGTTTAGATATTAACCCTTCGTCAGGTATATGGTTCGAAAATATTTTTGTCATTTTGGAGGTTGCCCTTTTATTCCATTGATGGTTCCTTTCCCCGTGCGGATGCTCTTCGGTGTGATGCAGTCCCGCTCGTCTGCTTTTGCTCTTGTTGCCTGTGCGTCGGGTGAATAAGTCTCTTAGGAGGCGCGTGTTACTGGAATCTTCTCACTGAGTCCTCACATCGACCCTGTGTCAGCGCCCAGGCAGGAGCGTCCTCCCCGAGGCATCTCCTCTGGGCACGGGGCAGGTGGGGTTCTCTCTGAGCCTTGGTTTTCTAACAAACGGAACCACAGCTCAGGGATTTATTGTGAGAACCAAGTGAGCTAATGGCACCAACTAAACATTCCGCAGATAGAACCTGGAATTATTACTTACCACTCTCGCCCCAGTTTGCAGGGAAGGCGGCGAGGCGCAGAGAGGGGAGGTCGCTCGCTCAGGGCCACCCAGCGCGGGAGCAGAGCGGGTAAATACGGAGCTCAGCGCGGCCCAGTCTGATCTCTGTGTGTGCCTTCTCCGCGTCCCCTCGCCTCCACCACCCGGGAATGCACACGCAGCCCCACTCCTGCTGTGTCATCTTTCTCTCCTCATGTGACTTCCTGCCGGGAGCTCCTCTTCCCTCTCGACCTTCCTTTTCGTTGGTGATTCTTCCGACGGAGCAAAGCACACACAGCAAACTGAACGGCCCATATTCGCAACCAAGAAAACACTCACAGATGTCCTGGACTCGGGACATAGTCCTGCCCGAGACCTGGAAAGCCGCCGGGCAGGTTCAGCGTCGCTGGTGCCCACAGAACAGGCCCCCGGGGAGGTTCCAGCCCAGGCCCCTTGGGAACCTCCGCTCGTGGCTGCGGGCGGGTCCTGCGGCCATCCCGGCTCACCACATCGGACAGCGGTGTCTCTCTGCCCTGTGCGTGGGTCACAGAATGAGTTGCGAATTCCTGGGGACCGCCACCCTTTTTGGGGGAGGCCTGTCATCGTTGGAAAGGATTGGGTTGGGCAGCCTTGGATTCCATTTTGAAAATGTATCTTTTCCTCCTATGAATTCAAACCAAATGCAAATGGAAGGGCCTGGCCCAGAGGAGAAAAGCCGTTTCAGATGCCCTCGGCTGAGACTTAAGCTTCTACCTCCATCTCCTTTCGTTGCTGTGTTAATCCTCACAGCAAACCATTGAAGTCAGCACCCCTTCTAAGGAGACAGGCAAGGTCCAAGGCTATGTCACTGGAAAGCGTTGCAGAAAAAAATGTTCCCAAGGCCTCGCCCGTGGAGGAATATTAAACAGGATGGTTGTTAAGGGAGGAAGAAGCTCATCCCCTCGTCTTCCTCTGACTTTACCTTCCTAGTTGCCTAGTGGACTCCTATTCACCCATCAAAACCTATCACAAATGTCCCTTCTTCTGTGAAATTTTCTTTGAGGCCCTCCAGTCTCTGTAATGTGACAGCACTGCCATGAAAACATTCTCTCTGCAACATCCCCTGCCACCTCCCATGGACTCATCATTGCTCCGGGGCGACCGCAGGGGGCGAGCCACCGGCCTGTCCTCACCGTCTCCAGATCTCTTAGGACGCGAGAGTTATGTGCCCGGCGGAGCTGCCCGCAGGGGTGGGAATGGCCTGCGTCTGTGCTGCCCAGCGGTGGCCACTGGGCACTGGGCTGCTCAACCCTTGAAATGTGGCCAGTGCAACCGAAGAACGGGCTTCCCCCTTATTTAACGTTGCTCATTTAATGCCATAGACACGGGCCTCTTCAGCTATTGGACTCCGTTAAGTGTGTCTGGAACAACTTGGGGACGTGAATCTACCCTGTTCAACTATACGTTTTAAGGATTCTAAACGTAGATCAAGAATTTCCAAAGAAAGTTTAGCGTTCTGATAAGATGTGCCGTTAGGATAACACACAGGGGTGGGCAAAAGCAGGTTTACAGCTGTTCATCTGGGAAATAATACAATAATTCATAGTAACATAAGAACAAACTCTGTTCTGGGTCTCACAGCTGTAAACCTACTCTTGCCCATCCCTGTATCCGTCATTTTGAAGGTTTAGGAAGGGAAAAGAATGTCAAATGGCTCATGGGTCATTTTGTGTTGATCACATGATGATATTTTGGGTATACTGTGTTAAATGAAATATTTTGGGTATACTGTGTTAAATGAAATATTTTAGGTATACTGTGTTAAATGGAATATTGTATTTAAAACTAATTGGACCTGTTACTTTTCACTTTTTAAAAAGTGATCACTAGGCAGTTTGCAATGACAAGTGGGGCTCCCCTTCGATTTCTGCTGGCCCATGCCGGGCCCGCGTGCAGAGGTACCGAAGGAAGGTCGTGTGCACGTCTGTCCTTCATCATCTCTGGCCTGAGCACAAGCCTAGCGCACCCAGGTCCTCAGGCAGCAATGCCGGGAGGAATGGAGGACCGTCTGCATCACCGAAATGAGACACTTGTCCCTTCCCGGGCTTTGCCAGTTACTAACATCCCCCTCTCCAGTGAGAGGCTCCCGGATAGGTCACATTTTTTCAGAGATTCCAGACCTGGAATACTTTTCTTACACTGAGCCAAGACATCTTAGAGTTGACATTTAGAAATAAGTAATTAAAGGATGCTCTAATGGGCTTCATTCATTCATTCACTCATTCATTCATTTGCTTGCTTGCTCATTCATTCATTCATTCATTCATTCAACAAACAATAATCAAGCTCCTACTATGCACCTGGTACTCTTCCAGGAGAATGTGGATACAACCGTGAAGTCTTTTTTCTTTTCTCCCCCGTTTCCCTTCCCCTCCTAGCCAAGGTTAGGGAGAGCCAGAGAAGAGATTTGTGAGGAAGTCCTCGCTGTCACACCGGCAGGCTCCCGGGGAACCTGGGAGAGGGAGCCGCAAGCCCTCCGAATTAGACAGTCCACCCAACGCTTGTAGGACTTTTCCATCTCCAGGTCCTGCCAGATAGTCAAGATTAGTCAGCAGGAGGATTGGCTGTGGTTCTGTAAAGTAGCGAATAATTATAGTGCTTGGTACTTAAGGGTGTCTTTTATTTCAAGCTCCTTCAGAACATAATGATCCCTAACTTCATAACCTTGGCAGTTTTTCACTACGTTATTATTAGTTTTTATTAAATTGTAAAATGACCTACTCGAGCAACATTTTAAGAAGGTCTTTTTATTAAAAAATATTAATCTTCTTGCAGCGTTCTTCTCTGTCCCTTCCGTTACAAGTAATTTGCTAAAACTTTGGTGGCCCTACTGTGTGCTGCTTGAAGGCCAGGACACACATGCTAATATAGTGCCATAGAAATGCCCCCCCCCCTTTTTTTGCTTTGGTTTAAGAGATGAAGGCGTTCTATTCTTGTATCCATTCACTGTGCCAGCCATAATGTGTTGAGTTAGTCAAGGAGTTTTTAGCTGTTGAGAGCAAAAGTTTACCAGAAATCATACCAAAAAGTGGAATGTATTGGAGGGCACTGGGGTACGTTTTAGAAGGCAGGAGCAAGGACCCTCGAGACTCAGGAGTCAAGATGACTTTGACCGTCTGAACTGGTTCTCGTGGCCTCTCATCTCTGCTTCTCTGTCAACGTCTCTCTTTACTGCGCGGTCTATTCTTATCTGTTTCTTTGCACGTGGGCCAGGCATGGCCCGCCCAGCACATGCTACTGCACAAACAAACACATATGCACCTCCAGTCTCAATACCAAGCTCCCAGGAAGTAAACACGGATTGGTGCAGTGTGGGTCATGTGCTCCCATTTGGTCCAATCAGCTGTTGAGCGAGATGAAGGCTCATGCATTTCACACATTCTTTAAGGAAAGGAGTGGGTGGGTTAGCCACTTCGGAAAAACAGTTTGACAGTTTCTCAAAAAGTTAAAGACAGACTTTCCACAGGACCCGTTGAGTCCATGCTTGAGTCCATTTATATAACTGCCTGGAAAAGGCAAATGTATAGACACAGAGAGTAGATCACGGGTTGCCTGGTGCCGGGGGTGGGAATGAGTTTCTTTCTGGGGAAATGGAAAAGTTTTAAAGTTATAGCGTGGTGATGGCTGCATAATAGTAAATACGCCGAAACTTTCAGTTGTTTACTTTAAATGGGTACATTTTAGGACTCATCCGTCATTTTTTGATAAAACTGTGAAATAAAACAAGACAGGCTATTGGGGTCCACGTAGTTTGCATCCCCAGTAGATGAGGCTCCTTCCAACCTGCATGGTGAGATCGGCTTCTGTGTCATTCATTCTATGTACGACCCCCCCACCCCCTTCCCAAACACACCTCCATCCCACGCATCTAAATGGCGGGCTTTGTATTCATCTGCAGCCTTAGGCATCAAGAATCTCTCTCCTCTTCTTTTAGGAATAAACTTTTATTCCTAAAGCCCGGCATTGCACCTGACCTCACTTCCTGGTACTCATCACACACATGTGCACGCCCCTCTTCCCCTCATTTAGCCACGCCCAGCTAACTCCCCTGAGGTCCTTGCACCACATCCCTGGTTCTGAAATACTCGTCCCCCACATCCGCCAAGCCCACGGGTACCCTCACTCAGGTCTCCCCTCTAGGTCCCTTCCCCTACAGAGCACCCCTGACAGCTCTGTCTAAGGTAGTGTCTCAGTCCCAAGTATCTCTGCCCCCTCCCCACCCCTGCCTGCTATGCGCTTCTAGAAACTGATTTCCAGGAACAGTTTCAATGGAGTTCCTTGACCTCTGGCTTCTGGTTGGCTGTGGCCGATGGGAAGCCCTGGTCGGCAGGGAGGGGAGGAGGAGCGGGAGGCGGGATGCATCCGGGATCCAGGGCTTCACATGGCCTGGCCGGGTGTGGCCCTTGACTGAAGGCCCTTGTTCCTCTGGAGCGGCCGGCGCTCCGTGATCTTTTCCACCCAGTGCTCCCGGAGCCCTGCTGGGCATCGATGCGCTAACAGCTCTCTGCTGGCCCTGGGTTATGTGCTCGCCCTTAAGGTTCCCTCACAGACCGGCCTTTGTCAATCGTTTCTTTATAAGTAAGTCCCGCTTATGTAATCGTATGTCAAGGGTGTTGTTTCCTGTTGAGATCCGGACTAGCACGGCCTCCCCCTCCCTCGCCTTCTCCCACTTCTCGGTCCCCTCCCCTGCCCCATCTTCCCTCCGAGCTTCACGTATGTCTGGGCTTGCTCTGTTTCTATTAGTCGGGACGATGGACTCTAACTGCCCCCACAGGCAGACCCCCAAACCTCAGTGTCTAGCTCATCAGGAGGCGTTTTTCCTCGTGTCATAGTCCATTGCTCTCAGGCACCCCTTCTCCATCCTGATGCTCTCCCCCTGGAGCTCGTGGCCCCCAATACAGCAGAGGAAGAGAGGATGGGAGGGGCACCTGGGGTGTTCTGAAAGGCTGGGCCACCTCTGCCCACTTTCCCACTGGGCAGGACCCAGTCACGTGACCCCGACTTCATTTCAAGGGCGGCTGGGAAATAAGGAGGAGCACGTGGGGATCTGGGGGGGGGGGCATTCCTTACTAAGCTCCCCGTTAGCCTGTCACCACTCTCTCCTCAGCACTGACCACGTGCTGAGCACACGGCCCTATGAGTGCATGGATGGACGCAGACGGAATGAGTGACAGCTCACTGTCTGGGACTCCATTTAGATCTTAGCCATGGGCCATGCTGTGAAGTTCTCCAGAATTAGAACCCTAACTTGCTGATTCCCCTTCTTAGCCTTATCTGGGGAGGGGCTGATGCTGCCATTCTTTTGATCCATCCTCTAACCATTCCTTGTAGATGTTCTCTTTGTCCCTTGAGGATGGTGATGGATTCACACAGCGCCCAGAAGGAACACTGATAACAAACCCTCACTGCTGCCAGAATTCAGGCCCTCGCCTCCCTGCGCACTCTCTCCCCCGCCCACTTCTTTTCTCTTTTGAAAATTGTTGGCCTCGGGGCAGTGACACTGAGGATCCTAGTCTCTAACATAATGGCTTCCAGGTACATCTGGGGAAACCCCACAATTTACTTTTTCTGCCGGGAGCCGGTCCATCCTTGCTGTTTCAAGGGACCTGGCATATATGGCATACTGTTCTTAATATGTTTGCTCACCTTCTTGGCGCTATGTGTTTTAACCAAGGTCACCTCTCCGAGAAAGGTTGTTTCCCCAGGTAAGGATTTTCCCCTGAAGTTAGGGAGGGAATAAAACCCCTTAACTAAGTGCCAGGCGGGTAGTTAATCACTTTAACTACTTTTTATTCCTTCAGAGGTATGCTTTCCATCTCATTGCTGTGAGTAAGTGCAATATTGCTTTCAGAGGTATCATGCAATGCAGTGTGGACATGCTGCAGTAATTTAAGTAATCCAAAGGCACCTGATTCTACCCCCTTTGAGCAATTACAAAGGCACTCATCTATTGGATGCACGACATGTAAAGTTGAACTGGCAAGGCTGCTGATCCACTGAACACTGTCTCTGTGTCATTCCTTCTTCGCCGACTCCATCCACACCTTTGGGGACCCCTGGACCTGCTGGGGTTGGACCCCAGCATTTTCCCAGGATGTTTGTGGGGCGTCTGGAAGACTCTGACTTCACGAGCCACAATCTACCCCTTGGCCATGGATTCTATGCTATAGATTTGGCCTTGGTCCCAGGAGGATTTGGGGATGGAGTGTGGATGCCTCTTTAAGGGCTCAACACCCCTAGTGCAGACATAGCTCAAACCACAGAGCTCGGGCCTCATTTTCACACTGAGGCCGGTGGGCGTTACAGCAGAGCTCAGAAAGTGACCTGATAGCCTGCTCAGTGGCTGAGTGTCAACCTATGAACCAGGAGGTCACGGTTCAATTCCCGGTCAGGGCACATGCCCAGGTTGCAGCTCGATCCCCAGTGTAGGGCGTGTAGGAGGCAGCTGATCAATGTTTCTCTCTCATCATTGACGTTTCTCTCTATCCCTCTCCCTTCCTCTCTGGAAAAATAAAAAAGAAACCTAAATGTAAGGATTTCCTGGTGAAAGACACTTGGGGAAAACTCAATATGCCCTCCTTTTGGAAATTCACAACGGAAAGTGCAACAGTGAAGGCTCTGACAAAGCCGGCAAATAAACAGACCAGCAAAAAAGCAAACATACCTTGCGGGGCGCAGTTTTGGAAGCTGTATTTTGACCCACGTGATTTCCGGTTCTGTGTCCGTCCTGCATACTTTCCACAAGCCGGGTGAAGGCTCAGAGGGGCGCGGGCGCTCCGGCACAGCCGTTTGAACGTGTGCGTTGGTCGCTGGAATTCCAGCCGCGCCAGGTGGGTGGACCGCCGCTCACGTTGCTTTGCCTCTGTCCTATACTATGGATAGGTGAATTGCCTGGAATTCATTTTAATTATTTGATATAAATAATTTGTAATTAATCATGGGTTGCCTGTCAGTGGGTGCTATTCCGAAGAAACCGAAGACAGCTCGTTCTCAGTGGCGGCAGCCTGCTTTGCATCATCAATTTGTTAAGAAACTCTTTTCTGGGTAGAGCTGTGTGAGAGGAAGCGTCCACGCAGACTGTCTGAATTATCCGGAAACCCTGCCCCGATGGCATCCCCTCGAAGACTGCACAGGCCCGATGTGGACAGCTGATTGGATCTGTCAGCTTCCCGCGCATGGCGAGTGCTGGGTGGCTTGACCGAAAGTCCACTCGAACGTCAATAATCGGCGTTTCTTCAGGTGCATCCCCCAGGGCCCCGGGAAGAGAAGCTGGCTCTTTGTTGGGGAACCCATGAACTCTCTGCGAGAACCCTGTCTGTGGTCCAAAATGTGAATTCAGGGTTGAGGATGTTTGAGGGGAATAGGGGTTTTTTTCTTCTCTTTCTTTTTTGAAACCAAAGAACTTCCCAGTGACCAGTGTGAGGATTTCACAGCCAAGGAGGTCAAGGTACTGAACTTCCAAGGGTTTGCGGACGCTCTGCGCCCGGCCGGTTTCCCAAACTCTGAAACGATCGAGGGTCAGAAAGCAAGGAAACATGTTTTTATAACTAAAAAGGTTATGTCTGGGATCACATTACTTATTTATCCGGTATCTCTGTATCTATTCACTCCTTCCCACAGCGGGTTTGAGAATGCTGCGTCTCTTGGCTTCCTGCTCTCCTCCTCGTCGGGAGGGAGGGATGGGGC
Source organism: Myotis davidii (assembly GCF_000327345.1). Lineage (NCBI taxonomy): Eukaryota > Metazoa > Chordata > Mammalia > Chiroptera > Vespertilionidae > Myotis > Myotis davidii. Next base: position 284,553 of record NW_006283826.1, read on the forward strand.
AAGACCTTGCAAAACCAGACTTGGACCTTCCTTGTTTCTGGTTCCCAGAGGCTGCGCTGGCGTTGAAAGCGCTGACCCGGGCATCGGGGTTCAGGGCGGGGTGGGTGGGGTGGGGTGAGGAAGGGCGCTGGGAGGCCTCCCAAGCTCAGCTTCCGTCTGCCCCTGCTGACTGGGCTCCAGCTACTCCCCTTCTTGGGTCAGTGCCGAGTTCACCAGTGGCTCCCTGTTCTCTGAGAGGAGAGGCTCCTGCCGCTCGCTGGGGCTCGGGGTGTGTGGAGGCTGTGTTCTCGCAGAGCTTCAAATGCGTGTCGGGATCCCCTCACCCACTCACTGGGCCCTGAATGAGCATCTGCTTCGTGCCGCCTGAGCCCTGAGGGTGTCAGGAATAGACAGCCCATCTCTCCTCTGGGGAGTCCTGTATTTTTTTTGAATGACGTGGCATCAGCTCCCACAGCACAGCATGTGGATTCAGAGGGAATGATCAGATTAGAAATCGTCTCTTCTAGCCCAGCTGGTGTGCCTCAGAGATTGAGCGTCGACCTATGAACTAGGAGGTCACAGTTCGATTCCCAGTCAGGGCACGTGCCTGGGTTGTGGGCTCGATCCTCAGTATGGGGTGTGCAGGAGGCAGCCAATCAATGGTTCTCTCTCATCACTGACGTTTCTATCACTCTTTCCTGATACATTCCTCTCTGAAATCAATAAAAAATCTGAAATCAATAAAAATATATATTTAAAAAATTATCTCTTCTAATCCTCCCATTTTACAGATGGGTAGACAAAGGTTCAGAGAGGAGGAATGGGCTTGCTCAAGGTCACATAGTGGATTACAAAACCTGAAGAAGGACCCAGCCTTTTACTTTCTATCTCAAAGCTCTTTCCATTGGACCATGTTGCCCCTCGCCGTTCATTCACTTAGTCCATGCTGAGTGCTCACGGGCACCAGGAGCCGTGTTAGCCATTGTATGAAACTCAAAATGTCACCCAAGAAACTGAAAGTCTAAGTCAGAGGTCATAGACCCTCAAGCCTTTAATTGGGAGATGTAGAGTGAGGGCAGCCCTGGGAATCAGATGGGCTTGGGTTCAAATTCTGATGTTTCATTTCTTCATGTTCTTTAGGCAAGTTTTTAAGCCTTTCTGAGCCTCTGTTTTCTCATCTTTAAAACAGGAATGGAAATAGTACCTACCTCCCATGAGTGTTGGGCAGGGAAGCAAAAATATATAGAAATAGGAAATAATTCATGATTGTCATCCTATCTAATAAAAGGGTAATGTGCAAATTAAGCATTACTGCATCACAAAGATGGCGGCACCCAGTCCTCTCAACCCCGCCGGAGTCCCCCAGTCCCAGGTGGGGCGGCCACTAAGAGCAGGCAATGTGAGCAGCCTGGCGGAATGCTTGCTTTGTCGCTGCAGCGACGAGGCAAGCGTTCCACCTCGGCCGCAGAGGACCTCTGGCAGCAGGCACAGAGCCTCTGGGGGTTGGGCGGGGGGGATGCTTGTGTCATTGCCCTGGCCTCTGCACCCGGCCACGGAGGGCCTCAGTTCGAGGCCGGGTTGAGGGATAGGCCCCGTCCCCCCATGCACGAATTTCGTGCACCGGGCCTCTAGTGAATAATAACTATGGTGATACATGCTGTACATAGTTACATGTGCAGTGTCTGGAAATACGTAGAAAGGATGAGAAAGAGGGAGCTCTTTTTTTGGCTTGGATGTTTCGGCCTGATTTGTGTGTGGAGAGGGTGTATGTTTTATGGGTTCTCTTCATGGATATGTTCATGTGCTCCAAGAACAAGGATAACCTGTGTCCAGAGAATGGTCCAAGACACAGAAGTTCTCAAAATGCCGTAGGAATCACCAGAGATCAAATGGGTTGAGTCATTCAAGACTATCCCTTTTTTTGTTTTAATGTCGAATTGTTTTGAAAATTGGTAATGGTGTTGAGTTCGTTCTCCGACGATGCTCACTGCACTTGGTTCTGACAAGTGTCCCCAGCCCCGTTCTGGGGAGCGCTGGACCCAGGGCCTGCTCAGTGACCTCGGCCAGAACATGCCCGTGTGCCTTAGAGCTCCTGTACCGCCTGACCAATGGGGAGAGTCCCATTTTGTCCTTCAATCCAGTAGAATCTCCCTTAATCCCCAGATTGCAAGGGCAGGAATCATACCTGTCTTGACAGATTCATCTGGGTATGTTTTAGGAGAAAATGCAACTCTAAAGCTCATTTGATCATGGGTTCGTTCATTCATTCATTCATTCATTCATTCATTCGTTCGTTCATTCATTCATACTTATTGACTGTATTTGCCAGGCAGTCTCCTAGACTTTAAAGATGCAGCAAGTATGATAGACAAAGTCTCTGACCTGTAGTGGGGAGGGTTTTCATTAATAAACCAGTAAACAATGACCTAACAAGCATGATTTCATACAGAGATGCATGCTGTGACGATGATGTAACAGCAAGATACATGCGAGAGCACTGTGGGGAGGGATGGTGAAGGACGGTCCCTCCTGGGAGGAGCCATTGAGTTGAGACTCAAAACAAACTGGAGGCCAGAAGGAAAGGCGTCTGGATGGAGAGGACAGTGAGGGCAGAGACACTGAGGCAGGGACGACATTGGTGTTTCCACAGAACGGAAGGCAAGCCAGTGAGGCCAGACCACAGCGAGGCAGGGGGTGGAGTGAAATCGACGTTAGCGGGGGCTGCCTCTGGCTCACCTGCCTTCTCAGGGCCAAGGTCTGTGCCCAACGAAGACCAGGGACCATGGGTATTTGCTGAACGTGCCGATGAGTACAGTTCATTCATTGCGTCCCTTGGTTCTTGGCTCCACAGTCTTTGGTGCTGCTGTTTATGCGTATTTTATAAACGGAAGCTCATTTTTAAAAAACTAGATGCTGTCTGTCATTTTGGTGCGTATGGCCATATCCGCGGGGTCAGTGGAAGTGATGATTTGATATTGACTGTCTTAAGTCAACGCCTAAGACTCAGATTATAGGTTCTGATGGGTTACTGGGAATTACAGAACTCCCTTTGGGGAAAGAGGCCCAAGACTGACTGTGGCATGGCCAGTGCCCCCCAGGGCGCGTGTGGGACAGCAGAGGCGGGAACCACCTCTCACCCCACCGTTGGGGTGGAGGCCGGAAGGGTTTGCAGACCTTCGGCCTCCACGGACATGCTCACCCTCGAAGCTTCTCCACTACACTGTGCTCAGTTCCCCAAACATGGGCTTTTGAGCGGAACCGTGACAGTTAGCTCTAGGGCTGAGCAGCGGCGCTTGAACCTCCGATTAGGAGCAGAGGTGGAGTCGAAAGGGTCCCGAGGAATCTGGAGACACGACGGTTTCAAAAGGCAGCCGCCGGCTGGGCAGGGAGAGGGGCGTTCAGATCTCGCACGAGGAATGCGAAGCTAAATGAGAACCATTCGAAAGCTCTGGGGGTTAGAGAGTGGAATTCCCTCTTGTACAGTACACAAGAGTTATTAAGTGTGTATATGAGACTCCTGTTTTACTTCATGTACATGATTATTTTATACAGGCGAGTTTGGAAAGAATTATAGGCTGAGAGCCGGCCAAGATGCAAGATGAGCAGCGGGGAGTGGGGGCGGCGGTGGCCAGGCCTCGGTCGGGAGCCCGGCTACTTGGAGAAAGCAACATGGGGTCCCCCCGGGTCAGGGGGTTGGGAAGACCAGGGCGGAGTTGGAGTTTGTGAAGGCTCATCTCCAAAGAGGCATCCAGGGCTTGGTCCGCATTGCCAAGGGCCGGGTTTAGAACTGAAGAAGCAAAGGCTGGGACCAAGCCCAGCAAATTGGGTTTGGCCCACTGGTGCCTGGAGACCAGGAAGATAAAGACTGTGGCCTTGGCTTGCCGGCTGTGAGATGTGAGGGAGACCATTTGAACACACCCAGCGATGTCAAACGTGAGAAGTACATTATCTTTCGGAAGAATGTCTAGGAGCCCGGGCGTTGGGGATAAAGGGCTGACTCAGGACGACCCATGCCCACCAGCCTGGGCCGTGGCCTTGTCCTTGTCGTGGGCAGGAGCAGTGGGATCGGTCTACGCAGAGCTTCCCAGGCTGCGTTCCTACACGAGAGAGGCAACAATTCAGAATCCTGGTTTTGCTTCTCACTCTGCTGCCTCCAGAAAAGTTAATTAATTTCTCTGAGCCTCAGTTTCACCAGCTGTAAAATGGGTATTGAAACGGCTGTTTATATTGAAAAGGTCGTATGGCAGAGGATAGGTCAAGTCGAGTCGCATTAAGTGACAGCCATCGTTCCAATAGTGATGGCTACATTGGTAAGAATTTGAGTGCAGGGCGACCGCTTGGCCTGGGCTGGGCAGCAGGATGGCAGCATGCGTGCTACCCCTGCCCCTTGTTTGGTGAGCATGAGTCCTGTCTGTTCCTGTGCCCTCGATGCACTGAGTGTAAGTGGTCTGATAACTCGAAGGAGGAGGTTTTCATGGGACCTGCCTCACGCCCGGTGACTGATTCTGTAGACTCTAGTCTGGCCAAAGGCCAAGCACACAGAGCCACAGCTGAAGCCCTGAGTCCTCAAAGCTACAACTTCACTAAAGGAAATAAAAACACACACACCACTTGTTTAACTTTGTATGATTAGGACACTAAATCCACCTCTTTTATTGAGCGTAAGCCAGTGGACATTTCTTTCCCTCTCACAGCAGGCGGGTTCCACTCAGAGGCCCCGCAGAGGCCCAGGCCTCTTCTGTCTTGTTGCCCTGCCAGTTCTGAGACGTCGCCCCCAGTCACATAGTCTCAGAGGATACAGGACCACTGCCACGCGCCACGTTGAAGGAGGAGGACAAGAGCAGCAGGGAGGACCTTTTATGGCCATAGCCATTGGTTAGATTGGAGTCATGTGACAGGCTCACCTGCAAGGGAGGCTGGGTAATGTAGTCTTTATTCTCAGTGTCCATGTGCCCAGCTGAGCATTAAAGTTCTTAGTGGAATGGAGAGGCCAGCGTGGGAAAGGGTTTGCTCAAGTCTGGATCAGCACGTGTTCCCTGCCCGTGTCCCGTCCAGTCCTCTGTGCTTGCATCTCGCAGAAAGGCCACCAGATACTTTCCACCATGGCACCCGAACTCCAGACGAGCAGGCTGCCGCTCAGTTATTGTGGATTACATCTTCAGGTAACTCAGGGGAACACATGGGTTATTTGAGATTCTTGTTGTTCGGCAACACTCTAGCGGCCAGTATTTGGAGTCAGGACATTGGTTGCGATCGGTGCTGGAGAAGCGACGTGTTTGTTTATTCCATGAGCTTGCGAAGTGCCAGCTCCCCAGCAGTGAGTGACTCAATGACTCAAACGCAAACCCAGACTCCACACTGGCTCAGGAGAGCCGGCGACTACGGAAAATCTGCTTCATTTAGCCCCAGGACCTGACCACCCGGGAGCTGGAGAACGGACCTCAAAGCAGGAAAGCAACAGAAGCGTCCAAAGGAGAAATGGAAAACACAACCCCGTAGCAGGCTGACCCTCCAGGGGCACCACAGGCGCCGAGGGGGGAGCTGTGCTCCCGGCGGCCCCTCGGCCTGCTGGGCTCCACGTGCTGGGCGAGAATGTCATGTGAAAACAAGCTCTGTTTCTTTAAAAGGCCCCAGAGAATTTGGGTCCCAAGCGCCTTAGGCTCCTGTCTTAGATCTGGGGTTGCACCGTGTGTCCCCCCAGAGCAGGCAGGAAATGCGAGGGAGTGAGCGAGCTGCGTGTAGGGTAACAAAGGCAGCTGAAACCAGTCTTAGTGTGTGGGGGGTGGCACTACAGAGTGTGGGGAGCAGGGGGGTGGGGGACCCTGTTTCAATGAGGACAGCAGCTGCTGACCCTGAGCCAGTTGTTGCCGCGTGGAAATGTGGGTCCAGCATTGACATGTTCTGATCTGTCAAAGGAACCTAAACACCTTGATTTTCTTGAACAGTTGACTTTTTAAAAGATTGTCAACTAATACACTGTATTGAGAGCAGTCTGGGGGCTCCCTCCCCCCCCTCATTAATATGATCACCAAGCGGGGCAGGGACTAGTGTCCCCACTGAAGACCCGGGAAGCACCCTCCATCCTACAGGTGTGAGAACACGGGCCTGCAGGTGTGTCCTCACCTGTGTCGGTGGCAGAGCTGGGAGGGCGACATCCTGCTTCCTTTGCTCGGCAATGCAGACACAGGGACAGCGTCCGCTTCCAGAACGGAACAGAAGGGCCAGCTAAGCTGCCTGCTTCCCGGAGAGAAGAGCCAAGTGCCCCCTAGCCCAGTGATGGCGAACCTATGACACGTGTGTCAGAGGTGACACGCAAACTCATTTTTTTGGTTGATTTTTCTTTGTTAAATGGCATTTAAATATATAACATAAATATCAAAAATATAAGTCTTTGTTTTCCTATGGTTGCAAATATTAAAAAATTTCTGTATGTGACACGGCACCAGAGTTAAGTTAGGGTTTTTCAAAATGCTGACACGCCGAGCTCAAAAGGTTCGCCATCACTGCTAGATTGTGTGATCTAGAAAGCACCCTGGCCTAAAGCAGCAGGGCCTCATCCGTATCCATAGTGCTTGTCTGTCGGACCTCGGGGTGGCGGGGGGGTAGGGGGGGCTCCAAGTGTTGGCGCTGCTCAGGAGCTGCTGGCGGAGTGGCCACCTCTCAGGCATCGTCGCTTCTCGTCTCAGGCAGGTCCGCAGTGCTCACGTTGGCTGCTCAACATTCTGGCGTGGACATGACCTGGGAATTTCTGCTCACAGCCCATTGGCCAGAACTGGTCACATGGCCGCAGCCAATCACAGGGCCCGGGAAGTGAGAGGCTCTCGTGTAATGGGTGTCACGGTCCAGAGCTCAGACACTCGCTACGCAGGTGGCTGCTCGCTCTGTCTTCCGGCCGATGTTCTCACATCATTGTTTTCTTCCAGATCCCAGGGTGGGCGGCTCCTGGGGATGCGTTACCATGGAGAGCACAGCCACGCGTCCCTGATGTCCCTGCAGAACTGAAGGGGTGCAGCCGGCTCGGTCCTGGCTCAGTCCCTTCCTGTCCGTGACTTTGGGCGAGTCACGCCGCCGCCTTGGCCCTCAGTTTCCCCACCTGTAAGTGGGTGATGATCACAGCGCCACTCAGAGGTGTTGAGAGACTGAAGGTTAAGACAGGCAGGGAGCGTCGGACGCGGCACAAGGCGTCTGCTGGGTGAACGTGAGCCGTGTGCAGCCCGAGCGTTGATTAGTGACACAGGGGTTGACGATGCAGCAGCATGTGTGTCCACACAGGGGGCCTGCCTGGCAGCGGGGTGACCGGCTATGGCTCGACGAGAAGAGGGTCCCAAGCGAGGCAGAACCCCCAGGAGGGAGCGTGGTGAGCCAGGCACGCGCCCGTGTCTCCAGCGGAGGGAGCGGCCAGGGGCAGGACGGGGGTGGCTCTCATGGCTGAGATGCCCCTGGCTCAATGCGCCCAGGCTTTTCACTGAGTGATGTTGAGTTCTTCTTTTTAAAAAAATGGTTTAATTGATTTTCAGGGAGAGGGAGAGAGAGAATCTTCCCTGATGGGAGCTGAACCAGCGACCTGCAGTGCCTGGGAGGACACGCAAGCAACTGAGCCACCAGCCAGGCCCGTGCGGAGTGCTTGGCTCTGGCGGAAGTCCTGGTTCTCAGCAAGGGGCCCGGCCCGATCCGTGGGGACCTGTGGCTGCTCTCCTGGGGACCGGGGATGCCTGCACCAGCGAAGGATGCGGACCTCAGAGGTGTTTTGAAAACACAGGGGCTAAAGAGATGAGCGTGTGGGTGACTTTAGCAAGGCAGTGATTCTCGGGGCATGGAGAGCGAGGGTGCTTGTGTGCATTCTGTGGCAGGGAATAGACAGGTGAGGAAGAGGCGGGAAGAAACCCACAGGAATTCTTAGAAAAAGGCAGGAAACTGCTGGTTCAGAGGGGCTGGATCATGACCTCATTCACTTCACACCGATTTCCCTTCCCAGCTGCTTTGGCTGACAGGTTCATGTGAACCCCAACCGGGGGGCATAGGAGTAATTGAACCCCCAACTGGGGGTATAGGAGTAAGTGAACCCCTAACCAGGGGTGTAGGTGTAAATGAACCCTAAATGGGCGTAGGAGTAAGTGAACCCCCAACGCGGGGCGTAGGAGTAAGTGACCCCCCAACGGGGGGCATAGGAGTAAGTGAACCCCCAACGCGGGGCGTAGGAGTAAGTGAACCCCCAACGGGGGGCATAGGAGTAAGTGAACCCCCAACGCGGGGCGTAGGAGTAAGTGACCCCCCAACGGGGGGCATAGGAGTAAGTGAACCCCCAACGCGGGGCGTAGGAGTAAGTGACCCCCCAACGGGGGGCATAGGAGTAAGTGAACCCCCAACGCGGGGCGTAGGAGTAAGTGACCCCCCAACGGGGGGCATAGGAGTAAGTGAACCCCCAACGCGGGGCGTAGGAGTAAGTGACCCCCCAACGGGGGGCATAGGAGTAAGTGAACCCCCAACGCGGGGCGTAGGAGTAAGTGACCCCCCAACGGGGGGCATAGGAGTAAGTGAACCCCCAACTGGGGGTATAGGAGTAAGTGAACCCCTAACCAGGGGTGTAGGTGTAAATGAACCCTAAATGGGGGGCGTAGGAGTAAGTGAACCCCCAACCGGGGGCATAGGAGTAAGTGAACCCCCAACCGGGGGTATAGGAGTAAGTGAATCCCTAACCAGGGGTGTAGGTGTAAATGAACCCTAAATGGGCGTAGGAGTAAGTGAACCCCCAACGGGGGGCGTAGGAGTAAGTGAACCCCCAACGGGGGGCATAGGAGTAAGTGAACCCCCAATGGGGACATAGGTGTAAGTGAACCCTGTTGAGCTCTGGCCTGGATCCTGCAGCCGCCTGTCTGAGACTCAGATGAGGCTGGTGGCTGTGCCACTTGGCGGGCACCCTGGCCACATGTGACTCACCGAGCAAACCTGACTTTCTGGAAGGAACTTCCCCTTGGCCGCCAGGCAAGGGCTGAGCACACAGAGGTGCGGCCCCAGGGAAGTTTCCCACCGTCCAGGAATCACTAATCAAACAAGCCCCGCGCGGCCCCGCCGGGGAGCTCAGCTGGGCAGAGTGTGGTCGGAGCAGCGTCCGGATGCGCCAAGGTGCAGGTTTGATCCGGGCCCAGGCACATACAGGAATCAGCCAAGGACCGCATCCGTAGTGGGACAGCACATCCACGTTTCTCCCCCTCAAATCAATAAACACACACACACACACACTAAGCAGCACAGTGGTAAGGAGCGAAGGCGGCAGCCGGGTGGCGGCACTGGCCCCTGTTCCTGCCTCTGTTACCCACCCCTCTCCCCAGGAAACGCTGGGATTGTGTATTTTACTGCTGGGCCAGGCTGCGGAAAGAACCGTCCCATATGCCGGCATTAACACCTCTCTGTGCGGCGAGGACACAGGCGCAGGAAGTGGAGCTGTACGAGCTGCAGGTCGGCAGGGCTGAGGTTGTCACTTCCTCTTAAACCCTCTCATTCTGACACGAGTTCAGACTTGCTCAGAAGCTGCAAAGACCCGTGGTAACTACCCGGCGCCCCAGTGTCCGTGGTCTGTCACCACCGCGTTACCCTCCCTCCTCGTTGTCTGAAACCCACTTGCGACCCAGTTGCAGACGTAGTGCCCTTTGCTCTAAGGCTGTGGTGTTGGCTTTCTAAACAGCAGGCCGTCTCTTATGGAAGCACCGTGCAGATCTGACGGGGAGGGGATCGAGCCTGCAACTGAGGCATGTGCCCTTGACCGGAATCAAACCTGGGGCCCTACAGTTTACGGGCGGATGCTCTATCCACTAAGCAAACTGGCCAGGGCTCTCAGTGCATGTAATCTCGGTGCCTCTCGAGTCCCCGTGAATCTGGGGGTCCCTCCCTCTCTCTGTTTCGTGACTTTGACGGTTACTGTGTGGCGTGGTCATCGGTTTGGATCTGTCACTGAGCCGGGCGCCCCGTGCTGCTGACGGGAGCACCTCAGAGGGGCCTCGTGTCTTGCTCCGAGCGTCCTGGCAGGAGGCGCGTGGTGTTGGGATGGCCCGGCGAGGTGGGGGGTGGTGTCAGCTCGGATGGTTCGGTCCAGGTGCTGTCTGCCTCTCCCTCCGTCGTGAGTGAGGGTCTCCAGGGGGCACACTGGCACCAGGTGCAGGGCAGCGCCAGGCGTTGCTGCCAGCCTCCAACTCCAGAGCTCACTCCGCGGCTGCACTGGCCCTGCCCGGGCCCCTGGCGCCGGCTCAGAATGTGCTGGACGCGGCGCGGAGCGAAGTGCATTCCTTCCTCGGACTCCCACGGCGGCTGTCAGGGCGATGGGGGTCCCGTCACACTCGGCCCTGCAGTGCACACCGCTCAGGCCCCGGTGGGCGCCTGCGCCTACGGAAAGGAAGCTGACACAAGGCAACTCCGTTCCCAGCCTCTGGTCCTGGAGCCCAAACTGGAGCTGGAGCGGCTCTCGGTCCGGGGTCCGAGGAGTAGATGGCCTGGAGGTTTTATCCAAACAAAGCCTGGCTGGGGAGGCGCTCCCAGGGGCCTTGGCGCTGCGGCTCCGAGCGGCGAGGACGGGAAGGGCTTTAATGAGACGTGATATTCCCCTCACGGAGACACATCACATCGAATAATAAACAGCAGCGTCTATGGTGTTGATCTTTAAAGTAAATCCTATTGCTATTAGCTTATCTACCCAACTATTAAAACTAATAAAATAATAAACTTTAGGGCACAGACACTTAGCTCAACCCAGTCCCCCCTTCCAACTGCCGTTTTCTCCCCGTGGGACGGCTGGCTTTTCCAGCCACTTCCTGCTTATCGCTAAACTATCTGGAACGTTTTCACATGTTTGGATGACAGCCTTCAGTCGCCCTGGGGTATTTTTATTCTCTCTCTCCCCTCGCTCTTTCTTTAAATTGAACTTTACTGTCTCTTTACTTTCATCTCCGTCTCACTTTGGCTGCCTGTCATGGCAGCCGGCAAGAATGCTTCCCCTTATCAGGGTCTCGATCACCTGCCTCGTGGGGTCCGTGGTGAACTTGCTAAAGAAAAGGGGGAGCCGGGCCGGCGTGGCTCAGTGGTTGAGCTCAACTTACGAACCAGGAGGTCACAGTTCATTCCCGGGCAGGGCACATGCCCGGATTGTGGGCTCCATCCCCCAGTGTGGGGCGTGCAGGCGGCAGCCGATCAATGATTCTCTCTCATCATTGACATTTCTATCTCCCTCTTCCTCTCCCTCTGTAACCCTTACCAGTAAATAGATATTTAGAAAAAAAAGAAAAAGAACAGGGGAAACACTCTTAGTTGATGGAGCGGAGGGCAGGCCGTTCTCACGCGTCTTCTGGGTCCCCGGGCCGTGTTGGGTGACAGGGTTGGGGCAGGTCAGAAAGAAAGAAAGGAGAAAAGCCACCTACTGAGCGGCTGCCTCCTCCACAGGGCGCACGCTGTGCAGAGTCGGTGTACAGGGCGGCATGTCTGTGGGGAGACTCCCCGAGTCCTTCTCAGGACACTGCGTTACTGGGAGCCCAGGTGGCACCTCCTCTCCCCATAAACCCAGGCGGTGCGGGCTGCCCCTCCCTGACCAACGGTGCTGGGCCTGGTCTCATTCTGGGCCTCACAGGGCCCGGGGCCCGTGCTCAGCTGCAGCCCCCTCTCCGCCCTCCCCTCCTGGCCCGAGAGCGGAGTTGGATTTTCTTCCAACTGGAGCTCAGACCTGTCACTGTATCGGGTCCTTTCACACCGAGATCACGGCCGGACGCGGAGTCAGCGCTTCATTCCGATGATCTGGTTTCGGTCTGAACGGAAGGTGGTCACTGGGTGAGACCGTTACGTCCGGGATCTTATTCCACCGCAGCCGTGAGCCGCGCTCTGCCGCGGCCGGCTCAGCGCCGTGTCGGGAACAATGGGCGGACTGCACGGTGATTTGACACATTGCCAAACCCTGCAGGTCTAACACCTCTTCCCCTTCTTCTTCCCTGCGCGGAGCTGGGTAAGTCTGTGTCTGAATGAGGTGACAAATATGCTATTCAGGCGAGAAGGAAAAGGGGCTTAGGGAGATGTTTAATTCCGCCCGCGCCCTTCCATCCTTTAAGAAATGCCTTTTCTCCAGGCCCTGCCCCTCCCCTCCCCCGAGTCTAAAAGAAACATGTACCTTCATTCCAGAAAACGCGGGAAAAGCAAGTGTATCTATTGGTCAGCGGTCGAAACCGGTAAGAAACAGAAGCCAGCCTCGACTGGCTTCAGCAGAACTTGATTTATCGGTGTGCAGGTGGGAGCGCTCGGCATTGGCGGGTGCTGCAAAGTGGGAGTGAATCATGGACGCTGGGGGGTGGGGAGCGGGGGGGACAGTGTCCTGGGGGAGGAGTCAGGCAGCTGGCCTCCGCTGTGGCCCATAACCGGGAGTCTCTCTCAGGCACTGCTCACGGGGTGGGGTAGACTGAGTGAACCCTGTCCCCAAAGCTTGTGTGTTGGCACCCGAACCCCCAGTACCTTAGACTATGATCTTATTTGGAGAAAGGGCCGTTGACGTGGTAATGAAGTTAAAAGGAGGTCACGAGGGTGGGTCCTAGTCCAGTCTAACTGATGAAAGGAGATTGGGGGACACAAAGGGACGCAGGGATACCCGTCCCCACAGACAAAAAGCCCGCGAGGACACAGCAAGGAGGTGCCATCTGCGATCCCCCGAGAAACCAACCCTGCGGGCCCTTGATTCTGGGTTCCGGCCCCCAGACGCGAGGGAGACAGCTCCTTTAGG
>NW_006283826.1:297324-297926 GCF_000327345.1 Myotis davidii
TGGCATTTCACAGGGAAGCCCGGCAAGCGAATGCCCTGAGGACAGGCAGGGGCTGGACTAAGTCCCTTCACTCGTCCCCGTGGCACCTCCTGGCCCCTGCAGGAACCGTGATGTGGGTGCAGAGCAGGCACCGCGGGTGCCCAGGCAGCAGGGGGTTGGGGCGCCGGCCCCCCAGCACAGTTGAACATTGAGTATAACTTTTATTCCCCAAACACTTCACTACTGTTGATAACATAAGGAGGCGATTTACATGTGTTTTGTACGTTCCATGTATTTTGCACTATAGTCTTACAAGTAAGCAAGCTAGAGCAAAGAAAATGCTATTATGAACATCAAAAGCAAGAGAAAATACATTTACAGTATTTACTGGGAAAAACCCGTGTATAATGGGACCCCCGTGCTCCAGAGCTGTGTTGGTCAAGGGTCAGCGTGTAGGTCAGCCGCCCGCTCGGACCGTACACTTGCGAGTAGGGTTTCTAATAAACACGCCTCCTTTGTCGCTGCCCCGCTGTCCTCAGCGCCTTCCTCGCGGCCCCCAGGGTGCTGGGAGCTTCAATGCGCTGTTTGTTTCTTCCCTGAGCCCTGCCGGGGGTAGGGGGGGT
>NW_006283826.1:297944-299474 GCF_000327345.1 Myotis davidii
AGGCAGGGGCAGCCAAGGCCTGTAGGAGTGAACCGTGCAAAGTTCCTTGGGGGTGCTGCAGCCACGCCTGCTGCCATGCGGCCGCCTCGCTGTCCCTTGGCCACGGCTTCAGGTTCATGGAGAAGGAAGCTGGAGAGGCCGAGGGGAAGTCGTTTTTCCTGCAGCAGCTGAAAAGCCCGTCGCCCGTGGAACCCCCTCATGTGCACAGCCCTTGGATGGACTTCGCGCCTCCATTGCTCCCTCTCTAGACGTTTTATCGGGAGATGAATTGATGGGCCTGAAACGGAACACGAGCGGCCCAGCACGGGCTCGGTGGCTCTTTAGTTCCAGCGAGTGGCCCTCGCTGGGCTGGCGTCTGTAGCTGCCTGACCGTGTTGGCTGGAGACGTCAGGTCCCCGTAACTTCTGGAAGCTCTGTCCTGTGGCTCATCCTGCCTCCAGAAGGAAAAGTGTCTGTCTGTCTGTGTCGGTGCGTCTGTGTCTGATCCGCCAGGAGGAGGGGAGGGGAGGGGAGGAGAGAGGGCAGGGCAGGGCCCGGCCCAGAGGTAATTGATGTTTGAGGAGCACCTGTTGGGTGTAAGTCATTGCCCTGGTGCCGCACATGTCAGGCCTCCGAGAGAGCGAAGGAACAAGGAGGCGAAGGCAGCACGTCCAGGCCCCACCCCCGCCCGCGAGGAGAGGTTATGAATTTATTCTACGTTGACCCCTAATTCATTTCCACGGGGATCATGCCGAGTCGCGGCTGCAGGTCTCTGGTTTCCACTGAGATGAGTGTGTCTTCTCGTTGGCTGGTGGTTTTGTCATTAGTCTGATGAATGGACTCGGTGTAACATTCTTCAGCCGCACAGGACATGGGATTCTCATCGCCACCCGCTGACCCCGGCATGTTACACACGGAAACCCTCCGGGTGGGGTTAGTAAGGAGACAGAGTCACTGGGAAAAAATGTTTCTTTTCTTCTCTGCTCAAGTCATTTTGGGTGGAGGAAGGCAAAAGTCGTGTCCAGCTTGAAGCCTGCCCAAGGCAGTCCATTTCTCTTGTGCTACAATGACCACAACTGCTTGGCTACAAGGAGGTTATAAGCTACTAGTTTCTTCCTGGAGCGTGCTGCATGCTGTAGCCACCCCGAGAGCGCTGTAGGTATACTCATCGTAACTGTTATTGAATAAATGGGAAAAATAAGTGAGAGGAAAAGAAATGATGATAGATGTGCAGCGAATGCTCCGCGAATATTGATGCATAAATAAGGGCAGGAATAAGCAAATCAGATAAATGACTGAACGAAGGAAAGCACTGCCCCAGGAAGCGCACACGGAGGCCCGGGCGCGTGGGAGGTTTGTGAGGAGTTGTCTGTGGATCGTGGGCTCCTGGGTTTGAGGGTGTCTCTCTGTCCCCACCTTTGTCCAATGTGACTCATGCCTTCGGACAAAATGGTCTGGACCAGGAGTGGCATCTCGCTAAGGAAAGAGAGAAAGGAGAGGATAGGAGAGGAGAGAGGGGAGGAGAGGAACTGGAGAAAGAGAAATCCCCAG
>NW_006283826.1:299515-300436 GCF_000327345.1 Myotis davidii
GAGCCCAGGACCCCCACAATCGCCCACACTGACTTAGGCTCTTCCCCCCAAACAGTCTTGACGCAGACCCCAGCGCTGAGATGCTCTTGACCTCATGCCCTTCGTGCAAGGACAGAGCCTGCATCTCTTGGCACCCCCGCTGCTGCCCTCAGCTCCCTTCCTACTTCCGCATCCCTTGGGGTTTAAAGATAAAAAGAAAGAGAGAAAGAAATGAAACACCTCTGCCCTCATCACTGGGAGCTGGTGGGGGGGGGGGGTGGTTATTTGGTTTGGTTTCCGTTCAGTGCTGAGGTTTGTCGGCCCGCTTTTAGCGAGGGTTCCAGTTGCTTTATCTTGGCAGCGCGGCTCCCGGGGCGCGGGGCGGCCAGCATGGGACGCAATTGTTTCTCCTCTCTCTCTGGTGAGGAGGCTGGTGGGTTTGGCTGCCTCCGTGGAAAAACAAATACCTTCCACAAATAAGTTCTTCTCACAGCCTGGAATTAGTGTTGGCAAAACACCTCCGAGTGGGGATTCCACGAGTGCACGCCAGCCGCACCTTGAGGAGGCGGCGAGGGGGTGGGGTGGGGCAGTTTGGAGTAAAGGGGATGCTGGGAGGGCTCGGTGGGACAGTGTGTCCTGGCCCGTCTCTCCCTCTGGGTCAGGCCGGGTCATCCGTGTCCCCCGCCTCCAGGTGCTGGCCGAGGTGCGTGGGAAGCCGACGCGGGACCCCGCTGCCCGGGGAGCCCAGCTACAAGAAGAAGAGGAAAGGAGCGGACTTGGCCAGTGAATGTGCAGACCCTGGACCACCCCCCCTTCCCCGGGAAGGGTTAAACGAATGGTATTCTGAAGGAATCTCTCTTTAGCCCCAAACCCCAGAAGTCACCCTTCCTCTGCATCACCTTCACCCTTCGCCCGGAGCCCCGCGGCTGCTCCCCCCCCCCC
>NW_006283826.1:300516-304929 GCF_000327345.1 Myotis davidii
GCAGGGCATGACTTACTGGGCCGCGTAAACACCGCTCGCCATTAGGGATCCGTCTAATGAGAAACAGAGCCTCGGAGGGGAAGCTTCAAAGTGGTCCACGGAAGGAAGTGCCTGGAACGAAATCCGACTTGATGTCCCAGTTAATACGTCCCCTAATTCCATTTCCTGCCCTCGCGGGCCGCAGCCGCCTCCCTCTAATTTCTGTGGGAGACGGAGACGCGGCTGATGGGGAGGAAGGAACCTGGAAATGGGCGGCCTCGCGGATGACTTGATACGCAGGCAATGGGCATATTAGGACAAATTAGAGAATTAAGGAGGAGGGAGAAGGAGACACGGCGCGAGGCAGAGGAAATGTCAGCCGGGTAATGGTATTAATGGGGACGGGGCCGCTGGCCAGGCGCGAGCGCTGCGGCCACACGGGCTTGGGTTTCAGCGGCAGCGGGGCTGTGAGCGGCCAGGCCTTCCCTCGCTGCCGGGGCCTCGCGTGGAGCCGGCCGTGGTGTGTTCGGGAGGAGGCAGGGCCGGCCCAGACCTGGGCCGGGCCGCTGAGCGCCGAGGGAGGCTTTGGATGGGAATAGAGGTGGCTGTGAAGGCGTGAGCCAGGGTCGTCGCGGTAGGAGAGTAGTGGGCGCGAGAGCGTGGGCTGCCCATTGAAGCCACTGTATCGTCAGCTTAAATGGAGTTCCACCTTCAGTGGCCGTTCTCAGGCCTCGCCCTGGCAGTGTCGTCCCGGATAGAGGCAGGCGCCGCGGGGGGCGAGGCATCTCTGAGATCGGGATGAGAGCCTACTAGCCACACGACGCCTCGGGAGGAGTGACCAGGGACCCCTGTTTCCTTGGCCAGGACAACTGGAGCATCCTGGGCTGGTTCCTCTGGTCTCAGCCCATCTGCACACACCTGCACAATGTCTCTGAAACGCAGGGCCCCTGTCATCACTTCTCCCCTAAGTGTCAGCTGGGGGTCCTAGTAGCAGCACCTGTGTGACTAAGCCGGGCCGCCTGGGCAGGGTATTCGAGGCCTCTCGTTGCAGCCGGTGTGCTCCAGAGCCCCCGGCCTCCTCCATTCTCCTCCCAGGCCGCCCCGGCCTCCTCCATTCTCCTCCCAGGCCGCCCCGGCCTCCTCCATTCTCCTCCCAGGCCGCCCCGGCCTCGCCGTTTCCTTTCACTTGGCTTTGCATTTGCCGGCCTCGGCCCAGCGTGGCCCTCCCCCTCTGTATCCATTGAGCCCATTAACCGGCTCCTCCTGGTGAAATCTTCCCAGGCATCGGATCCCCTCCCTGTGCCCACAGCCTCTTCTGCCCTCGAGTTACCGCCTGGCTCTCCTAAGAGAACGTCTCCCAGAAGACCAGAGAGGACAGGACCCAGGGCGCAGGTTTCTCTACGTTCCGTGTCCGACATCACAGAGGGGCTCAGCACGGGGATGGAGAGAAAGGAGAAAAGAAAAGGAAGGAGAAAGCGATGGGGGGAGAGGGCGCAGCAGGGACAGGAAGCATCCTGAGCTCTGTTGTTCATGGCGTCATCTCACCATCATGAGCAGGGACACCCAGCTGGACCGAACACCAGGCTGGGGCTCGGGCTGCACAGTGCAGCTGGGGGTTAGGAGCCTGTGCTTGCAGCCCTGACTTCAGACCCTTTGGCAATCCCTCACTCTGCGAGCCTCAGCTTCCTCATCACTAAACTGGGGGACAGGGGCTCATGAGGATCCAACAAGGTGAAGAACTTACAGTGCTTTGCCCAGTGCCGGGCGCATAGTACATGAGCAATAAAACCGAATATGCGTGGGATCGAGCCTGGGAACTCCGCCGTCCTTGCAGACCCTCCGGGGCCCCTCGCCCTCCTCTCACTGGCCTCCTCCGCCCAGATCCTGCCCAGAGTCTGAACTGCTCACCGTCCTCGCTGCCAGAGCAGGCGGCCAGGGAGCGGCCCCAGCATCCGTGCCAACAGCCACCGGCATCTCGGTTACTGGGGAACAATGTCATCGCTGTGGCTGGTTCCTTAAAGGATCGGGTGTCTGCCACAAACACACCCAGCAGAGGCCTCTGGCTGCACCATTGCTGGGAGGCGCATGCGCGGCCTGAGATTCATGCCGGCTCTTCCCCGAGGCTGTCAGCCCGTGGGGAGCCCGAGGCACTGCCGAGACCACGGGGGCGGGGGGGGGCATCTTCTCCACCAAGATAACCGTCCATGGAACCCCGATTCCTTCCCTTGTGCCCCAGCACCTGGCGTTCCCGCCTGGAGCGGAAGTCACTGCCCCCTAGCCAGACAGCGGCTGTTGATAGAAACGTTGGCTCCGTGGCCAAAAGAATCCAGGTTGGAATTTCTCCTGAAGTCACTGGAGACCAGGAGGATGGTCCTGAGGCCCACGGAGGACGGTTCCAGGGAGGTCGTTGGCCACGCCTTCATCCAAGGCGCCTCCAAAGCCCAGCCTGGGCGTGGGTGGAGCTGGGAACTTGCTGAGGACGAGGCCTTCCACACGGCTAGTCCACGGATGTGCTGGGCCCGTGGAAGGTTGGCATTTGAGGCTCGGCTGCCGGAGACGGAGAAGGTCCAGTTGAGATTGGTCTGCTGTGAAGGGGAGACTGCCGCTGGCGATCGAGGCTGTGGAGTGGGGGTAGGCGGGGGGCTTGTGTTTCATTTCCTCAACCTCTGGCTGGGGTCCTGGAGCTGGGCACGAGTCTCAGTGTATATGGAATGGAAAGAGCACTGGACTGAGAGAGAATACTAATGCCTAATAATAATAACAATAATAACAATAATTGCAACATCACCATCATCACAGGCCGCATTCACTGAGGCCTCCACTGGTGACTGATCCCCAGCAGCTGTGTGAGCTGGGTCTCTCTCCCCGTGCTACAGATGAGGAAGCTAAGCTTAGAGAGATGACGTCTCTTGCTCAAGACGCGACACCTGGCCAGTGCTGTGACGTGTGACCTGCCTCACGTCCCTCCTGTCTCTGGACCCGGAAGGCCCACCTGTAGACGGAGGGTGTGGGGCGAGATTGGTGGTGGTTTAGGGATTTTGTGATCTTAACCGCGGACTCTCCCTTGAGATGAAGCCGGTTAGAAAGCCTGACGCCTAAACGGGAGGTGGTGGGATCGCTGTGCTGACGCCGAGTGAAGGGTCTGGATGCGGTTGTGCAGCTCTGTTGTCTGGTGTTTCGAGAATCGAGTCCCTGGAGGCCCCAGAGCCTCTGTGGGGGCTACGGGGAGCCTGGGGTGCTGGTGCGCGCGTCAGCCAGCGTCCATGGCTGCAGACTCAGGCTCCATCCAGGCCTCGGCAGCCGGTCGCTGGCTGCGCACCCAGCGATGTTGAGTGTCTGGGACAGCAGTACGCATTTTAACGAGAGCGAGCACACAGCCGCGGGAGAAGGGGCTGTTCCTCAGAGTCGGAGGGAGGAAGGCTTTCGGGCGGGAAGAACTGGGAGTTAGAAGGGGCAAAGGTAAGTGGGGGATGTGGGGCAGAGGGAGGCCCTGCCCAGGGGGCAGCGACGGGGCACTGAGGGCCATGTGCTCTGTAATGCGCCTGGGCCCGCGGACGGGAGCCAAGGGGGTGGCAATCGGAGCATCTCTTTTGTGACCCTCCCTCCATCGCTCTGCCTCCTGGGCGCAGTGAGCATACAGGTGGGAGGTCGGCGTTGGCACGCCCTCGGCTCCTGGTTGAATACATTGCAAGAACCACAAACAAACAATTCCGTTCCCCCCCCCCACCCCCCCGAGGCTCAGCTCTTGCCCTCTTGCTGATAAAAACAAGAGGCAGGAAACGGCGGCCCACACTCAAGGCGACCTGGACATGGGTGGAGGACACAATGGCTGAGAAGGGGGCGGGGGAACGCTGCGTTTCATTGCTATGAAATTGCTGTTTCATTGCCTTTTGGGGGAGGAAGCTGGCCCGAACCCCTCAAACCTGCCCCCCTTTCCCTGCCGGGTAGCAGGTTCTCCCCGCCGCCTCTGCGCGTCACCCTTTCACGAGGCGGTTTTCTGTGCTCCCCGCTCCTGTGACACATCGCTACTGAAAACAAGGTCTCGAGGCGCAGGGTGGATGCCACAGAGGCCTGGGTACGAGAAAGGGCTGCGGAGTGGGTCTCATCGAAACCCAGCCCTGGGCCTGAGGCGAGAGCCCTGCCTGCCAAGCCCCCTAAGGCCCGACCGGGTGACCCCAGAGGGCTGGACACCTGGGGCCGGTGAGAGCTCGTCCTTGGGTGTCCGGGGGACCGGGTGCCCCGAACTCAATGTTGTCGACTGTTCATGTGATCACACCAGCTTGCTTGCTTTTTAAAAATAAGTTGATCGATTTTTTTTTGTTTGTCTTTTAGAGAGAGAGAAACATCGGTGTGAGAGTCAAACATGGATCGCTGTCTCCTGCACGCCCCCCGCAGGGGGGCGGGGAGCCCACCCCCAGGACGTGCCCTGACCGG
>NW_006283826.1:305387-306891 GCF_000327345.1 Myotis davidii
CCGCCCACCCAGGGTCCTTCCGGTTAGTGTTCGCTTAGAACTTCTTCAGTCCAGCCTTTAATTTTCAACTTGGGTGTTAGTTTATGCAGGTCTCGGAAGAAGTACACGGCTGTTCGCTTTTTTAAATCTGTCTTTTAACTGAAGAGTTTAATCCCATTAGGATGAAAGTAATTACAGATTAGTATGGTCTTTATCGTCAGTCAAAATTTCTCCTGATCCTATGTTCGTATTTTTTCTCTTCTGTCTTTGCTTCTCTTTTTTGTACTGGATTGATAGGAACTTCTTTACCTCCCCCCCACCCCCCCAAAACATGTTCTATTCCTGTTCTTTCAGTGTGTACATTAATCACTCGGATCAATACAGTAACTTAAACGGCCTCCTCCTGAGCAGGCGGAGCCTCAGAACGAAGGGGCCCCACCTGGTCCCCTTCCGCCCTCTGCACAGTGACCGTGCGATCCAGGTTGGGTCCCAGCCCCAGCCCCTCTCTCTGCGTTCATCTCGTGAGGAACTTTGCCTCCGATTCTCAGAAAGTTGAGCAGGAAGAGGTGGGAATCGGGCTTTCCCTGGAGCGCCTCTGGGTGCCCAGAAGCCAGCTTGTGGGTGAACAGGCCCCACTGTGTGGTCCCCATGTCGCCTAGAGGAGGGGGCGTGTCAGAGTCCTCACAGTGGCCTCAAAGGCCTGAGGGCTCACGTCCTCCTGTCCGGCCCCCTCGTTACTTGGCCATGTCTCTGGATAAGACCCTCATCTCACAACCAGTGTCTGTCCGTGTGGACTGGACTCCGTGTGGAGGTGACGGAGCTGATGGACACGCTGGGAGGGAACTCACTGTGTGCACAGAGGTGCCGCCCTCTTGCTCTGCCTCCCGTCCTTTCTAAGTCCTCCCCTGAGGGTATTTTTTCTATTGACTTAGGAAAGGAAGGGGGGAGAGAGGAAACATTGATGTGAGAGAGACACACTGATTGGTTGTCAGGCATTGAACCTGCAACCCAGGTATATGCCCTTGACCAGGAATTGAACCCGCAACCCTTCGGTCCACAGGGCAGGGCTCTAACCACTGAGCACACTGGCCAGGCTGCCTCCCTTCTTTTTCCTGCCTCTTCACCCACTTCTGTCTCCCTTACCTTTGCTTTTCTGTGTCCACCTCTCTCTCCATCCATCTCTCTGCCTCTCTCCTCATCCACCCTTCGACCCTAACACAGACCCTGTCGGCCCCGCCTCTCCCTCCCGCCTGTCTGCTTC
The DNA here is from genome assembly GCF_000327345.1 of Myotis davidii. Lineage (NCBI taxonomy): Eukaryota > Metazoa > Chordata > Mammalia > Chiroptera > Vespertilionidae > Myotis > Myotis davidii. The sequence goes on from NW_006283826.1 coordinate 306,628, forward strand.
TGCCACTGTTTCCACCCTCTGCTCTCCATCTGGCCTCCGCCCTCGGGGTCTTTCTCTTCGTGCCTGGGCTCCCCACCCTGCCCTCGCTCTCCGACCCCCCTGCTGCCCCTCATGGCCTGCCGCCCCCATCACCCCCTCCATCTCTGTCTCTCTTCCTCCCTGTCTCACCGCACGTCCTTCGCACACCAGGCCCAGCCCGGCCGGGGTCTCTGGGCTCCAGGAAGCCCGCCAGAGGCTGTGCAGGCCGCGCCATAACTCAGCAAC
>NW_006283826.1:306958-310119 GCF_000327345.1 Myotis davidii
CTGTTTCTTCCCCGCCAGCCCCCGCCCGCCCAGAGCCGCGCCACTTCCTGCTCCCAGCAGCCACACAAGGCCTCATTCTAATCCTCCGGCCTGTCTGCTCAGTGTCTGTGAGAGGGGAAAGGAGCAGAAAAGTAGCCTGTCTTTTACTTTTATTTGCCTGTTTCTCCTTCCTCCAGAGAGTCCCCTGGGGCCCTGGGCCAAGAACTGCAGCAACAAATATTTACTAATTCCATTAACAGAAGAGGCTTTTTTTTTTCTTTCTTCTTCTTCTTTTCCCAAGCGAATATCTGAGGCCCCAAGTTCATGGTGAGCCTCCTCCCCACGTGCCCCCTCCCCTCCTCCCCACACGCCCAGGACTTATATATAGTTCACTCAGTGCCATTTCCCCAATTTTTTCTGAAGTTCAAGACAAGTTGAAGGGTCAAAAAGGCAAAGGGTGTTTGAGAAGTTTAGCAGACAGCGTTTGGTGCGAGGGAAGGAGAGAGAAGGGAGTGGGAGAGGGGCGAGAGCGAGGAGGCAGGGATCTGGCTCACATTAGCCAGAAAGTTCCAACCACTGATTTGCTCTGGAATTATAGCCTTAAAAAAAAATCACAAAGCATGGTTTATTCATGGCTTAAAACAAATAGCAACCAATGTCCTAGCCAGTGTGGCTCAGTGGATAGAGCGTCAGCCTGTGGAAGGGTCGCGGATTCGATTCCAATCAGGCGCATGGACCTCGGTTGCAGGCTCCCCAGCCATGGCTCGGGGGCATGCAGGAGGCAACCAATCAGTGTATCTCTCTCACATAGTTTCTCTCTCTCCCTCCCTCCCTCTTCTTCTCCCTTTCACGCTCTCTAAAAATCAATGGAAAAATACCCTCTGGTGAGGATTAACAACGAAAAATAGCAACCAAAAGTGACACTTTGGTTCAGCGAGACGACTCGATCTTCCTTTCTCTCTGGGAAGATGGGACGACAGTGATCCCAGGCGGGCAGTCCCGAGAACACGAATTCTCTCCTGTCCAGGGCCGGCCTCTCAGGGGAAGCCAAGGCCAGGCCCTCCGTAGGGAGATGAGCGCGCTTAGAGGAACGAGGGCCTGCGTGGACGTGGCAACTCCGGCCGCTGGTGAAGGGGCAGAGGGAGGGGCGGCACACCAGCCCCTGCTGCCACGCCACCTGGGGAGGGGCAGTGACGGAAGCAACAGGACGCACTCCCCTGCGGGGCCGGGAGTCTGACATCAGGCTCCCTCTCATGGTCCAGGGCAGAGTCCCGCTGCCTCTCTCCTTCCAGTTTCCGATGCCCAGGCGTCCCTGGGCTTAAAGCTACATTCCTCCTCCTCCTTCTTTTAAAGATATTTTATTGCTATTTTTAAGAAAGAGGAAAGGAGAGGGGGAGAGAGAGAGGAACATTGATCGGCTGCCTCCTGCATGCCTCCTACAGGGATCCAACCTTCACCCCGGGATGTGCACTGACCAGGAATGGAACTGGTGTGCTTTGGGTGCACGGATGACGCCCAGCCAGCCGCGCCACGGGGCCAGGGCTGGCCGCGGCTTCGTCTCTGCCTGTCTTCGCAGGGCCCTCCTGTGGCCTCAGCTTCCTCCTCCCGTCCCTTCTAAGGACACGTGTCCCTGGGATAGGGCTCCCTGCAGTCAGGATGATCTCTTGAGACTCTAACTCCACCAGCAAAGATCCTATTTCCAAACCGGTTCCATTCCCAGGTCCGAAGTTAGGACCTAGGCCAGTGATGGTGAACCTTTTGAGCTCGGTGTGTCAGCATTTTGAAAAATCCTAACTTCACTCTGGTGCCGTGTCACATATAGAAATTTTTTGATATTTGCAACCATAGTAAAACAAAGACATATTTTTGATATTTATTTTATATATTTAGATGCCATTTAACAAAGAAAAATCCACCAAAAAAATGAGTCCGCATGTCACCTCTGACACGCGTGTCATAGGTTCGCCATCATTGACCGAGACCCATCTTTTGGGGGGACAACCAGGCGCTCACTGAGGTTTTATCCGGTGCCACGTGGAGCGCCCACGGTAGGGATGCAGTGGTGCCGGCGTCTCTAGCACCTTCTTGTCACTTGCTAATCCCTCTGTGGAAGGAGGGGTGTGTTCGGCTCAGAACCTCCCACGGGCACCCACCCAGCATTCTGCACCAGTCTGGCGCCTGGACTTCCTATTTATGGGAAGAGGCTGGTCCTTGCCTTTGGGACGAAGCGGACGGAGGACGGACGGAGGAGACAGCCACAGGGGCTGAGTGAAGAGTATTTGGTGGGTAAGAAGCGTGGTCCACACACACGGTGGGTGCTGCGGGGACGAAGGCAGGTGGGGACCCGGTGTGTGTGCCGCTTTCTCGCTCTCACAGAGCCCCGCCCCCGAGTCTTACCAGGAAGGGTCTGTGGGAGCCCCCTTTCTCCTTGAACCCCGGCTGCTCTTTCTAACCCCTGTGTGCATTGGGTTTCCCCCATGAGATTTGTTTGGGGGTGGGGGGAGATGCTCATAACAAAAGGAAGCTTCCAGAATCAGCCTCCTCTGCCACTCCACTTGCATTTTACAGATGAAGAAATTAAGGTTCAGAAAGGGGGGGTGGGGATTGCTCAAGGTCACCCGGCGTCTGGACTCCCATATGTGGCGCTCCTACTATTTATGGGGCAGCTGCAGAACATGAATTCTCCGGCCCATGAATTCTCCCCAACATGAGTTATGGTGCTAAGTCCTCATGGCAGCCCTGAGAAATGGCTGGAATTTGACAGAGGAGGAAACTGAGGCTCAGAGAAGGCAGGAGCTGGCCACAACAGCAGGCTGCTTGGGGTGGGGGTGCGGGGCTCTCCATCTGGAGCTTTCAGTGTAGCAGCTACGCCTCCCCGCCTCCCCCAAATGTCTGCAGACCCCCTCACCCACCACCACAGCCATGCACATACGCGCGCACACACACGCACGCACGCACACAGGCGCGGCTGCTTCTGCAGGCTCCGCAGCCACACACCTCGTCCAGTTGACATGTCTCTGCTGGGTCCACTTGGAAGCCCTTGCAGGTGACAACACATTTCTGGCTTCCCCGAAGGCACTGAGTGTGAGGCACACCTGCCCCCTCCGAGCCCGAGGGGCCAGCTTCCCTCTGGCCCTTGGGAGACAATGGATGAAGCCAATTATTTGGCTTTTTTTCCTTCT
>NW_006283826.1:310179-325262 GCF_000327345.1 Myotis davidii
GGACGCCCTCGAAGACACCCACCCTGAGACCCCAGAGTGCCCTGCCTCTGGTTGCCAGCTGTCAGGCCTGGCTGTGTCCTCCATTCCTGGATGGTCCCTTTTAATCAGTTGATGTGAACTATGAACGCCTTGCCCCGTGAACAGAATGCCCACCCACCACGCTTTCTGCAGCTCTTTTCTGGACTCATTTGATTCGTCACCCACCATCAGAATAAGAACATCGCCTGCTGTTCCCATGGGCGATTCCCGCCCAAACGGGGAAACTGAGGCCCAAAACCCCAGTGTGGAAGGACTCAAATTCCAGGGATGGGTGGGACCAGAGCGGGGTTTGGAATGCTGTGCCTTCTCAGACTGACCCCGCGTCCTTCCCGTGGTGTCCCCTCTCCCTGACCCTCGGCAATCCTGGGAGAGCCCATCGCGCACTGGGAACCTAAGGGCTGGGGGCTACGGAGTCCTGCACCCAACTCCTAGATGCAAACCCCACTCCACCACCGACGTTTTTTGTGCCTCAGTTTTCTCCCCAGGAAAACGGGAAGAATCCAGGTTAAAGGTGTGAAATAGTGGCTGGCGCACAGCACACGGCTGATGAACAGTCATTACTAGTAACAGGAACCTGTGGTTGTCACCTGATAGAGGGGGAAGCTCTCCTCTCAGAGGTGCAGACCCCACAGGCGGTGTCACCCCACGGAGATAAGCTCCAGGCGGAAACCGTTTTGGGGGCTGGGTGGTGGGTCTGAGACGTGCTTGGAGCAGAAGTGCCCTGATCCTGTGGTTTCAGGCAGAGAAACGAACCTGGAGAGACAGGAAGACACTTTGCTGACGATCGCAGAGGCCTCACCGGGCTCACCTGCTTCCATTTCTGGCCGGGAAGAGCAGGCGGGCTCCGTGGCACCGAAGGGGTTAACTGGGAGCCCTGCAGCTGGCAGCAAGAGCTGCCTACACTCTGATTTTCATTTGCAAAACAAACAAACAAGAGGCCCTAATCACTGCCAGGCCCTCTTCCTTGGGGCTAAGATGCGGGTTTTGCAAGGAGCCTCCTTGCTCTATTGTTGAACATCTCAGGAAGGTGCTGGTGCTGTGGCTGGCACAGTGGCTGGCAGAAGCTTGCTGTGCCACTCACACCACTCGCGAGGTCCTTCGTTAAAGACCTACTTCAAGCCTTCAAGATACAGACACCAACGCTCTCTGCTCTCTGGCCTCAGGAAGTGAAGTGGAGAGGCCGGTGTGACTGTCTTCAAAGAACCCGGAGGGAGGCAGCTGGAGTCCAGGCCAGTCCGCAGGGATACAAGTGTCTGGCGCGATGGAAGCCCAGCTCTCAGGGCCGTGTCTCTGGTGGCTGCCCGGCTCACCGCCCCTTGAGGAGCCCAGGTGGCCGCGCTTCTCTCTCTCCCCTCCTGACCCACATCTGGACGATGGGGAGGCATCTGAATCTTCTCTTTCCTCAACCGAAACTTTACCGCCCCAACCAGCTCTTTCCTTACACAATCGCGTTCCCTGGGATGAGCACCCACTTGTGTGTCAGTTACGCCTCATGAGGACGCTAAGTAGGAGCGAGAAATGGAAGAGACCCATGGGGGTGGGAACTCCTGGGAAGGTTAAGGGGGGAGATGCAGGGTCACGTAGGAAGAGCCTCCGACCACAGTTAAGATCAGAGACAGTCTTGGCAGATCAACGGGAGGGCGGGGGTGGCGTCCAGAGCAGAGATCGTTGGTCTGTCGGTCGGTCAGTCGGTCAGTCAGGCAGAGGAGCCGGCACTGGGCAGCAGTGGCCGGGGCCCGCTCAGGGGCTTCCCAGGGAGGCTGTGGTTTGCCGTAAAAGCAGAAGTGGATCCTTTAACAGCCTCCACGCACCTGGAGGGCATGTTCTTCCTTGAAGGGAGATGGGGGTGTTGTACCTCAGTGGGTCTGGGTGGCCCCGACAGCCTCTTGTTCCTCCTGTGGAATGGGCCCGTGCTGAGGCCTGGGAGGAGGGGAGGGGAAGCGAGTACTCCTCCTTCCCTATGTCATCGACATGGCCACAGGTTGTCCTTCCTTGATAGGCCAACAAAACCGGGTCTACAACGTGCTTCTGCAGAACCAAAGTCCTCAGGAGGAGCCATTAATTCCCGTTGCAATGAATGCAAAAACCACACTATTCTGGTTCATGGAGACATCAGTTGGAGCAATAAGCTAGTGACATAATATGGGCGGTAATTATGTGCCGCAGATAACTGTAAGACCTGCTCTTATTCTGATAATTTGTTAGAAAAATCACTGCAAGAGCTCGGCAGCTGCATTGACACTCCTTGCCATCAGCAGCGGCTTGCGGCCTCGGCGCGGTGTGCAGAGGGCGGAGAAACACTCGACGTCTGCTCAGGAGCACTCACTGTCCAGCTCGGCACTGTGCTGCGGTGCAGACACTCGGGTGTAAGGATGCAGTGAACGGACATCTCTACAAGCGGTGCCCAGAACTAACAGCCACGATGGGAATGACGACGATGGCTGGTAGTCTGTGTCTTGCTGCGTGATGAACCGCCCAAATCCAGGGCCCCCAACGCAGGGCTGTTTCGTTGTGCCCAGGGGTTTGGTGGGTCAGGACATGGCTCGGACACACCAGGATTGTGTTGTCCCTGCTCTGTGATGACCAGCTTTCACTGTGAAGAGTCCGCAAGGCTGAGGGGTGAGCATCTGGAGGCTCCTTCACGCTGGCAGCCAGTGCCTGGGCGGGGCTGGCGGTTCCCATCAGAGCGCTGACACGTGTCCTCTCGCTGTGGCTCGGGCTCCCTCACAGCATGGCGGCCCCATAGTAGTCACACTGTTTTCATGGTCCAGAGTTCCTGGTCTTGCCAATCAGACAGCATCGCTTCCGTCACTCTCTTTAGGTCAAAGAGTTCACAAGCCCATTCAGATTCAAGTGGGCAGGGCTTAGAGGCGACTCTTGATTGGAGGAACTTCAAACAAGTGGGAGGGGCTTTGATTCAAGTCTGGGTCAAAGCCCCTCCCATTTGCCTCTCTGGTAACTCAGGGGGCTGCATCTGTCACATCCGCTATAATGTACTGTAAGGAACCCATGGGTAGAGAGTTCAGTCTCATATGCTGTGATTCAGACATGCCCAGAAGAATTTCATAAATAAGATACAGCTTTCTTCATTCTCTAAAAGTGACCCCATTCTGCCCTTGAGTCTTCATTTCCATTAATGGCAGGAACAGTTAAATTTGCCAATGAGAGGTAGCAATTTCTTTAGTAAATATTCAGCCAATTCAGAATTCCAGCTCCTGGAAAGGGCGTGTCTCCTTCCTCATTCCCGAGGCAGCCTGTGGCGTGGGGACAGCTGAGGTCCCCTCCTGGGGAGTCTTCCGTTTGCTCTGTGGGGGGCCGGCCTTGCCTGTCCCTTGGGGCCACGCTGTCCTTGAACCTGGTCACTGCTCACTGCTGAACGCAGGCTCTGAGTTTCCAGCCTCTTAGCACTTTCCATGGAGACACAGGGAACTTCCAGGTTCCTTAGATGCTCTGCTCAGACCCCGGGGACCCAAAGGCCCCTTGCGAGCTGAGCATCCGGCACAGACACGCTCGGGCGGCTCCCGTCTCCATCCCGGTGGACTGGGCCACAGTCCTGGGTGTGGTGCGATTCCCTCCAACCATCTGGACGTTCCTCCCTCCCTGGAATCCTTCGGGGCGTGCAGTGCTGCTGGGGTTGACCAAAGACTCTCCATCTTCGACCCCTCAGCACCAAGCAGACTTCCTCTTTCCCCTTCCCGGCCAGCAAGACCCGCCCTGAGAGCCCATCACCCTTCACTCTTTACCTGGCGAGTTCTTACGAGGCAGCCACCTGTCCACACTGGACAATCGCTCTGCGGTTTCGACTTCCCAGCAGAACGCACAGAACAGGATTTTAAGAGTGCGCATGAGAGAGAGGGAGAGAGAGAGAGGGGGGGGGGGGGGGAGGGAGGATAAATGCATCAGGAGACAGTAACACACCCACAGAAATAGTTTCCTTGTCACACTGTCTCTCTCTTTCTCCCTCTGTGACTCCGTGAGAACAGGGGCCTTTCCTGATTCCTCCTGCGGCGCCAGGGCCTGGGATGGACGGGCTGACACAGGAAACACTGTGGAGTGCTTCTCGCACGGAACCCGGTTTCCTGGATGTGGCCCTTGACCGGCAGAGACCTCTGTGCCCAGCACTGGTGGCTCTGAGGTGACAGCTGGCTTCGCGCCCCTGGGAGAAGGGAGGGATAGTATGGAGAGGTTCCCGCCCTGGCCGGGCAGCTCCGTTGGTTAGAGCATCGTCCTGATCCGCAGGGGTTGCGGGTTCGATCCCCGGTCGCGGTACATACAAGAATCTACCGATGAGTGAGTACGTAAGTGGAACAACAGGTTGATGTTTCTCTCCCTCTGTCTCTCTCCACCCCCACCCCCCGGAAAGTCTGTAATAAAAAATAAGAATAGGTACTAGATTTTGAGCGTCAACATGTATGGGACATGGCACCAGCCACTTTAACCAGATGACCTGTGAGGTCCTGGTTAGGGCTATCATCCTCCTCCTGCAGAGGCAGAAAGGTATGTCCAGAGGTTACATCTCTTACCTGAGCAATTTGCCAGGATGTGAAAGAGCTAGGGTTTGAACCCAGGAACCTGTGGCTCCAAAGCCCGGGGCCTCGCCCCAGGCCACAGGGGAAGTAAAAGGTCTGCATGTGAATCGTCCTTCGAAACCCAGGCAAGAAGCCTGGTCTCAGATGGCCTTGGAATTGAACGCTTACAACCCTCAGGTCCCGGGGTGGGGGCAGGCTTTGGGACTGTGGGTTAGCGTCAGGGACTTGCGGGGCGACTGTCCGTCATAGGGGACCCGCCATATGGAAGAGACTCCATCCGCCTCTGGCAGGCAGCCTGGCCTGGGAATAACCCTGAAGGCTACATTTTGATCAGGAAGCTTGCAGCTGTTTTTCAAAGTCATTGTCGGAATTCTACGTTGTGCTTTATTTTTAGTAAATCTACGCTGCCCCTCACTTTCTGCCCGCCTGCTCACGTCCTCGGTGCTCCGGGCTGTCGCGGTGGGCACACGGCACGCGTCCGAGAGAGACGGGGGCGTTTGTAGGCCTTAGTGCACCTCCTTGGGTCAAGCAAGGAATGGGGCCTCAGGAAAAAAAATCCCCAGCGAAGCTAAGCACATAAACAGCTGCGGCCTTGTCTCCAGGCCTCAAGGTTGCGGTGGGGAGAGGCAGGGGCTGCGGAAAAGCGCCGAGGCTCCGAGGCTCCCCGTCCCCTGCAGTGAGGCTACGGAGGGCCGGGCAGATGCCCTCGGGCAGAGGGGGCCGCGGGCAGGCCCGCGGGCCCGGGTGGGATGTGCAGAGAGCTCTCCATGTTTGATTTTCCAAGTGATTCACCAGATGCCGGTCACGCTGGGGCCAAATTCTTGAAAGCGAAGCCACATTTGAAATTCTCCGAAGTAAAGCCACGTTTTAGGCTTTGGCTGCAAGGGCCTTGGAACCCAGCCATCCCGGGACCTGGGAGAAGAGCAATTTCACGTTTGAGGTTTGAGGAATCCTGGAATTCAGAGGCAGGGCCCCGCCTGGGAGAGGAACGGACTCGGCCCGATCTCACTCCCCACGCCACCTCCCGCCCCGGCCCGGCTCCCGGGGCAGCCTGGCTCCGGCTCATGCTCACTTGAATGAACTGGGTTGGGGACCAAGAAGGCGCGGGCTTCTGCTTGGAGGAGGCAGGGGAGCAGCGCGATCCCATGGATGTCTTTCTCTTCTTTTCCCCATGGAAGCAATTCTTTTGTGGTTGTGTCTACACAACCGATGGAGAGAGGGAGAAAAGAGAAGCCACATGTCAAATTCTGGGCTTTGTTATTTTCTTTTGCCTGCACGATCCCACACAGATCGTGTGGTTAACTTATTTTTAACTGAGTGTTTGCACGAGGGAACCAAACCGGTCAGTCGCTTGGGCAGCTTTGAGATCAGAAGCAAGCTGATCAAAGGCACCAAGAGCAACCACTAATTTGACCCAAAACAACAAAAAACAACCCGCGATCGCTAGACAAAGACATGTCAGTTTGGACTGAGTACAGACGTGGCCTGCCTGGAAGTCTGGGGAACAGCATGAGCGTGACCCAAAGGAGCCGTTCTCCTGCCAATCACAACAGTGAGCCCTGGCCCTCAGCCTCCCAGGTTAGCTGGTCTGATCTGGTCTTCAAGAAAGCCTGGAGACAGGGGTGTGTGCACACATGTGTGCATGCGTGTGCACGTGTGTGTGCGTGTGTGGTGGAGGAGGCAAGGGGAAGGGGGAGTTGTTGCAAGTACAATGATGGCCGTGGACTTTGATGATCAGTGAAACAGAGCAAGCCGGAATCCAGTGACTTGTCCCGTTAATCCATTGGTGACACAGTGGCCAGTTCCGTCAGCCATATGGTTCTTTTATTCCTTGTTTCTTGTGGAGTTAGGGAGCCCAATTCCTCTCTGTCTTCTTACCTCTGTTGAGATGCGGCTTGGCTAGCGGTTCAATATATTCTGGGCTGAAGTCCTAACCCCTGGTTCTTCAGAATGCTACACTGTGTGTACCTCAGGCCATTGCAGGTGTAACTGGTAAAGACACGGTCACAGTGAGGAGAGTGGGCCCTTTATCCAACAGGACGGGGGTCTGTTCAGGAGGAGATGAGACCAGGGGATAGAGACCCCGGGGGAAACGCCACAGATGCAAGAGGCAGGAATCGGAGCCGTGTCGCTGCAAGCCAGGGATGTGAGGCCGGACGGGCGCCGCCAGGACTGGTAGAGAGGGAGCGCGGCCCTGCTGACACCGGGCAGACAGTGTTTCTGCCGCTGGAAGCCACCCGCTCTGCCCCTTTGTGTGGCCGTCCTAGGAAACTAAAGGAGGTCTCCACGAAATGAGGCAAACAGTCGAGGGATGGAACACTCAGGATCATACAACTATATTAGAGTTGGAAGCGGCTTCACAGTTTATCTCAGTCACATTTCCAACAGGAATTCTGCACTATTCTAATTCCCCTAGAAGAACACAAAATATATATTCCATAGTCAACTGTTTTTGGAAAATAGTCCGTACCATCGTCTGAGAAAACAGAAAACACTTCAGCCACCCTGAAGGCCCTGACAAGTCCTGCAGCCGGGAACCCTCTTTCACTCCGAACAAGGCAGCATTTCCACCTTTGATGATGGAACACTTTTGGACAAAATGCCTCCTTACTTCCCATGAAGCTAGTCTTCCATGGATAATTCCTTGGGACATCTGTGATGGTTCATTTTATGTGTCAACTTGACTGGATTAAGAGATGCCCAGATGGCTGGTAGAACATTATTTCCGGGTGTGTCTGTGAGGGTGTTTCTGGAAGAGACTGTCATTTGAATTGGTGAACTGAGTGAAAACAGATGGCCTCCCCCCATGTGGGTGGGCATGCTCGCCGCAGAGGACTCAGGAGAGCAGAAAGGTAGAGGAAGGGGGATTTCCTGCCTCTTCTGGAGCCAAGACACTGTCTTCTCCTGCCCTTGGACTGAATCCCCACATCGGCTTTCCTGGCTCTCCAGGCTGTACTCTGTAACTGCAGTCTCTATAAGAATTCTCCTATCTATCTATCTATCTATCTATCTATCTATCTATCTATCTCCCAATCTCCCACCTGCCCTCTCTCCCTCCCTTCCTATTTATGTCTCTGTCTCTGCTGTTGTTCTGTTTCTCTGGAGAACCTTGACGAACGCAGACATCCAAACTTCTCATTTCCTGGGTAAAGAGCCTGAGGGCTAGAGAATTAAGAAACATCTCCAAAGCCCTTCCACGGCGGAGCCTGCATCTCATTGTCCTGACAAAGATGGCAGCACGGGCGACAGGCCTCCAGCTGCGTGGAGAACGGCTGCTCAACCAGCCAGCCCTGCCCTTCACTGACTGATCTTAGGAGAGCCACGCCTTCTCCTGGCATCGGTTTCCTCAGTTGGAAAGTCAGAGGCCAGAACTAGGTCACTGTTGTGCCCCCCATATATCCATTCGTTGAAGCCCCAACTCCCAATGTGATAGTATTTGGAGGTGGGGTGTTTGGAAGGTAATTAGGTTTAGATGAGACCATGAGGGTGGGGCTCCCATGATGGGGTTAGTGTCCTTCTAAGAAGAGGAAGAAGCTGGACTCCTGCCCGCCTCCGCCCCCTGTGCCACGTGAGGACACAGTGAGAATGTGGCCGTCTGCAAGCCAGGAAGGGCCCTCTGAGGACCTGGACCCCCTATACCCCGAGCTCAGACCTCCAGCCTCCCGCACGGTGAGAAATACCTTTCTGTTGTTTTAGCCCCCGGCTACGGTATTTTGTTCTAGCAGCACAAGCCAGTCATCTAAGATTCCTTCCAGTATGAAGATTATATGCCTATTGATCTTGCCTGTATGTGGCTCAAAGATGTAATTTCTCCTTGGATGGAAACCTCTAGCTAAAGGGCCAAATTCTTATTTTGGTCAATGATGTATTGCGCTTCCCTCGTCCATTTCTCGTCTTGGCTCTGTCAGCGGATTCAGTGCTGATAAGTTAATGTATATGAAAGTGCCTTGTAAAGGCCAGGCATTGCCCAACAAAAGAACTTATTTGTATGTTATTTCGGTTGAGAACTTTGCATTTGGGCTGAAGTCAAAGGGCGTCTGACATCACGTGTTGCCAGGGCGGTCTCGAGTGCACGGGGAGTGTAGGACGTGTGCATTTCAGCCTGGGTGTCAGTGACCATGTGAGCAGCAGCAGAGCCATATGCTTGGAAGCACGTGATCTTGAGGAGACGGCTCCAAGCCACCACCAGACCCTCCTGTCGAACATCCGTGTGGTCTCCCATGAGCAGCTTCTCCTCTCTCTCTGACTTGACTTCTTCCCCTGAGAAGTGGGCATGCTATTCCCGCTGACTGCACAGGGCTGCTGGCGTGATAAGTGACAACGCATGTGAAGCACAGAGCTGTCCGCTGGCTCTAGCTGTGCATGTCTGCTTCATGTGTATTTTAAGGAGGAAATGTCATAGGCAAATGTCACGGCCTAATGTCTTTCCTTTTATGTTCTGCACGTTGCTCTGTTCCCTGTGGCGTGGTGTGTGCTCCCTGGGTAGACCATCAGCAGTAAGAAATAGCAGATGGCATCTTGGAAGCGTAGCATTGGACAGTCCTGGCTCTGGGAGACCCTGGAGCAGTTATCTTTCCCACCCTCCCCATGCTTGCTTTCTCCTTGTCCACATCTTGTGATCATACATTGGAGACAAACGCCGGGAGCTTTCAAGCATCGCCCACAATGGCCTGGATTGCACATTTCAGTCAGCCTCCCCCCCCTCCGCCCCCCAAAGAGTGGCCTCGCTTTGAGAAGGACTAAGCCTTCGTCTGTGGGAGCAGAAAATTAAGGATGTGAAAAGCAGTTGCCTTGCAACAGACCGCTGGCACCTCTCTGCCTTGGGCTCCGTCCCTGGCACGCTCGCGGGGAGTTTGCTAGGGAAGGGAAACATTTGAGTCCATTATTTTAAAAGCAGCAGAAAATAGACTCTGGGAAAAAAATGTGCACTGGCCACAGGAACCTAATGGGCCATTTTGATCTGTGCCTCCTGCCCGGCTGAGGGTGTCAGGACCCATGCTCTCAGCTTGCAAAGAAAAGTCCTAATGAAGTGTTCGAGTAATGGAGAGTTAATGGAACCGGGAGCGGGAGCTATAACGAAAGGGCCTTGCGAGAGGGTGGGGCATAATTTATTAACAGCGAGAGATGGGGCAGGGAGCCTGCAGCATTTCTGAGAAACGCAAAGGGGGCCTTTCACCAGATCCAGGGCTCTGCGCCCCAGCATCCAGCAGCGGCCCTAGGAGCCCAGGCCCCTCTTTATCAGGGAAGAGGGGGCATCCCCGCTCGGAGCATGGAATGGAGGCACCGGCTCGGCTTCTCCCGTAATGGAGAAGTTTGTTTATCAGGACGTTGAGGTCCTTATGGGGGGAGACGTGTTTCCTGTGACTTCAAGGGCTCGGGCGTCTCTCTTGTAACCTGGTCTATCAGTCAGGGCTCTGTTGGGTATGAGAAGCAGAGGTATAGTTCCTATTGGCCTAAGACTGAAAAGGGGGGAGTGGCCCTAGCCGGTTTAGCTCAGTGGATAGAGCCTAGGCCCTTGGACTGAGGGTCCTGGGTTCGATTCCCCATCAAGGGCATGTACCTTGGGCGCTTGGTCAGGGTGCTCAGGGTGTGTGTGTGGGAGGCACCTAATCAATGTGTCCCTCTCACAGTTCCCTCCCCCTCCCTCTAAAATTCAATGGAAAAATATCCTTGGGTGAGGATTAACAACAACACCAAAAAAAAAGTGGGTGGGTGGGTCTTAATTTGGATTGGACTCCCCCTGAAGCAGATCTTGAGACGAGGATGTGAGTACAGGAGATGGTCCCAGGAAACCAGGGTTAGGCAGTGGACAATGAGGCGGGGACGGGAAGGGAGAGGAGAAAGGGTGCTCACTGGCAGGCTGGTTATAGTGTGGGCTACTGAAGCTTGGCTCGGTGACAGTGTAGGATATCCGAGTTACCACAATGGAGGGCAGGCGAGCTGGGGAAGTTGTCCATTCAATCTAGACCAGCGGTTCTCAACCTGTGGGTCGCCACCCCTTTGGCGGTCGAACGATCTTTTCACAGGGGTTGCCTAAGACCAGCCTGCATATCAGATATTTACATGACGATTCATAACAGCAACATGACAGTTATGAAGTAGCAACGAAAATAATTTTATGGTTGGGTCACAACATGAGGAACTGTATTTAAAGGGCCAGAAGGTTAGAACCACTGATTGACTGAGGGCCACTGCTGGGGTTTTGACTCTACTATTCCTGGCTTTTCCTGCAGGATGCCACGTGTACTCAGATGGTCAAGGGCTTGGGGAGGGACCTGCAGGTAGAGTCACAGCTGTTTTCTATAAAGAACTCTCAGCATGTAAAGGTGACTGCCAGGAAGCTAGGGATGCATCATCCATACTGTGAGGTCCGGAAGGCTGGCGACCGCTGGTGCATAGCATCTGCCAAGGAGGGTAAGTATTAATCCGTTTCGCTGATTGAGATTTCAAGTTTGGGTTAGCCTCAGGCACAGGTAGGTCCAGGGGTTAAAAGGGTGTTATCAGGACTCAGTCTGAACACTTTATTACTGGTTTTTCTTTTCTCAACATCCGCTCTATTCTGTTGACTGTCAGTGGCTACAAGTTTTTTGTTTATTTGTTTTTAATCCTCACCCGAGGATAATTTTCCATTGATTTTTAGGGAGCGTGAAGGGAGAGAGAAACATCACTGAGAGAGAGACACATAAACTGGTTGCCTCCTGCACATGCCCGGACTGGGGCCAGGTATCGGGCCTGCAACTGAGGTATGTGCCCTTGACCAGAATGGAACCCGGGACCCTTCAGTCTGCGGCCGATGCTCTCTCTCTCCACTGAGCCAAGCCAGGGCAGTAGCCACAAGTTTTTACTTGATTCAGCAACCCCCGTGGGAAAGAATGCTCCAGAGTCCTCGCCTGCACAGGGACGCACAGCACAGTCTTCAGCTGGAAGCATTTGGTTCTAAGTGACCCCCCTCTGCTTCCTTCAAGGAATCCTGCTATGTGCACGGCCCACGGGGGCATTTCGGGTGTTACCCTACCTAGTTCCGCTCTTTCTATACGTGTTCTTTCTGAGTAGCCCCTCTCCCCTTGCTTAGCTTCCCTCTGAGTAGACCGCCTTCCAAATGACGTCGCAAGGCTACTACATCAGGACTGTTTCGATAACAAGGGACAGGAAGGCCAACTAAAATGTGTCCATAGCGAACACGTATGTGTCCACAGAACTAGAAAAGCCCGGCGCTGGCTGTGCTTTCTGTTCCGGCTGGATTCCGGGCCTCACACGGGATCCCCATGACGACAAGACCCTCTGGTAGCCTCAGCCCCACATGCTCTCCCTTCCATTCAGGGAGAGCCGAGTTTGGTCTCACCTGCTCTGATTGGGCTGGCATGGGTCACATGACCATTCCTGAACCAATCACTGGCTTTAGAAGAACCTGATGTTCTGATTGGCCAGCCCTGGACCGAATGGGCTTTCTTGACTCACAGGTGCGCTTAATTTGACCAGAATCACATCGACTAAAAATAGAGCCGTTGCTAGAAACAGGAAGACCGAGACCCTCCACAGTTCTATTTTGCGGCATTGGTTGTATTTTTCACTATTTTTTCTGCCCCACAGCCATCACTAAATCAGTGTTTAACACACGTCCTCACCACTAGGCTCACTAGACCTCCGGTCATTGGGCCAGGGCCCGCCCTCACCTGGCGCGACCTCACTTGGCTCCATCTGTGAGGCGTTGTTTCCAATAAGGTCACATCCTGAGGTTCTGGGTGGGTAGGCATTTGGGGGCCACTGGTCAAGCCAGTGTACCCAGATGTACTTCCCCCTCTAAAACCACTATATACCTCCTAACGTCAATCAATCTACTCAACCATCCCCCCCCCTGCCCCAAAGGGGGCGAGAGCATCACTGCCTCAGTGCCTGTCCTTTGCCACAGGAGGTGCTTGTTAAAACTGCATTGAGTGAGTGAACTGCTCACACAGCAAAATCAAGATTCTGGAAGTGAGGGAAGAGCAAAGTGGATTCAGTAGGTAGCTCTCAGTGTCTACTGTTACTCCTCCCGTCCTCAGGGTCCTCTGGGTCCCGTCTCCCTGCCCTGTGTGTCTGTGATGGGTGCCACCATGCCCCCACCCCCGTGGAGTCCTAACCCCCAGGGCCTCAGAATACGGTCTGGTTTGGAGGCAGGGTCTTTACAGTGGTAACTGCGTTGAAGTGAGGTCGTTAGGGTGGGTCCTGAGCCAATATGACCGGTGTCTCATCATAAGGAGGCATTTGGACTCACACACGCACAGGGAGAAGGCCATGTGAACATGAAGCAGAGATCAGATGATGCTTTCATAAGCTCATGACCACCAGTGCTGGCCAGCACCCCACCGGAAGCCCGGAGAGAGGCAGGGACCAGAGCCTTGCTCACGGCCTCAGAGGGAACCAACCCTGCTCCCACCCCGATCTTGGACTTTCAGCCTCCAGAACTGAGAGACAATCACTCCTATTGTCTAAGCCACCAGTTTGCAGTCCTCTGTCATGGCAGCACCAGCAGACGAACACAGTCTCCATACAAAACACACTCTCCTTTCAGGCAAGCCAAAGGGACGGCTCATTCTCACAGCTCCAAGCCCTCAGCGAGTCTCACACCGGAGAGGGGCTCGAAGGTGGGAGGGAGGATGGGCCATGGCTCCCACCTGCCAGCGCATCTTCCCCACGTGTCCGTGTCCAGAGAAGCAGGCGTCGGCTTTTCTCCCTCGCCCGCACCAGGGAGCCCTTATCTCGTGCTCCCCGCCCCCACGGAGAGCCAGCCCGGCCTCACATGTTTGTTGTTGCTTGTGTTATTGAATACCCATGAAATGCAAAATGGCACCGTGACCTAATGAGGTATTAACCCTGCCTCATTACAACACATCAACCGTGAAAGCAAGCCCTTCTTGGCCAGGACTATTTCAAGGAGATTTAGGAAATATTTGAGGCCCTGGAAAGATGGCTGGAAATCAGGGACTCTTTAGCCAGACCTGTCTGAGAGCCCAGGGCACGGGATGTAGACCAGGCTCCCCTCCCCCAATGCTCCTGCAGCTCCGGCTCCTTCCCCTCCGCCCCCACCCCTGCAAGACCTACCCACGGTGGGAAGGAACAGCCCTCCAAGTCTGCAGACCCGGGCTCACTTCCCAGCTCAGCCACGCCGAGACCTCTTAGCCCTTCTGAGCCTCACTCTCCACTTCCATAAAGTGGGAAGGATTCTTATAAATGTCTCCCGATGTTTATGAAAACACAGTGAGATCACTAGTGTATATAACACACGAAGTGCCGCCTCGGAGTGGACATTGGGCCACTCTTGTTGCTGCTGCTTCTCTCCATATGGATCTGGGTGATACTAGAAGAGCCCGGGTGGAGGAAAGGAACCACCTCAGCCTTTGCTCTTCAGAGAGCGAGCAAGTAGCAGCGGGGGATTCAATGAGCAGCGCTTCCTACCTCCCACTGGTGAGCCCTCTGCATCTGAGCAGCCCAGGGGGAGGCGGAGTGGGGGCG
Organism: Myotis davidii; assembly: GCF_000327345.1. Classification (NCBI taxonomy): domain Eukaryota; kingdom Metazoa; phylum Chordata; class Mammalia; order Chiroptera; family Vespertilionidae; genus Myotis; species Myotis davidii. The sequence continues at coordinate 324,240 of NW_006283826.1, forward strand.
GCTATTATCAGCCTCCTCGAGGGAACAGAGGGCCAGGGAACTTGAAAACCTTGCTGCGCCCTGGCCGGTTTGGCTCGGTGGATAGAGCATCGGCCTGTGGACTGAAGGGTCCCGGTTCGATCCCCAGTAGGGGGCGTGCAGGAGGCAGCGATCAATGATTCTCATCAGTGATGTTTCTCTCTCTCCCTTCCTCTCTGAAATCAATAAAAATATATTAAAAAACAAACAGGAGAGCCTTGCTTGTGCAGCAGCTGCCGGGAAGTGGCAGGACTGGGAGCTGGGTCCCTGACATCAGGTGCCGAGCTTGTCCCCTGACACCAGCGGGACCGTGCTCAGCACCTTAGGCTTTAGCGGGCCTGGGGGCGAGAGGTCAGGGGTCCTGGTTTCCCAGGAGGGCTTTGATCGCCCTGTGTGTCCACCGCGTCCCAGCTCCAGTCGCTGGGAGGTCACCGTCCCCCGCTACCTGGGGACTCCCGGGGCCAGGAGCTGTGTGGGCTGCGTTGTAAAGCAGTTTGACGACGTGCTAAGTGTCACTGCTTAATGAGCTGCAGGACCAAACACTCAGGGTAGGGGCCAGGGAGGCCGGCAGCCCCAGACACCAGCTCCTGCCCAAGTTCAATCGTAAACGTCACAACCAAGGGCGGGTCTGGAGCCACCCGCCCCGAGAACCCCGACTTCCTTTGCCCCATTGGCCTCCGACTAATTCACTCCCCACTCAACAGCTCGCCCGACTTCCTCCCCGCCCCCACCCATCCTCAGGGTTGTCGCCATGGGAGGTCTCTTTGCACAACAGGGCAAAGCAATTAAGGCCAGACGGGGCGAATTAAACCAGAAAGAACGAGTTCCTCCAGCGCCAGAGAAATACTGGGGGCCTTGCTTGGAGGAGAAACCTGTGGGAGAGATGGAGGGCAGTTGAGAAGGTGAGGATGGAGACAGATGGCCTAGGATCGGGAATCAGGAGGAGAGGAGAGACCTGTGCCTTTCCCTGGGCGGTCTCTGGACAAAAGGCTAAAGGGGAAAGAG
>NW_006283826.1:325279-362009 GCF_000327345.1 Myotis davidii
AAGAAGGGCAAAGCCAGTCATTCATTTGCTCACTCATTCGCTGGTTCATTCATTTCTCTGTCAAACATGTATGACCTGGGTGTTTGAAATCTAACGGTAAATTAAAGACTGGGGCCGGGACTAGGGGCCAGGGCTTTGGAATGAAGTGGATGTGGCTGGTGCCATCATTCATTAACGGGGTAACCCTGGGCAAGCGACCCAACCTTCCTGAGCCTCAGTTTCCTCATCTGCAAAATGGGAAGCAAACGCACTTGTCTTGCCAGGGCCTCGAGGGAGAATGGAGTGAGATAATTTACATGCGATGAACATTGCTTTGCACATCGTAGATGTTCAAGGAAACAAACGCATCGTGTACAGACTCCTCTGTGGGCGCCACTGACTGGATGATGAGCTGCTTGCACTTCCTTGGCTAAGCGTGTTTCTATGCATCAACCTACTTAGTTCTGAGAAATGCGGGGAGTAGTTCTGACCGTCTCCCTCTCTTTTGAAATAGAAATGGAGGCACCTAAAGGTCATACAGCAACTAAATAGAGGACAGGGGATTCGAACCCAGGGAGTTTAGCTTCAGAAACTGCACCCCAGACTCCAGAACACACTGGAGAGAGAACAGGGATTGTATATGGCATGTGTTTAAGAACTGGGGATTGGGCCAGAGGGTCCTGAGAGATCTGTGAAAAGAATTCTATTCAAGGACTGAGTCCGGACACACAAGCACACAAACACACGCTTATGTGTGCCTGCTTTGGCCTCTGCTGACCTCAGCTGCTTCCCGCTGTGTGCCCTGCAGCAGTGGCTGTTTCCTGGGAAAGGGTGACTGAGTGGGTGTGTGGATGCCTACGGCCAAGGCTGACCCCTGTAACCCCAACTCCACCCCACGCTGCCCTCCTCCCCGCGTCCCCCCTTCCTTCCCTCCCTCCAGGGCCCGGTGCAAACGCGGCATCCAATTTGTTACCTACACGGGAAGGTCAGGGCCCCGCTGGCCCCTGCACTTTTCCCAGCGTGGGTCACTTGGCTGTGGCTGGCTTGTTTTTCTCTCTGTTCTTTGGAAGCGCGAAGGGACCAGACGGTGGCCTCTGACGCTAAGAAGTTCACTGGGAGGGCTGCTTGGTGGGAAGCCTGAGGATGTCTCGAAGTTGTCGAGGCCAGGCGAGGGCGGGAGGGATTTGATGGAGAGCTCGGACCGCTTAAACTAATTGGGGTTCACAGACAACGCACAACCTGAGAGTGCATGTGTGTGTGTGTTGTGTGTGCCTGCACATGTGTGCTCACAAGGGCATTTTTCTAGCCAGGCGGTTCATAGACGTCTTCAGAATTTCACATGGATTTGAGTCCCCAGTTAAGACCCACTGGTTGGAAGTCAGGGGCAGTTGGACGAGGTGCTGAAGTGTCTTGGGAAACAGAGGCACCAAGGAAAATGTCACGGTGCACAGAGTCCAGCCTGCACTGCTGGTCTAGGGGCCCCAATTCAAACGTCTACAGGGACCGAAGGTGAATGTAAATGACCGAGTCCAGCCGAGTGCAAAGAAAATGCTCATGAAAGAAAACTGGGAGACGATCCACCTGGTAGCCCAGATGGAAGAGCAGTGCGGGTCCCGGGGGAGGTGGGGAACCCCTCTCAGCTGCACCCGCCGCTGCCCTATGGGAACGCTGTCCCAACTCGGCTAGAACGTCCAGAAGCATTTGAGCAAAATCAGAAATCTAGATTTCTATCGGAAATATCCCCAAGTTTACATTTTAAATTAAAAATATCATATGGTGAAAGCCGGGCACAAGAAATGTGTAGGCCAGATCCAGCCTCTGCGCCTCTAGCTCTGACATCCAACATCTTGTCGCCATCATTTTCCAGGGGCAGATCGCAACCAGAAACGGGGAGCCATCGGTCTCTCCCAGCCACACAACATGCATGACAGAATCAGGACCCAAAAGCCAGGTCTCCTCCGGCACAGCCCTTTCTCCTCTAACAGGCATTTGGAGAAGGTCCTCTTCTCTCCTCCTCCCATCTTCTCGGGGAGAGCAACAGTGTCGAGCCCAGATAACAGAAACAGTTACTTCTGATTTATCCATCATGGAATTTGTGGGCGATTTACTGCATTAATGCCCTCAATTCTTCCTCCCCCATTTAGGGTAAAGGGCTCTCTCTCTCGTGTTCATATTCTTAACCACCATTAAAAAATGTATTCAACACTTTCCTGAAAAGTACGCAGAGAGTAAGGTAATATTAAGAAAGACACAAAGATTTCTTTTAGGGAATCCACTGTCTGGCATTAACATATTCATGATATGTCTTTCATTGGATGAGAATTCCCATATCAGGCTTCCCTTAAAGCAGAGGCGTCAGAAACAAAACCAGCGAGCCGATATCTTAGCTTTCCCAGGAATTAGCTGTGGGGGAAGTTACCAACACTGTCTGGTGTAACCTGGCGGTCAGAAAAGGCTCCTATTCATCCCAACCTTCACTGGAGGGTTTCTTTAAAATTTAAAAGCCATTTTCTACAGTTTATATTATTGTTCAGCAAATATTCACTTCCCTCCCTCCCCCACTGTGGGCGGAGAGGATGTGTCCCCAGCTGTTGAGTTTGGGCTTATCACAGGACATGCCTTGGTCCAGGCAGGGTTACCCTGCATGAGGTAAGCAGAGTCCTGACAGACATGCTTGCATGTTTTGGGTTGACTCTTGAGCTCTCTAAATCCATCACGAGAAAAGCATCACTCAGGCAGTCATTGCCCTTCTCTCCAGGACTCTAGAGGAAACACACATGACACAGATGTGGAGGTTGCAGCCAAGCTTATGTCCGGTGACCCCCTGTTGACTGCAGATCCATGAGAGTAAGAACAGCTGCTACTGATGTAAGTCACCGGATTGTGGAGTTGTGGGCTATGCAGCGTTACTATGGCAAGAGCTGATGGCCGCACCAGTTACCTTGCATGCTGGTGGGAGGTGGAAGGTGGCTTCTGGCACATTTCAAGGCTATTCACTTAGGCCTCTTTCATCTGGAGAGGTGGGGTGGCTCTCCAGACACATCAAGGACCATGATGAACCCTTGTCATGGAAGGATGGAGAGCTGGGGGTTAGAAGACTTGAGTGTGAAGTCCTAACCACAGCTTCATCTCACATATGCTATTTGAAGAGTATAGGTCATTTCTCCTCTCTGGCCTTTTATCTTATGCTAAGGGGTTGCTCTAGATCAGAAGGTCAGATACGTTTAAGTGGTCCCCTGAGATTTATGAATGAAGGTTGTCTTGAGCACTTTCACAAATTTGGAGGATGGATCCTGGCCTGGAATGAAAGTTCTGTGATTGATTATTGATGTCTGCCATGGGCACGGGCTTTTTCTTTTTTATTTTCCTTTGGGCTGTTCCTTGCCCAATGTGTACACTGGGACTCTAGGAGTCTAGGAAGCCAGTCTGTTGTCCTCATGCCCTGATAAAGATTGAGTCTGAGAGAAACATGATCTCCTGTGAAAGAGCAGGAGGGACCAGAGTTCACAGACGTGGGAGGTTAGGGTGGCTGTTTTGTAGAATTCCTTGCACTTCCTCCGCAGAGGGAGGGCTGCAGCTGTGAGGGTGACGTGGGCAGGCCTCTGGGAGCACACGCCCCTCAGCCCACCAAATGGTGGAGAATCTAAGCTGACAAAATCCAGGGCTTTAAGAATTCAAGCTGATCAGGAGGATTCAAAAGGGGTGAGCGGAGCTGGCAGCTTGGGCCCTTGAAGAGGAGCAGGTGCAAGTCCTCAGAACTGGGTGATGGGGACCATTTGGTCAAGGACACAATCGTTGAACCCATGGCTGGTCTGAGTTGAACGAGAATCAAAGCGGAGGCATCCAGCCCTCCATTTGTTCACAGCATTGTTCATAGGGACATTTAATTGGATGCCCCCCGGGACTAGTTTTGAAAGTATCACCCCCTTTTAAAAATATGCTTACACCTGCCCTCGGAGCTCTTTCTGCAGCCTTTGGAGTAATCACCAAGCCTCATATTTTAGAGCAGCTTAGAGAACATAGATGCAAAGATTAGTCTGCATATAGGGCAGCTGTTGAAAAAGCAAGGGCGTCTTCTTGCAAAGGTTAAAAATAAATAAATAAATAAATAATCAGCCAGCAGTTTGCTTAAGGTGGAAACGCTTGTTGGCCCCAATCATTTGGAGGCCAATTTACCCATCACATGATCCACTGTCCTTGGTGGTCTGGCCTCATGGATGTGTGTTAGGTCAGTGGCCGCCGCTAGGCAGGCCTTCGGTTGCCTTGCTGTCTAGGTCACGTTGCTCAGCGGGTGGAATGCGTGCCTGCCATGGCGCATGCGCACACAGACGTGCGCATTAAGCAGGAGGGAGCAATGAAAGGCCCATGATGCGAACTCTGGGACTGAGATGTGCTTTCGTTTGGTGAAGATCACCTACAGTTAAGGTTTCCTGAGCACTTGCTGCGCCCCAGAGGCTGTCCCAAGGCCCCCATGGATGATCGCCTTTAATCAATGACCGGGAGGTAGGTACTGTGGTCACGCACCCCTTGGCATTCCTATCTGGCAACCCATGGAGCTACTAGGAAGGTAAGTAGCATGCCCAGGCCACAGAGCTCCTAAGTGCTGGGCCAGCATCTGAACCAGGAAACCAGACTCTGAATCTCACGCTTAAGCACCATGCTATGAGGAGCGGCAGTTCCTAAACCACTTGGGGGGCTGGTTAGAGCACAGAGGGCTGGACCCTGCCCCCAGAGTTTACGATTTAGCCCAATTAGAATGGGTTCCAAATTCCCATGTGATGCTGAGGCTGCTGGTCCCGGGATCACACTTTGGGAACCATTGATTTGGGATAACGCTAAGTGTTGGTGGCTTAACACAATGTAAGTGTATGTTTTGCTCACACAACAGATGTGAATGCCCCTGCTGGGTGGGTAGTTTTCCTTTCCATAGTGACTCAGGAATTCTGCTTTCTTCCACCTTGTAACTTGGTTTCTCCATAGAGAAGAAAGAATGCCACTGTGTGGAGGCGTAAGTCAGGTATTCAAAATAATCAAGTATCTCGTGATGCATATAAATAATTCCGATTTATAATTTTATAAATGTCTGGACAGAGACATACATAAATAATTTTGATTACATGGCACAATTATAAATGCAGATTTTGGAAGACTGAAATTGATCAACATTATCAAGATTGACAATAAGCCCAGAATGCAGCATAATGGATTTTTAAAATGCGGCATAAATCTGCTTCAAAAAATATCTAGACAGCCCGACATCAAGACACATTAAAAACTGCCACCAGTTCCTGGACTGTGACTTCTATGCCAGCACCTTGCAGACTCAGCAAAAGGAGTGGGCCCCACAGCGAGTGCCTGGCTAAAGGACATGTCTGTTCAGGTTGAGTGAGTGGGATGACTTTCTCTTTGTAAAACAAGAAAGGAGATGGTATGTCCACCCAGAATCTTTTTTCCAAAATGGAGAACACTTTCATTAAAAAAGGTACCAAAGACAGGAGTTAAAGGAGGTATTCAAAATAATCAAAGGCACACACACTGAGCTGCCGATGGACAGACCGACTTTGGACGCATCGCTTAGCGCCTTAGCCAGAGCTATTCACTCTAGCAATTCTAAGCCTTTGTCCCTACAGAAAAGTGGGGTTGCTTTTAGGCCAAAGCAAACACATTGATGGATTCATCCCTGAATGGGAGGCTCAAGCAGTGATGAAGTCAGGGAAGGAGGGCTTAGGGGGCCTTACTATCTAGCGCCCTTCAACTTTTAAAAAAACAACTTGGAATTTTGTTGAGTTATTCACCACCACTGCTTTCCTGCTCCAAGCATCTGAAAATTGATTTAAAGCAACAACAAAAGGAAACAGATACAGAAATAGAAAAGTAATTTCAAATCCTTCATTCTTTCCTACACTGGGAGTATGTGCCACACACCTATTGTGGTTCAGGCCCAGAGGGAGGAAACTAAAATTATGCTTAATTCGTTTTATAATCCTCAAGATCTCCCTGGAAGTGGGACTCTTGAAATATCAAGGAGAGATAAAACACAAACAGAAGAAAAATATCAACAGAACTGCTTAAAGATTCTGTACGAACGTTTTAGCACATTCAGTTCAATTCATTGAAATAAAACTGGAAGGGTGTTTAAAGTTAACTAAATTACATATCTGGTAAATACTTGTCAAGGAGACTGACCATACATACCAGTGTTTGATCTGTAATTGGTGGTTGGGGCGGCCAGGAACAGGAGTGGATATTTGGTAAATATTTTCTGAATGAGCGAATGAATGGAAGAATTCACACTGTTGACAAAGCCAAATCTCCTTGCAAAGCATCCAGACACATGCTCACTGCGACATGGAAATGATCTAACAGCAAAGAACACACACACTTAGTGAGTGTTTAGCACGTGCTAAGTGGTGCTCTAAGTGCTTTACGTGAGCTAATTTATTTCGTTTCCATCGAATCTACGAAGGATGTACTATTATTATTACATCCCCATGTATTTGGTGAAGAAAGCGACACTCAAACGGATAAAGTACATTTCCTAAAGCCACAATGTTGAATGAGGTGGTCAGCATTCAAAACCGTGCAGACTGTTGCCACAGTCCCCAGTTTCATCCACGACTCTCTGCTTCCTCGAACTATTCAAGTTCATTCTTAGAATAACCATGTGTGGTTGCCTTTGACGGAACAGAGAGCTAAGGTCCAGAGAAGTGACAAAGCTGGGATTTGAACGCAGGATGAAATCTATTCTTGCGTATCTTCACACTCAAAGCCATTCTCCTTTATGGGACTTTCGATTGTCCCTTTTACAGCAGTTCTCAACCTGTGGGTCGCGATCCCTGAAAATACATCCTGTATATCAGATATTGACATTATGATTCATAACAGTAGCAAAATTAGTTATGAAGTAGCAACGAAAATAATTTTTTTAATATATTTTATTGATTTTTTACAGAGAGGAAGGGAGAGAGACGGAGAGAGATAGAGTTAGAAACATCGATGAGAGAGAAACATCGATCAGCTGCCTCCTGCACATCTCCTACTGGGGATGTGCCCGCAACCCAGGTACATGCCCTCAACCGGAATCGAACCTGGGACCCTTCAGTCCGCAAGCCGACACTCCACCCACTGAGCCAAACCGGTTTCGGCAACGAAAATAATTTTACGGTTGGGGGTCACCACAACACGAGGAACTGTATTAAAGGGTCGCGGCGTTAGGAAGGTTGAGAACCGCTGCTCTAGAAGAACATGTGCTGGGATCCATGTGATCCCTGCCCCGTGCCTTCCTCACTAGGAACCCACCACACCTGAGTCCATCGAGAACCACGGACAGCACCCAGGTTTGGGGAAGGTCGTCTCCAGGCTTACGAGGGAGGTGGTGGAGACTCTTCCCATCGTGAGCCAAACCAGCAACTGCATGCCAGGCTTTGCTGGTGAGAAAACACATTGGTCCGCTGGAGGCTTCTGCTGAAGTAACCACTTCCCAGCACTAACCAGGGAGTCCCTGATGTGGACGTGGTTTGTCAGCCTCATCACCAGACATCTCCTAGCAAATCCGCTATCATTCCCAGATAACTGGGTGGGTTAGTTTTCTAGGCTTGCTGAAGGCTACTTTAAGTATATAATTCTGGTCTTCCAAACAGTTCTTTCATTGACTCCCGAAGCCCTCTACCAGAGGACTTAGCCTAGGAATGCTCTTTGAAAATACACAGATGCCTGGGAGAAGTAATGTTTTTAACCAATTCCTCATACTGCACTATTCCTTCATGACCCTGGTCCCATGGATGAGGGGGAAACAGAAGAAACTCAGGGGGACCCACATGTTTTGCTTTATAATTGGCGTGAGGGACAGTCTGAATAGGCTGGTTGTGTTTCTTCCTCCATAAATTACTTTGCACTCACTAATTTTCCAATTCAGTTCTTTGCTAGGAGCTTCAATGAGGTGTCTCTGAAAATCACCCTTCTTTATTCTTGAAATATTATACATGTCCTTAGCGAAAATGGTCTTGTTACTTATTGTTATACTAGACGCTGGATGCACAAAATTCGTGCAGGGGGTTTCAGCCCTCGCAGCCCCGGCTTTGCCTGGAAGGTCGTCTGGAAGGTCGTTCAGCTGTCCAGTCTAATTAGCACATTATGCTTTTATTATAGATGCCCTTCTTCCTTTTTGGAGTGTGAGCTCTTTGGTTACAGGAACTATGTACTTTTTTTTCATCCTTCAAGCACGTGTCATGGTTTTGAGCATATGCAAGACATTACATAAAAAATCTAAGTTCTTATTAGGTGCATTAAATTATTAGTGATAGCACCTGGCATTCTTCCACTTATTGATACCTTCTTCTGTGTGTCTTTCTTCCTACCTACCCATCAATGCATTAACGTATGCTTTCATCCATGTGCCTGTTCATGCATCTGTCCATCCACCTGTCTGTCCATCTATCCATCCATCCATCCATCCATCCATCCACCCATCCATCCATCCATCTATCTACCTACCCACCCATTCTTCCCCTGATCTCACTCCATCAATAATTCATACAAAGCAATAAGACACATTCACCAGAGGAGGGGGCAACTTAAAAGGCTTCCCCCAAAGTCCATTCTTTTAGGAATTCTGTCCTCATTTTCCTTCCTCTGTGTCCCTGCCCTGTGATATCCCACTGTTCTCCCTCTTCCATCAGGAAGGTAATGGGAATGGAAGTGGGCTGGCCCCTGGAGGCTGCAGAGGGGAGTCAATTGCTTGGTGACAGCCTGGGTCCGGGACAGATGAAAACCTTAGCCTTAAGCAAAGTTCAGGGCAGCCCAAGGAGCAAGCTGATGGACAGTCTGACTTGTCGAGGGTGAAATCAATTAAAGTACATCCAATCCAGACGTCACGCCTTCTCAGAGTGACAAATCTATGCTGGAAACTGAGAAAGACGGAGGGAGAAACGTGTCCCTGACCTCTGGGAGACCGGCTGTTCCCTCTGTCAGGGAGCCAGGCCCGGAGTGAGATGCGTGCATGATGAATTACCGCAGCCAGCAGCCACCTCAGAAAAGGACGGGGTGAAAAGGTTACCAGGGAGACCCAAAATGTGAGGAATTCAACCAAACATCAAGATAAATCAACTCGGGGGTCAGGAGGCTCTGGGGCGGCCTGTTCGGAACGGCTCCGGATACGCTCAGTTGGTTACCCCAACTCTTTTAGGCACGACTTGCACCACACCGACGAGCACACACGGGCTGTTTACCAAACGGTCAGAGGAAGAGCCATGAGGTTCTCGAGCTGCCACCAGAAACCTGGACGCTGCCAAGACCCTTCGCACGGATGGGAAGGATGTCCCACAGCTGAGCTGTCCGAAGTGACAGACATTCGTCACATGTGCCTCCCGAACGACTGACATGCGGCTGGTGCAACGGAGGAGCTAAGTTTTAATCTTTTTAAAGTTCATTATCTTAAATGCAAATAGTGTGACCTGGTTAAGAATTACGGTTTTAGACAGGGAAGCTCGGGACAAAGCATTTTTGCTGCAGTGATATCATCAAATGGCATTTCATGTCGCATTGCAATGGCTACCGGTCAAGGTGCTCTAGGTACAATGCCTCGGCGAACAGGGGGCTGCATAGAACAACGATGCTGTCCATCATCTACCATAGCACCTGGCACACATGTTGAGTCACTAATTACACAAGTGATTATCGCTAACTTAGTGAAAACTTATTGAGAGTCAGAGACTGTGCTAAAACTTTGTCTGCATTTTCTCCTTGAATTAGCTTAGCAAGACCATTGGCTAGGCAGTAGCAGGACTGATTATAGTAACACTAGGGGCCCGGTGCACAAAATTCATGCACGGGTGCAGTCCCTAGGCCTGGCCAGCAATTAAAGAGCAAGCATCTGGTATGGAAGGGTAGGTTCCAGCTGACCTCTGGGCCCTGGGCAGCACCTGGGCCCCTATGTGCCCTGCTTCGCCTGAGTCAAGGTGCCCGAATCCCCATGTGGAGATGCGGTGAGTGTGGCCGGACGCTGCGGGGGGCTGGTTGGGGGGTACAGCGTGGGCCTCTGGGCCGCCGAGCAGTGCTTCATGGAAGCCGGGTGGGCAGCGCACTCTCTCTCAGCTGGCCTCGCAGACCGGCTCCTGTGCGAACCCACAGGGAGTCCAACTGGCCCCAGCAGCAGCGACCCAGCTCACCCAGATGAGGCCACGCGGGTGAGGGGCGGGCTCCTCTTGGGCACCTGGCACCTGAGCATGGCGGCTTCCCTGGCGCACAAGCCCTGGCATCCCAGGGGAGAGTAGCAGGGGGAGTGAGACTGAGCTGGGTGGATACTCCGCATTCCCACCGCACCTCCGTCCCCATCATCCCCCGCCCGGGCGTCACGGGAGGTTGGTCGCCACCACTCATCCCCAGTTCCCTGTCCCAGCCCGGGGCCCAGCCCCAATTGGGCAATTGGTCTGCCGGCCGCTGGTCACCATCTGCAGGGTGACTGATCAGGGCTGGGCCCCCTGCCTGGCTCCCTCAGTGTCTGGGAGCCAGGCGGCAGCCCCACCCACCGCTCCTGCTACTGGCTGCCATCTGTGAGGCGATCGGCCCCTGCTCATACCCGCCTTGGCCTGGTGCTGCCTGCCCACCTGCTCCACCATCCCTCTGCGGTCCCGCTCTCGTCGGGGCTTATTGGGGCCCATCAGGACCAGCAGCGCCTCCACTGCCACTCGCTGCCAGTGCCACGTCACTGACGCCCGCCATGTTCCATGCTGCTCCCTGGTGGTCAGCGCACATCATAGTGAGCGGTCAAACTCCGGTCGAACAACCACCCAAGGGGACACTTTGCACATTAGGCTTTTATTATACAAGACTGCCACAGGCCAGGCTCCCTCCTGAGACGTGTGCACGTGCTAACACCTTTACTACTCACAGCAGTTCTGTAAGGAAATACTCTTCTGACCCATATTTTGGGATGAAGAAACTGAAGCATGAGATAGCCTGGCAGCCTATAGGTAAGTCACACAGGCAGGAGGTGCTTCGGCTAAGACGTGAGCCCACGCAGGTGGCTACAGGCATGCGGGGCAGCCAGCACCATCCCGGCTCCCTTGCTTTCCCCAGTGTGCGGAAGAAACGGAAATGGGGGAGGATTAAGCAAACGTTTTAGTTAGGAAGTGGCAGCACCAGGACCCGACCTCAGATCCATGCGACTGAAAGGCCCAGCGATAACTGAGCTGCTTCAGAACCGCCTGGGATTTCGCCTCGTTCTGGGCAGAAACTCACAGCCCCACTTGCGATACCCATCTCTCCTTAGGGCACAGAGGCTGAACGGGGGTTTGCAATGGCCTTTCTGAGATCAGTTTCCCATCAGTCAAACGAGCTCCCTTTTAACTTTAGAGATGGCTCAGTGATGCAGCCTAAGCACGTATCTAACTCAGTGTCTATGGCACAGGATAAGCACAGAATAAAAGGATGTTGTGGTCAATATTATTATTGATGATATATTATGATCTTATATAATTTTACAATTAAAATTATTGAAATATTACATAGTATCCTATATAATAAAGAGCTAATATGCAAATGGTCATCACGCCCTCGTGCAGGGCCCCTGGGGACCTGAGGCCGCACCCCTGCCCTAGCGCCAAAGCCAGGGCACCTGAGGCCGTGCCCCTGCCCTGGTGCCGGGCCGGGAGACCTGAGGCAGGGCTGGGGGACCTGAGGCCGTGCCCCCTGCCCCGGGCTGGGAGACCTGAGGCAGGCCTGGGGGACCTGAGGCCGTGTCCCTGCCCTGGCGCTGGGGCCAAGGGACCTGAGGCCGTGCCCCCCACCCCCGTCCAGAGGGGCTTGATAGGGGTGGGGCCGGCTGGGTCTGGGTCTCGCATGATTTCGAGGTGCATGTGGGTGGGCGGGTACTTGCCTCTGGTTCCCGTGGTGCGCCCCAGACTCTGACAGAAGGAAGATTTTCATATACATGAGATTTCAAGGTGCGTGTGGGTGGGTGGGGACTTGACTCTGAGTCCCGCAGCGCGCCCCAGACTCTGACAGGAGGGAGATTTTCATATACATTTTACTAATGTTCTCTCATCTCTGACACTTCTATTATAGAGAAAGGGCAAGTAGCAATATTAAAATATTTCCTCTAATTCCCTTTTAATGTGCATGAATTTTGTGCAATTGGCCAATAGTATACTATAATTATATTACGTATATATTATAATTATATTAATTATACATCATAATAAACTTCAAATATATAATCCTATATTATATATTAATAATAGTGTGATTAAAAAACAAGTAGGTGCTGGAACCCCCGTGTGATTCTGCCGGTTTTGCTTGCTCTCCCATGTGTCTGTGGAGTGACAGGTCCTTGGAGTGACCTGCTCCGTCACTGTCACCAACATCTAGTGGGTGGACCCCAGGGATGCTGCTCAACACCCCGAATGCCCGGGATGGCCCCGCCACAAAGAGTCACCTGCCCCAATGTCAACAGAGCCGATGGAGAAACCTGCTGTAGAAGATACAGTGGAACCAGCGACAGAGAGTGAAGCCAGCAAGACAGAGTCTTTAGACAACGTCTCTGGGAACATTTTCCTTTTCTAAAGCTCGCTCAGCAAGGCGACCTCGCTGCCCATGCGCCCTGGGCTGCGGTGGAAGCCACAGCTCTGAACTTTGGCACCGAGTCCCAGCTCTGGTGAAACCCAAGCGGCCACCACTCCCTTCCTCTTGGCCAGCGCTCTCTGGTGCAACAGAAGAGCAGGAGGCCCATAACGTGTGTTTTTCATTCATTTATGCTGAAATTGTCTAAACGTTCCTTTTTTTACGAGCTATTTGATGTCCAAAAAGCCTTTTGACTCACGTTTATAACCCTTTAAAAAGCTCATTCCTCTTCGAAACAGGAAGCCACTTCATGAACGGAGCAGACACAGCCAAACCTGGAGGATGGGAGAAGAGGGGCGACTCCTCCTGGGAGCGTGTGCCCGCAGTGTCCCCGAGGAGCCTGCCTGTGGCCACGCGAGTCAGAGGCGGTGACATGACTAAATTGGGAAGCGGGGCTGTGATGGGCCCCTGGCTCTCCGGGGTGGGCCTTGGTTGAGGGCTCTTGCTGATGGAACAGCTCTCCACGGGCGGCACCTGCGCTGGGCGGTCTGTCAGCGTCGTCGCAGGAGGCTGCTTGGCTGACCTGCCCCATCGGCCCCTTCCTCTCACAGGTCACATGCAGGGGCTGGGCCAGGGGATCTCCACAGCCTCTTCCACCTGCTTCCCTAGAGCTCTCAGATGCTGCTCGGACACAGCAAGTTGTGGCTTGGCCGATGCCACTCTCCCGTGGAGCACCCGTGGCAGGTGTCACCGGGAACGGCCTTGCCCCTGACCTCAGGCCTGAGTCCAAAGTCCCTTTCACAGAGGTCTCCAAGGCAGCCGCCTCTGGCTGTGTAGCGCTGGTGCATGCGTGTGCGCGCACACACAAGACAAAGGACCACTAGGCCGTTCCTGGCCCAGGTTATATGGAAGGTGTGACGACAATTCCTCTAGAGCAGGATTTAACCGAGACCCAACTGCAGAAGCAGGCGCGTGAAAACAGAAAAGATAAAGTCCAATCAAATCAAACGAAGGGACGCAAAAAGTAAAACAGCAAAACAATAACGAGCTCTGGTCCAATAAAATCCAACGAAGCTGGAGTGAGCGCCCCTGGCTGTGTGACCCAGGGCAGGCAGCTGACTCTCTGAGTCTGTTTCCTGGCCCACCAGGGGCGAGGCAGGCCCTCTCCGTGCCAGTTGCTTTCCCTGCTTCCTTGTTTTAACTTTTTAAAGTTGACAAGGTCCATTCTCAGTCACTGTGAGAATACAGGCCGAGGCCCACTGCTTTGCATAAGTTATTGTTTCTGAAGCCAAGTGGTGTCTTACAATCATCGCACACAGTTAAGGCGGCCAAGCCTACTTTCCCGAATAAAACAAAAGCTATTTTTAAATCCACGAAGCCTTAGAATAAAACAGAGTGGGAATAGTTCATATTCGTTTAACACACAGCATATTCCTGACAGTGGCCTAAGTTGCCTATTAATACCGAGTATTATTAACATTCTACCTATTAACATCTTCATATTCACCTTCTTGAGATGCAGAAATGGAGACTCTGGAAGGTTGTCTTGGTCAAGGTCATAAGGCAGGTCAAGGACAGAGTTGGGATGTGCACTGTGGTCCTCTGATACCAGCCTTACTCTCCTAACCAGCTTCCCCATTTGGGCCTCACACAACCCCAAGGAGGAGGGAGGTGCAAACAGGGAGACCATGACCATGAAATGCCTTGTCTGGGGTCGCAGCAAGAAAAACTGACGGGCCCTGGGGCTCTGTGCTGACGGGGAACCATCCCCACGGTCTGTGACTTATGGATGCTAATCTCCCATTGATCGCTGGCTCCGGGACAGAGGCGAGCTGAGGGCTGCTGCATCCTCCCGGAGTTTTAAGAGGCCCCGGGGAGGCAGGAGGAAAGATGCTTCAACTCGTTAGAAAGTTGAAAAAGATGTATGTTCCCAGGGAGACTTCAGCAGATGGTCTGTGACAGTTGTTCGTTCATTCAATGGGCAGTTACGGAAAGTCCCCTGTATGTCTGGTCGTGTCAAGACACTTGGGTGAGTGCTGGGTTGGTGGGTGGGGGTGGTGATGTTTGATTCTACCAATCCATGAACACAGTATGTTCTTCCATCTGTTTTTTATGTCTTCTATCTCCTTTTTCAGTGTCCTGTAGTTTTCCACATATAGGTCTTTTAACTCCTTAGGCGGGTGGACAGCGCGTGAACTTACAAAACAGAAGTCACTTGAGAGGCAGTGATGCAAACCGGAAGGGCACCAGCTTGGAGATCAGTGCCCACTTGGGCTGAAGGCTGGCTCTGCCACTCTCTAGCTGTGTGACCATGAGCATGTGACTCACCTCTCTGGGACCTAATTTTCTTATTTATAATATGGAGATAGTGACAAAAAGCTACCCATGGGGTGGCTGGGTGGTTTACTTAAGATCACGTGTGTAAGATGCCTATCATATTGCCTGATACATGATGGGTGCTCAATAAATGAAAGCCAAAAGCATTTATTTATTCAGCAGATATTTACTGAGCACCTATTATAGACAGGCAGAGTTCTTAGCACTAGATATCATTTCATTTGCTATTATTGTCTCATGATGACTCTGCAGACCTCATCTCTTTGGACTTGGTGGAGATACCCTGAGACCTGGGTGGGTTGGTCACAGTCCAGGAGGAGTGTGTGGTGAAGTTCCTGAGCAGAGGTGCCTGGGTCTCCGGAATTCTCTGAGGGGAGAGGGCAGCTCTACTGCCGAGTGGGTAGATGGGCTTGGGGGGTCCCTCTGTAGGAGAAAGGAGATGAGGTACATCTCACCCTGTTTCTCGGGCTGTTCAGATCACTAGTTCTCTTGGTTTTCCCTCCGGGGCTCACTCCGATGGAAGTACAAGGAGACGCCTGTAAACTGTGTGGGGCAAGGGCATGGCCAGGTGGAGCGTCCTTCCGTCCAGCTTTGGTTTTCCCCGCTCAGTCTTTCATAGCCTCACCTGGTGCCATCTTGGTGACGTATCCTGAACCTGGACTAACTCCCTCCTGACCAATGATAATGACGAGGATGTTGGCTGTTGGTATTGCTGTAGATGAGGATGATGGTGGTGATGGTGGTGGTGATGGTGACATTCATGTTTAGAAGATAATGGCAATGATAATGATGATTAATCACCATGGGCTGGGCGCCTATCAATGCAATTTTACATACATTCTCGCAGCCCTTACAATAACTGTCAGTTAGGCCTTATTTTTGCATGTGAAAGTGCCGTAGTGAGGAACACGAGGCCAAGGAGTCATGACTGTTCCGCCACACCCGCAGGAAGGGATAGAGCTCGTTGCAAACTTATGACACCGATTCCAAACCATTAATTTTGCCAGGAAAATGGTAATGACATTGAGTGCACAGTAGTTGTCAGATGTATCATCTCACTGCATTAGCTCATGGAACCCTTACTGTGAGGTAGATACTAACTTCATGTCTCTTTCACAGACTCAGAGTGACACACAAGTTGTGGAACTTGGCTGTGGTCAGAGAGTTGGTTGGCCGTGGATTTGAGGTACCTAAGCAACCTGACTACAGAGCCTGCTCTCTTATTCTTACTTAGAAGTTATTATTATGTTTTTTGTTTTTTCGTGGAGGTATAGTATAGTCACAGCAAATTAAACACGTGTTAATGAGTTGCAATGAATTTTCATGCCTGTATACACCACCATAGCTAAGTCTGAGCTATTAGCCCACCAGCCATGTGACATAACTCCCAGTCTGATGTCATCAGGGTTACTGATACCACTTCACTATTCCTGATTTACCTTCCACGCATATTCACTCTGTCCATACTATTACAAACCCATCTGATCTTTACTATAGTCCGGACCCTGGTTTCAGCACCTCACATGTAGTCATTCATGTTAGAGTTATGAGTTGGGTACTGTTCTTATGATCATTCTCATTTTCCAGATGTGACAACTGAGGCATTGAGAAGTTAAGTGACCAGTCTAAGGTCACACAGCTGGTGAGCTGCAATGCTGTGAATTAAACCTGGACTCTCTGGCTCCAGAGTCCTTCACACGCTCATTGCCTTAAATTCGTATGTAACCCCTACCAAGAAAGTGCAGTGACCAATCCCATTTTACAGATAAGGAAACTAAGACCCAGCCAGGTTCCACAATCTTCCTAAATCTCTCTCCCGGCAAGCCGCAGCGGGAGGACTCTACTGATTTCCAAAGACACATGCTCCCTCGCTGTCCTAAGAGGAGGCCACACATCTCTGCTCGGACCGGGATCGCGGAGGCACCTGCTTATGCGTCCAGGACTCCTGAGTGTCTGGGCGGCAGGAGCTCTGCCTATTGCTTCTTTGTCGTCGATAGTCCTGGCCCTGCTCCCCACACTCCGTCAGAGGAGGGAAGGCTCGGGAAGAAATGGCCTTGCAAGTCCCAGGCCCCAGTGTGATGCGGCTGTGCCACATACATGCTTGTGTCTCTAACCCCCCTCCGGAGCCGCCTCAAGCTCTTGGGTCCACGTCTTCCAAGCTTTTCCTCGGGGGACAGTAAATCTTGAGTTCCCCCTTTTCCTCCAACTCGAAAGGATGTGAGTCCGTAAATCTTGGCCCTGGTGAGCATCGGGATGCATGAAATATGACAGGAAAGGGGCCAGGGAGGCAGAGTTTACACAGAGCACAGCATCCAGGGGGCAGGTGGGGGTCCTAGGGGACCCCTCGGGCTGCACAGAGACGCCCTGGCTGCCTTCGGTCTCCGGCTGCCATCGATGGTCGCGGTCACCGCTGTGCCAAGTTCCTGCGAGCACTGCCACTGCTGGGGCAGAGGCGACAACGTGCCCCAAATCGATGCGGTCCCTGTCCTGTTCCTCAGACTTGGGGCTTGACTCCAAACAGCTGGGGAGGGACAGGAGACCCATCCATCAGGGCTGCCAGGGCAGCAGGAAGGACTGAGCTGTGATGAGAGGAAGAACTTCCTGCAAGGAAAGGTGATTAAGCCCTGGAATGAGTTATTGAGGGAGGCGGAGGAAGGGGCTTCCTGACTCTGAGACCGAGATGAATAGTTACCGGTCCGTGAGAGTCCGGCCCCGCCAGTCTGCGTGGATCCTTGACCCCAGCAGCTGCGTCTGCCCCGCGGTCATCTGAGAACGCAGAGCCCATCAACCCCTTTGGCGGCAGGTTTTATTATGTACCGTAGAATTGCTATGTTCATTGTAAACTTTTGAAAAATTCAAATCATCTAGATGAGAACAGAGGTAAAAAGAAGCCGCCCCTCTTACTGCTCCATCACAATCCCACTCCCTACCTGTGGAAACTGTTTACACCTGGGAAAACAGCAGCTGGCTTGGTTGAATACGCACTCACACACGCACAGGCGCATCAAACAGTGGACGATTTTTAGTTTCCAATGTAGCCAGGCACATAGTACACGTATTGTTCCAACATGTGTATTCTCCCTTGTTAACGTCATGGGCATCTGTCCACGTCAGGACCTACACTTCAGTCTCCTATTTTAGACAGTCGCTTCATCCTCCATACTATGAAGATGCCATTGCCCCCTTAAGCCCGCCTCAGTTGATTTACTCTGAGGTTGTTTCCAAACGTTTGTCTTTGCAAAACTGCTGCAGTAAAAAGGAATTATGTCCCTTTGTCTGCATAAAGGCAGAATCAGGGCGTGCATCTGTTGGGGGCTTTATTCAGTCTAGTGTACACATACTTTTTTAAAAGTAAGCCATTGCCATTGATGGGGGATAAACATCATTTCTGATTCTTGAGACCAACGTCCATATCTATGATAGGAGAGACCTCAATGTACTTCTATTTATACATTTTCATCAAAAGAGAGTTATCGTTTTTGAAAATATAGACCATGTAATTCTGCAAAGTTCTTTCAAAATAAGTTGCTGAGGACTAAAAATGGGGTTATTCACCAGCAGAAATTGATGAGAATTTTCTCTAAAACTCAAGGGGGTGTGGTTGCCTCCCCTCTGCTGTGCTGGGCCTCAGTCGTGTCACCCCCCAACTTCCTGTATGGAGTTGGCGTCCTTTACACCAAATCTTCCCAGAATGCCAGTGGCCTGCATGTGACAAAGGAGGCTCTGAGAGGGGAAACATCCATCCACCCACCCACCCATCATCTATCTTTGTATCATTTCCTATCTATCCATCCATCCATCCACCCACCCACCCATCCATCCATCCATCCATCCATGTATTAATCTTCTATATTTCTATCATCGTCTGTGATCAAATACGTTGAGAGCCCCCTCCTTCCCCATCCTACACACATCCTCATATAGCCCTCACGGAGCCCCTGGGAGAACCCACGGAGCACATTAGCCCTGAGAAGAACTACAGTGGAAACAGCCACCCAAGCCCATTTACTTGTCTCACCCAGTATTTCCCAAACAGAAGTGAAGACAGACTCTTTTTCACGTATTTTTCCTTCACAGAATACAGGGAAGTGCGGAGCTGTCCACTCCGGGAGGACTTCCCAGCCGGGCCCTCACCCCCCTCACCCGCTTCCACACTGCCGGGCCGAGCCCTGGAAGCTTCAGGTAACACCACAAACTGAGCACATACTACGCGCCAGCCGCGCTCTGCTCACGATCACCCCAGCTGTCACAGCTTTATGCAACCCCCAGTCTTAGAGATGACAGAAAGGGAGGCTTGTGGCAGAGCTGGGGTGTGAACGAAGGTCTTTGTGAATCCAGAGTCCATGGTCCTCCATGTCTCTCCGGGACGCATAAAAGCCAACGGCTACACTTTTATCTTTTACTGAAGAGACCTCCCGTCCCGGTTAATGCCTTCAGCCGGTTTCCTAAAGTCCTACCTGTCTGGGCTCACGAAGAGCGAATGTGTTTTAAATCCAGGAGGAAGGAGCCACAGCCCCTCTCCTTTGGTGGCGCATTCATAAACAGACGCACGGCAGGAAATAGGCACCCTCCGCCCCTGCCCCGGGGTGTCTGCGGACAGAACAAAGAGCGGGTTCTGGGCCGGCCAGCCAGGCCCGTAACGAGACTGCTGCCTGATGCTGCGAAATGGATTCAAGGCCCTGGTCCATCTGGTTTGTGTATCGCCAACGAGCTGTTAAAGTGTCAGGACTTAACTTCTCTGGATTCGAGGAAGTCTCGTGAGGTTTTATGGAGCAGTTAAGGTGGGTGTAAACCTCACTGGTGGGACCCGCTTCTCTCCTCGGATCGGAGAGACGGGCATGGTCACGGACGGAGAGACACGAGGTTAGAAGTAAGAGGATGGACCCTCGCCACCAAATTAAGACTCCGGGAACTGCAGTCCAGGCTGCATGGGCTGGCACCACCGCGACCATCATTTTGTCTTATGCTTCTGTCTTATGCTTCTCCTCTGGGACAGGGAGACAGGGAGACAGGGATACTTGTTGACACACAGCTGTGATGTGACTCAGAGTGCAAATTGCAATGTAGTGGGAAGGGGTGGTCTGTGCGCTGGGACCTCATCTCCTGCTTCTGTTCTCCCTCTGCCTCTCGGAGCTACACAGTATTTCCACACCTAGCCCCCCTCGATTCTCACGACCGACGTGCAGCTGCTCTGGGTTCTGTGGCATCAGCTGCTTCTGAAGGTCCCAGCCTTGGAAAGAACATGAGAGCACAGCCCCAGGCAGAGGGAGGGGCAGCGGGAGTTGTTCTTCCTCCTTGTTCTCAGGGATGGCTCACTCTGCTCACACATGGAGCTCAGCCGCCATGTTGTGGGGAAGCCCACGCTAACCATATGGAGATGCCTCATGTCGAAGTTCTGGCCAATAGCCCAGTTGTGGCCCCAGCCAGCAGTCGGCATCGACTGCGCCTGAGAGCGAAGACACCTCCAGATGATCCCAGCCCCTGGCCATTGGATCACCCCCAGCTGCCAGGCCTTCCAGCTGAGGCCCCAGACGCCCTGGGCAGAGACAAGCTGTTCCCACTAGGCCTGTCCAGATTCCTGGCCCACAGAACGAGGGAGCAGAAATAAGTGGGTGTCTTATGTATGCATCAGCAACTGGAACAGTTACCATTAATTATTATTATTATGAATTGCCATCATGCATTACGTAAGCCAAGAGATAAACTGTCAAACTATGGTACTCCCCAAGAAAGCAGAAAGACCTATAGTTGATTTTTATTTTAAAAGACCTCCCCCTTTTCTCTCCATTCTAGTTTGTTCCCTGTGTTGCTTTAGGTGAGTCATACAACCTCCCCATGTCCCAGGATCCTAATGTATAAAAGAAAAATAATACTTGACCATGGAGACAAGAGCTAGGAGGATGCTTTGGGTGAAAGTTGCTATGTTGACCCTTGACACCGAAGGCGCATGAAGGAACAACTGTAGAACCGCCCCCCCCCCGCCCCCAACCCCATCACCTATGTAGAAACCCAGCGGCTGCCTGCTCACACAGAAGCATGGGAGAGGGGGTGGGGTGGGGAGGCAGCTGCTGCGAGTCCCCACCCAGCTTGTTTGAAGGGACAGTGCCTCACCTATTCCTTCTCCCTAGCTGACCTGGATTGCTCTTGCCACCCTTACCAGCCCTCTTTCCTCCAGGCCTGAGCTTGCTTCCAAGAAAGGCGGCCAGCCTTGCTTCTCGCTGAAGACTCCCCCCACTTCTGCTCAGTTCTGAGGGAGAGGGGACAGAGGACGGGGTAGGGGGCAAGAGCCGCACGGCTCTGCCTGGGGTCTCCAGACCTCTCTGCCATGCTACCTCGGTGGATGCCTTTCTCTGCCCACGCCTCCCTCTCTCCATCTCACCTGCCACCAGGTGTCCAGCCAGCCTTGCCGCTCCCTGCTGTCTTCCGTCTCTGGTCCATCCCCGGGTCATGTCCTCAATCTCCTTGGGGGGAGTGGCCATGGGTGGTGTATCGAGCAAGGGCAGAGCGGACTTTTGGGGCCCCTTTGACAATCCAATATGGAGTCGCTGACAGCCACGACAGTCATGTCAAGACTGAGATAAAGGGGGTACAATGGGAACACCCCAAACCACAAGTCTAGACACTTGGATAAGGACTCCATCTGGACTCCAACATGGGTGGGGCCTCTGCCCCTGGGGGCTTTAAGAACTCAGAACCCGACCACCCAACCCTCGAGTTTGGCCGGCCCACACTCAGAGGGTCACACTCGGAGGGTCACACTCAGAGCCCTGCCAGACATCCTTCCCCTGGACACCTGCCACCACTGCAGACACCTGGCTTGAGACTGACGCCTGCCTCTCCACCTGCAGACGCCACCAGTGACCGGGGCTTCTCACCCGATGCCTGTTAGCGCCTTTCTATCACCACTCAGCGGGCCTGCCAGGGTCCTGTGGCTTCAGTGTCCTGTTGGGAGAGAGACTCTCCATAAAGATGGATGGCCTCCTACCTGATGGCACGCCCGCTGAGATCAGGGACCCGCTGGGGCCGGGGAGGAGCAGGGGAGGGACCCTGCACACTAAGTGGCCCTTGGGTCCAGACGGGTGGAATACGGGGGCTTAGTTGACTTTACTTGTTGGCACCAAGTGAGGTAAAGTCTTTAAAGTGCCTGGCATGTAGTAGATGATAAATAAATTTCTAAAACCCCGCTCAGATATCACACACGTTATATGAGATGCAGTGACCAGAATGGGGGAACGTGTACATCACCCATCTCTCCTCCACTCGCAGTGCCATCAGCCTTCACTTACAAAACACACAGATCAAATCATTAAGAAGTTTAAGGTGGTGGCATTAGTGCCATAAACCAAGTGGGGGGCATGGGCCCTGCACACCATGGAACCAGCACGATGGAGCAGATGGGTGGGGGGAGCTTTTCCGGACTTCCAAATGCCTTCTACTGCCTTGGAATTGACCTCTAACCTCCGATGCAGGAGATGACGTCATTTTTGATCTCCAACCCCCGGCAAGCTTGAGACCCGCACCTGCAGTCATTACACCCTCACAGAGTTACAGTCATTACCCCCACCTTACAGAGGGGAAAGTGAGGCAGAGAGGTCACGGCACTGGCCCGAAATCAAGCACGTACTGAAGTGTCTAAGCCAGGACTCGGGCCCGGTCTCTTTGCTTCCAACCTCGGGGCAGCTCCCCCATTACTTGCAGACCACACAGACCGGCACCGGGTCTGCGCGTCCGGCGCGCCTTCCCACCAGCCCCTCTCCGAGCTCTGAACTGTCACGGATGATAAGCCCGGACGCCAGTACATTCGGTCGGTCCCAAAAATAAAGCGGTGCCCGTGGACACATGTATGATCGACATCACGTATCGGCTGGTTTCGCTGTTAATTGGCGCAGAGAGGAATCATTCAATCAGGCAAATTCGTTTAGAACCCAGCTCTGCTCTCCTCCCGGGGTGATGGCTGCAGAGTTGGCCGGGGGAGGGGGAAGGGAACGGATACCGCGATTTAATTTTTCAAGTAACACTGTTCAAATAAAAATACATTTGTTCGAATGAGATTGCCCTGAAACAGTGTTTGCATTGATGGCTCGGGGGGTAATTCTATTAAAGCCGGAGCATATTTTTCATCGGGAGGCAGGAAAAGAGAGTGAGAGAGTGTGTGTGGGGGGCGGGGGGAGGGGAAGAAGGCTGAAAGCGGAATCTAACCTTATGGAGCGGCAAAAAGCAGATCTTTAACCCATTTTAGCTCGGCTTTCTCCACTGAGGCTGCTAACCATCACATCCCACGCTGTGGACGCGGAGGGTTCGCCTTATCTCAGACACGATCGGCTCCGGGCTCGGCCAGGCAGTGGCCACAGCTGGGCACCATAGTGACCATAGGAAAGGATTTCATCATTGCTCCCAGAGAGAAAGGTGGCTTGAGAAAGCACTTTGTGGGTACATGCATGCAAACACATGTGCACATATGTACACACATGCACACGCAGTGTGAATATGTATAAACCTACATATACACCTGTGTGTACAGTATTCTAGCACATGCACATAAATACATGCATACATGTACACACACACGTGCATGTGACGTCTGGATGAGGCTATATATATACCCACACCCCCAGCATGATCTCATCGCGAGAACCTTAACGTAGTTCCATCTGCAATGACTTCACTGCCCCAGTGAGGTCCCGTTCCCGGGTCCTGGACAGACCCCTTTTCAGGGGCCACATGGAGCCCGCTGTGCGCACAAGACCTCTTCTTTTCCAACCCTCCTTCCCCCACACTCAGCGCCTTCTAACACACTGCGTTTTATCTGCGTATAGTTCCTGTCGAATCCAGCTTATTGCTGGAGGACCATGGACTTTGTTCAGCTCACTGACGGGTCAAGATCATATAACACGCCGGCACAGGCAGACCCTCAGTAAAGGCCAGTGGACCTCTATTACAGTTCTCCTTATGCGTCTGTCTCCTTGACTCTATCCTGAGGAGGCCCAAGCGGGGCCTCTGTCTTCTCCCCAGCTGCACCTCTCTGGTCTACCTGTTGTCTGACATGCAGGAGGCATCCAATTAAAATGTGTTAAGTAATAATAATCACCATTTTCTTTATAGAGAGTCAACTATGTACCAGACTTTATTCTAAGGCCATATGTGCGGTAAACCATGTAATCCTCACAATAGCACTATGTGAGGGGTATCGTCAACATGCCCATTTTACAGATGCAGAAACTGAGGTTCAAAGAGGCCAAGTCACCCATCCAAGTTCATAGGCCATAAATGCAGGTCCTGCATGGATCGCTAGAATACCGTTTTAGCATCTTAACAGAATTTTAATTTCTACTCTTTAATAAAATCTCTGGGATGAGATAAATAGCAAGTCAACATCCATCTCTTTTGTGGACTGTCGAGGGCATGTGCCACACACGTGTGTATGTATGTCACCATCGTTTATTCAATCTGGTCCAACACAGACTGCTCTAGCCGCGCACTGAATGCAGCTGGGTGCGATCAGGCTGCCATGGCAGGGCGGGGGACACTGACATCCAGAGGAGGCCCTTGATGCGTAAGTGACAGTTGAAGTCAGTACCCTCTTTGGGAAATGTCGGAAGCGGAGCTGAGAGGGGACCACACAGAATTATGGAAAAGAACGGGATATAACAGTCTGTGGAGGCAGCGAAATGGATCCCATTCACAACTCACAAGTAGGAGGCCTCAAGATTGAGACTGTGTGGGAACTCCATTGGATGCTGGGTGACATCCATGTCATGTCCCCCTTCTTCCCTTAGGGCAGGTAGGTACAAGAGAGGTTTTGAAATAGCAGACGCCATGGAGAAGGGAGGATGCTCTCTTCATGAAGCCCCTACTATGCTCCAGGCCCATGGAGAGCTTAGTGATCATTTACTATTATTCAGTCCAGTGATTTTTAACCTGCCTGCACACAGAGCCAGCCAAGGAGATTTTTAAAAGACACAAAGTACCCAAGACCCTGCCCCAGAGATTCTGAATCGCCTGGCTGCGGCTGAGCCCCGACAAAAGTGCGTTCCAGAAGCAGCTCAGATGATTCTAATGTGAAGCCAGAGTGAAGGACTCACTGGCTTAATCTTTGCACCGACTCCCCGAGGCTGACAGTATCCGCATCTGCGTTTCAGAGATGATGAAACCAAGGCTCAGGACGGCTTCAAAGCCGAGCCAACGCTCAGAGCTCGCATGTGACAACGCCGGGACCCGTGCCCAGGGCTGTGTGACTCCACATTCGCTGCTCTTTCTACTGCCAAGGTGGCCGGGGGGAGCTGGCCCTCTGGACGCCTTCCCTCTCACTCCGGGTGGCCTCAGTCACGTACTCCTGGTAACGATCAATGCCACCAGCGTCCAAGTGACCTCCATCAGCACTCCTCCCCGGAGCACGGTTGGGGGCTCTACCTTGTGCAGCGCAGGTGGGACCCCTAAAACTCACAGTGAGGATGGAGGTGGGGCTGGACCGAGAGCAGGAGCTGACCCCAGCGTCTGGGACTCACCCTCGTCTCTCTTCTGATCCGAGGGCG
This sequence comes from Myotis davidii, assembly GCF_000327345.1. Taxonomy (NCBI): domain Eukaryota; kingdom Metazoa; phylum Chordata; class Mammalia; order Chiroptera; family Vespertilionidae; genus Myotis; species Myotis davidii. The sequence goes on from NW_006283826.1 coordinate 350,686, forward strand.
TGCTGGGGCCTCTCCCAATACTCTGTGCTTCGAGGGGAAAGGGAGGCACAGGTTGCGAGAAGGGGCCTCAGGCTCCCCACGGGGAACGGGCCGCTTAACCTTCCTGTCTCTTTATTGCTTTAATGAGCTGTTTGGTGGCCGGATAGTCTCTTTGATACCCATCCAACGTCGGCCTGTGAAATATGGGGACTGTCAGCCTGTTGAACGAGGGTCACCAGACTGTCAATACCATCGTCCATCAGGCCGACCGGGCTGGGTGCTGACCTGCAATGAAAGGATTGAGCCATCTGTCCCCTCCCTCTGGCCAAAGTGTTGGTGGCGTGTGGAGCACAGCTGGTGGCTGGAGGAGAGGTGACAGTGTCGAGGCCATTGGGTGGCTGACTTCAAAGCAGAGGCCCAGGGCAGCAAACAACAGGGAGAAAACAGAGAAAGCACAGTCCAAGTTAAACAAACCACAGCAAAGCCAGAGGAAGATGCAGAGTCAACAAATCAGGACAAGAGGAGGATCTCCTGGACACCCAGTGGGTGGTGAGACCTACGGTTAACCCCATCCGCACTGTTGGCTTCTGGGAATACAGAAATGTTCCCTTAGTAATCACCATGGTATGTAACACATGCAGAGAAACAAAAACCATAAGGTTTGAGACAAACTATCTCTGTGTACACGGATGGTGTGACATGGCTAAAAAAGCACGCTAAAGTAATCCATGGATGCATTAATAGAGGTATAAGGAATACAATAAAGGAGGGGATTCACTCATTTCCTAAGTATTAATTGAACATCTATTATGTACCATGGACTAATAGAATTGCTGGAGATATTACAGTAAACAAAACAGCCAAAAATCCTTGCTCTCACGGCACTTTCAAGGTAATGGAGACAAATATTAAAAGAATAATGACTATATGGTGTGTTAACTTGTGTGATGAATATATACAAAAGAAAAGGAGGAGTTACGGAGTCGGGAAGTGGTTTGCCATTTTACACGGAGTTAGAAGAGAAGATGTGTATGAGAAGAAGACACCTGAGTCAAGCCAGAAAGAGGTGAGAGAGCAAGAGAGAGAGTCACACAGACCTCTGTGGGAAGGGTCTTCCAGGCAGGGGGAACAGCCAGTGCAAAGGTCCTGAGGTGTCAGTGGAATGTTTGAGGAACTGCAAGGAGGCCCCTGAAAGTGGAGGGAAAGGAGGGAGGGGCCAGTGAGAGACAGAGTTGGAGAAACAGTGCTGACCAGGTTTGTAGTGCTTCGTGGACCACGGGTCAGGCATTAGCTTCCAAAATGAGTGAGATGATGAGTTGTGAGAGGGTCTGGATCCCTCTGGCTACGTTTCGGAGAACAGATGGTAGGAGGCAAAGGCAGAAGCTGGGAGACCAGTTCGCAGGTTTCTAGGTGGGCTTCCGTGAACATGAGGTGGCTTAAAGTCTGTATCTCTACCTAGACTTCTCTATATGCAAATACGCTATGTACCTAAGTATGTACATACTACAGACACCTAGACTCCACATACAGGGAGAAGTATCTAAAGTGTTTACTTGAAGATTAATCTAATTATATATTACATCTGTCTAGATATGTAGCACATCTTGTCTGTCTATCTATCAAAAAGAAGAGAAACATGCCCGGCCAGTGTGGCTCAGTGGTTGAACATCAACCTAAGAACCAGGAGATCATGGTTCAATTCCAGTCAGGGCACATGCTCGGGTTGTGGGCTCGATCCCCAGTATGGGGCATGCAGGAGGCAGCCAACCAGTGATTCTCTCTCATCACTGATGTTTCTATCTCGCTCTCGCTCTCCTTTTCTCTCTGAAATCAATAAAAAGATATTTAAAAAAGGAGAGAAACGTAAGTCCAATGTACGAGGAGATAACATAGAAAATATGAGTCTCTGGGGAAGCATTCGGCGGGGAGGGGAGCAGAGGTTTTGCCAGGATGGACATGAACGAGTGCAGGCTTGATAGGTGAGCACAGGGGAGCCATGGGAGGTGTTAGAGCGAGGGCTGGCGTGGTCAGACGGGCTGCAGAATGACCCCTTGGCTGCAAAGCAGAAGAAGCATTGGTGGGACCAGGGCTCGGTTTGCAGGTTTGTCAGGTGCGGGTTCTTGGTGCTGGGTCCAGAGTGACGCTGAGGACGAAAGTGAGCAGCTTTGAGTTATGGTCAGAAATCTGGGATCCAGAGCAGCGTCCACAGCCAGCCTTCCCGCCTGGATGCTGCTCTGGACCCCGACTTTCTTTCTTCTGCACGAGCTGTGCCTTTGGACCCCATGGGTGCCTTTTATCTTATCGGGCCCTTTCCCCGCTCACTTTGCTAAGCTGTCACGTTTGTTATTCTAGGATAAACTTTCGGCAGATGTAGTACAGACTTTGGGGTCAATGCCCCGTGTTATCCCAAAGAAAGTTCAAATATTTGTGGCCTTGTCAACCTCCATCTCCCTGGACGTGTGTCCTGGCAGTTGGGGGGTGGGGGGTGCGGGTCACTGTATCCCTGGCCTGGAGTGAGCCAGCCTGGGCGGGAGGCTCTCGTGCGAGGCCACCGAAGGCGGGTGATAAACACACCCGTGCTCGGCCCTGGGTCCAGTGAGGGCGGCATGGAGACGGAAGACGGAGGCTGGGGTGGTGACTCGCTCCCACACGCCGGTGCTTCACATGTTGGGATGGAGTTTTAATGGCCAATCCATTGACAAGAAAACCAAGGTTGAGAGAGTCCCATGGCGACCAGCGTTCTTAATTGTGGGTGTGCGTGTGTGTACACGGACCATGGACGCTGGCAGAATGCTGAAGCGAGGAGCCCCTTCTCAGAATTGCGCTTTAAAATCCATGAGTGAGGGAAGCAGCGACGGCCAGAAAGAGCAGTGACAAGTCAGAGCTGCAGGTCTCAGGATGAGTGCGACGGCAGAGGTGGCAGGAGACTGAGGGGTGCTGAGCTCCTGGTGACACAACTGTGATCACCTGCCTGAACGCCACCCCCACAGAGCAGCCGGGCTGGGCCCCCGAGTAAGGGCCCCGGGCTGGGGAGTGGAGCCGGAGGAAGCACACACTTGGAACCACTAGGGGAACTAGGTGCCTGCTGCACGCCATCCCCCCCCTCCCCGCTCCCCACATGGCCCCGCTGGCTCTGTCCCCGAGCGAACCAGCTGGCCGTGACCCCACCGGAGGGCAGAGCATGGAGCCGCCTTTGAAGCTGTGGCTGCTTTGATGTGCAGGGCCTATCACTGCCTTTCCTGGGAGCTGAGCGCATCTCAGCCGCCCCCTCACGCCCTCCCTTGGCGAATAGGCCCTGAATGGTCCCAAGAGTGCTCTCACGCGCTGTCTGCTAGCTTTTTTGGGGGAAGGTAAGCTGGTGGCCGGCAAGCTGGACAGGGACTTGCAGACAGAACTTTGGAAGAAGAGAGGATGTGAAACAGCCCCCTTCCGGGGCAGGTTGGAGAGACCCCTGGCCTTCCTTAAAGAACACAGAAATGCCTTCAAAACGCTGCCGCCCGTGGGGAGGCCCCAGGGCGCATGCTAAAATGCCTTCCTGCCTTGGTGACTGTGGGGAAGTCAGGCAAGCTTTCTAAACCTCTTTCCAGACTGGGCAAGGGGGCAGGCTCGGAGAAGCTAAGGGGTTTGTCCAATGGCACGCGGCTGCAAGGCAGTGCTGGGGCTAGAATGCAGGTCTATCTGACCAGAGAGGCAACAGGGGGGCAGAACAAAGGCCCTGAAACAACACCCACCACCAGCAGCGCCCTGAACAGCGTCGGCGGCCCCGTGGGAAGGACGGCCTGCGTGCCAGGCACTGCTTGAGGCATGTGCAAGTGTCCTCTTGCATCTTCCCAGCAGCCCTGAAAGGTAATGGCTCCCCACTTTCCACTGAGAGGAAGCCTAAGATCAGAGAGGTGATGCGACTTTTCCGAAGTCACACAGCACGGATGGCGGAGCTCAGGCCTGGCTGAGCCGGAGCCCTTTCCTTCACCGCTCTGTGAGCAAGTGCCCTGAGGTCTCCGTGGAAGTCAGGGGGCTCTGCTCCAAGGCAGGATCCAAACAGCCCCTTCGGAAGGGGCTGAAGGTGGCACTTGTCCCCTAGGACCAAAGTCAGCACAGCTCCTCTGAAGATCCAGCGTGAGGGAGGGACCCTGAATGTCACAATAGGCTGAGGAAGGAGGCGGCCACGGACGGCCTGTGATGACTTAGGAGCAGCAGCCGCTCGGTAACCTAGCAGCCCTCCAGGGTTGGCCAGAGCTGCAGGGAGGACGCGAAGCTGTGGCCTATGTCCCACCTGACCTGAGGCTGCAGATGAGACAGCTGTGGCCCGAGACGTGCCCTGACAGACAGCTACCAGCATCGCAGGAGCATGCAGCCTCCCAGCACCTCATCTTGTCTCCAAAACTCCGTGAACTTCAGTCAGGGAGAGCCGTGGGCCTGTGGCAGCACGGGACCCAGGCTTGGGGCTTGACATCCAGGATAGGGAATCGGTCTGGCCTGTTCCCTCGGCCTCACTTGCAACCCAGAGCTCACATCTGCAGCCCATCTGGCCGGGCCGAGGCTCCCAGCATGTTCAGGGAGAGGACATGTGTGTCCCTGTGGGTGTTTCAGGCCTGAACAGCCTGACCCTCTGCCCAGGCCTCTATCAGGGGAGTCTCGGTCCAGTGGGCTGCTTGTCAGAGAGGCTCTGGGCCTGCCTTTCAGGTCCTGAGTCATCTCTCTGGGGCCCACCCTCGGCTGATTTCCTTGCAGGACCTTTGATGAACAGATGAGATAACGGACATGCTTTGAAAAAGATGAAACACCGAATGAAAGGTTGTGCTGGCCCGGCAATGGGTGCGATGGATTGCTTACACCTTGAACTTCCTTCCTGGCCACGGGCAAAGACAGCACCTGGTCTCTGCACCGCCAGGGCAGCCAGTCTGCGCAGTCCCTTCCTCCCTGCCCCCCTCGGAGAGACATGCGACTCACCAGCCATTGGTGCGCGTGGCATCTGTCGGCCATTGGAATCCCCAAAACAGTGGTGAGCGAGGGGTATGAATCTGCCCACTTTCCAGATGGGGAAAGGGAGGCATCGGGAAATGAAAGGTCATGCAGAGGACGATACCACTTCTTGCCACAGACCCAGCATTTGGACTCAGGCCTCCCCATTCCAAACCCAGGGGATTTAGTTACAATGTCCTCAACTAGAATAAAAACACAGCACTAGAAACAAGAAACATGGTTTCACAGAAACGCCCCTGGCGGCCCCTCCCAACCTGTAGGAAGATGACTTTCCCCTCGCCGCTGGGCTGCTGGTGTGCGTTGTGCTGAGCAGAGGCCCTGCTACGAGGAGGTGGGTGATCCCAGAATCCCACAGCTGGGAGGGACCCCAGTGGCCAGCGTCCCCTCCTCTACAGCCAGGCCAAGGGGCTGTCCAGCCAATGGTTGGCCACATGCAGAAAAGAGGGACTTCATCTTTCAAAGTGGCCTAACCCAGTGGTCGGCAAACTGCAGCCTCTTGAGTGTGGCTCTTCCACAAAATACCACGTGCGGCGTGCACGTATAGTGCGACTGAAACTTCGTGGCCACACTCAAGGGGCCAAAGAGCCACATGTGGCTTGCGAGCCACAGTTTGCCAACTACTGCCCCAGATCCATATGGCTTACTCCCCTCCTTTAGATCTTTGCTCACATGTCACCTCAGCATGACATTCTGTGGGCACTTAAGGAAAAGTCCTGAATAGCCAAAAAGACAGAAGTCCCTTAAAGTACTTCACACAGACATGAGAGGATTCATGTGCAACACTGTCATTCTTCCCAGACAGCTCAGGGTTACCTAGCGCTCCTTTGGGCAAACTGACAGAATCCATTACATAGAAAACACAGGGCCATTCCCAGCCACACTGCAACTGCAAGAACTTGGAACCAACCTATTTGCCCCCCAATGGGATGTGGACTCATAAAATGTAGTGTGTTCCTTTAATGGAACATTATACAGCCATGAAAAAGGATGCTGTAAGCTTATACCTGGCCCCATGCATAAACACCAGCAACACCATGGTGAAGAAGTGCTTGCTGCTGAAATTTCCCCACAGGTTAGGACTATGTGTATTTTAAAAAGTCAACACAAAACTCATCTACACACTCTACAGTAAAATACCTCGGTGTGCAAAGGTATTTGGAAAAAGTCTACGGTGGTAATTACACTGACCACCATGGTTATCTGGGGGGAGGGGAAAGGGGAGAAAGAAGGCTCAATTTGTCTTAAACGACATAGGTAAGGACAGTATGTTACTGTAGAGTTTCGGTAATTAACATTTATTTAAAACTCTTTAATGAAAAGTTCTCACTAGATGGTGCTCGAATCAGCCCGGTCTCAAACATCTTCAATTTGCCCTACTTACTTTTCTGGAACATCCCTGGAGGCAGGTTTGCACTTTTGGGGGCTCAGAAACCTTTGTTCCTACCACCAAGGCTCCTTTGCCCGTTTTCAGGCTCCTTCTGTCCTGTGCCTCCCCACTCCCCCTCTCCATGCCTCTCTTTCCTCTTCTCTCTAAAATCAAAGAACTAAAGAAAAAGAAATAGACAGAATAAGGCCCGCCCATATTCCTACCATCCGCGATTAACCACTGTGGACACACAGGCATATCTCCTACCTTCCCTCCTACAGACGTCCACGTGTTAAAGTTAATAACACACACGTCCCCACCTCTTCACCATGATGGCAGCTTCTCAGGACAGTCCGATTTCCCGGGTCACCAGTTGCAACTTGAGGTGCCCCCATCTCTATCCCACAAGCTTCATCGTGCGCTCAGAATATATGCTCCCATGTTAATATGATTTCTCTACACTATGGATGAATCCCTAAAGGAGAGATGGCCTCTTGGGTGTCTAACTTCTTCACGGGACATGAACCACTCGTGACCAGCGTTTCCTCTCCGGACCACGTTACAGTGAGAATTAAATGCGGGGTGCACGCGAGGCACTTAGCATAGGGCCCTGAACATGGTGACAAAAATAACAGTGAGAACACTGACATGCGACGGCTACTTCAAAGAGCCAAAGGAAGCCGACACTCTCCCTGGGAAGGAGAAAGCAGGAAGTCCCAGGCCAGGCCTCCGCACGGTCCCAGGGACCAGGGGTCAGTTACTAAGTGACTGAGGGCCAGGAGCCCCAGCCATGGTTCCTGGAAGCCTTTAGCCTTGAACCAAGGGTGTCTCTTCAGCTGGACCGTGGGCATGGAGCTGAGCAAACACGCCATCATCGATCAGCCGCTGTGGTCTAGACAGTTCCCCAGGGGCCTGGGTGAGGGTGAATGGGATGTCCACCCGCCTCCCCCAGGGCTCTGGGCAGCTGGGCCTGCAGAAGAGGCCGGAGAGGAGGGTGGGTAGCTGCACCGCAGCCCTGCTCCTTGGGCCTCCGGGCCCTTTATGACTCCTGGCAGATGTGGGCAGTGAGCACTGCAGGGTAGATCCTTGGGACCCCCAAATCAGTAATGACCAAACTTCTGCCTTCAACAAAACTCCCCTGGTTACTGTGCCTTTCATAAATTCTAACATGCCATGCGAATCAGGTATTTTCTAGCTGAAAACTCTCTGCAACTCTGTGATGAGGCATCCTATTTCCTCCCCATTTTCTGGAGTGGGAAAACTGAGGCTCAGAATGTGAAGTCACTTGCCCAAGTCGTCTTGCCAGCTGCAAACCCAGACTCTCATTCATTAGGCACAACCCTCTCCCCTCCAGTCTGCCCCTCAGCCGTGGGACCATGGACCAGCAACCTCCCCCATGTGCCTGGGGTCCCTGCGACAGGAGACCGGTGCCCTAGGGTTGTCAAAGGGCTGACGGAGCAGTGATGTCCAAGGTCATGGCGGTGACTTACCGCAACATCACCGTGGCTTTTTTGAATTATGGTTCCACCTTCCTCTGGGCCTTTTCATAGATCTTTTTTACCAGGCTTCCATTTGGACAGGATGTCTTTTTAATAAAAGACTGGAGAGTCCGTGTCCTTCCCCGGAAGGACAAGTTGCATCCTGGTACCCAGCTCTCTGGCCTTGACCCCCGTGAGGATGGGCTGGGCATGGTCTCCAGGGGCTGAGTCAAGGAGTCCGGCCTTCACTGCCGGCAGCCTTCCAGGGCAGGAGAGGCTGCCAGCGGTGCCCTTCAAGGTCAGCGCTGTGGCCTCCCAGCTGGGGGACCAGCTGAAGGAGTCCAGGGGAGCAGGAGACCGGAAGCTCCCACCAGAGTTAAAGGAGATGCCTGCTCCGGTGGACCACCCAGAAACACACCAGCCTCATTGCAAAGACCCAAGGCTCTCGGAGAGATGCACCTCCCTGCGGGGACTGAGGAGACCCGAGCTCCCCAGGGGCCTCTGCCAGGGCTGGCGTGCTGCCTGGGACCTCTCCAAACCGTCTTGCCTCCAACCCCGGCTCTCCCTTTCCAACATCCGCTCCTTCCCTGGCCTCTGCCCTCCGCCCTGCCCCGGACCCTGGCAACATCCTGTTCTTCCCCTGAACTGAACTCCCCTCCAGCTTCCCAGCGCGATAGGGATCTTAAATAAACGCTTCCTGCCTCTTGACCACCTCATCTCCCATTCCTCCCCAATGGCTGACGTTCAAGAACCGCAGGCGGCATTGCACTCCCGTCTAATTTTAAACCTGCCCTCCAGGCGCTCTCCTCTTTCTCCTGGAGGTTCCGGGAAAGGCCAGGGGGTGTCAGAGGTCCCCGTGGACCCGCTGAGTCAGCAGAGACCAAAGACATCCTCGTTGCATTCCCAGGGAGGGAGCTGGAGCCGGGATGCTGGGTGAGGCCACTGCAGCGCCTGCGCGGAGACGGCTGTGCAGGGAGTGGGTGCTCAGTGCATCTTTCCTGCATTCCCGATGGGGACAGAATGAACAGGTGGGAACTGACCCACGCTCAGTGCGGAAGGAAGGAGCCAGGAGACACTCCTGCACGCGCACGCTGAGATGCCCTTTGAGGAGGATGCAGGCCCAGCACCCAGGCATCTGTCTCCTGTGACAGGGAACCCCGATTCTTTGGGTACCAGACCTTGTCCTTGGGAGGTTGAATTCAGGAATGTTGGGGGACCCTCTCAGGTCCAGCCAATCAGAGCATGGCTGGCCAGCGATTGGTTCACGATGAGCATGTGACTCAAGGGGGGCCATCTAGAAGGCAGGGGACTGGGTGCGGAGCCTTCCTTTCCACCCTTTCAGGTGGGTGTGGCTAAAAGGCCAGGACTCAGCCCAGAGCAGCAAATGTCCATTGTGACATTTCCCTCAGAACGGAGCCGAGCTGGGACAGCGAAAGAACTAGTCAGAGTTTGGACCTCATCTCAATCCCTGCATCCAGCAGCGCTCTCTGAAAGCAATTCTGGGATTTCAGACACCTGAGCCCACTAAATCCCTTTGTCTTTAGTTTTCTGTCACTTGTAACCACTCACCCACCCCCACCAACACACTCTTACAAACACACAATGAGGCGGGAGGACAAGGAACAGTTGTACTGAGACTATGCCCCTATGGCGATGTGTTAACAGCTCTCTGAGCTGAGGACCATTAGTCCTAGCGTGTGGATTCTGACGCTGACGCTCAGAGGTGAAGAGCCTTCCCAAGAGATGCACAGCCATGAGCTGTGGGAATGAGTCCTTATCCAGGCCTCTCTCAGCTGAAGTCCTTGCTCTTTGCAAAGCTGAGCTGTCTCTAAAGAAGCTCCAGGAGTCATCTGGTCTAGATCCGTTTGCGGTCGGCAAACTGTGGCTCGTGAGCTACATGCGGCTCTTTGGCCCCTTCACTGGTCTAGATCATGGGACGTGACCTTGGCCACAGTGATGACCTTCCAGGCTGCTGAGGTCTCCTATGGACCACACCCTGTTATGGACACCCCATCCCGGCCCCTCGGCTCATTGCTCAGCTTTTAACGTGCCTTCTCCCTAAGCCTCAGATGTGTGTCCCTCACATCTGCTCATGGGCGGCCCCAGGCGCCTCAACCTTGGAATGTCCGAGATGGGGCTTATCACCTCCCCCTCCCATCCTGCTCTTGCCCTTCTGCCCCCGGCTCATCCGTGGCGTAATCAGCCGTCCACTCAATCAAACGAGAAAAACCGTGGTGTCCTGCACAACCTCATCGCGTTCCCAATCGCCCCACCTCATCAATCACCGGGTCCTGCGACTTTCACTTCCCACGCGATCCCCGAGGTCAGCCCTGCTCTCCACGCCGACGAGCAGCGCACTGCGCGTGGATGAGCGAGTACACACCGGTGAGCATTCGGCCCTAGGACGCCAGATCTGGAGGCGCCTCGTGTGCCTCCACTGTATCTGTGTGCAAACTCAGTCAACACACCATGCTGCGGGGCTAAGTGCTGTCTCCTAGCGCTAGTGATATTTTATAATCAAAATGGTTACAGGCTTACGGATATTCCACTTTATTAAATAGAAACAATCTCTTTTTAAAAATTTTACTGATCGATTGTAGAAAGAGAAATATCAATTTGTTGTTCCACTTACTGATGCATTTCATTGGTTGATTCTAGTATGTGCCCTGACCCGGGATCGAACCTGCGACCTTGGCGTATTGGGGCGACAATCTAACCATCCGAGCTACCTGGCCGCAGCTAAACAAACTCTTTCTGACCCCACGGCCATGAGGCTTATCACGGTCACACGGGCCTTGTATAATGGTCACACATGTGGCCGTGCACATATGTGTTTGTAAATTTCCCTCCATCCTCACCCTATCACGCACACATGCACCCTCCCCATACACGGAGTCCACAAGATATGGAAAATTCCACCAGGTGTTTCTCTGAAATCCAAAATTTGCTTCTTTAACAAGGTCATGCTTAGTTTCCTTTTCACAGTCCCTCCCTCCTCTGCTGCGAGACCAGGTACCTCATCTCAAGTCGGACGCAACACAAGTCAAACACAACAACTGACCGGAGACGACTCTGGAGAAAATGAGCTACCGTATTTGCTGGCGTATAAGACGACTGGGCGTATAAGACGACCACCTAACATTTCCACTCAAAATACAGAGTTTGTTATATACTCGCCGTATAAGACTACCCCCTCTTCCGCACACCTTCCACACACCAAATAAAAGGTAAAACAATATCAGATTTGATTTTAACATTTTAATTTATATTCAAATGCTTATGACATGCAGGAAAACTGTCACAAGGCTGTATGTAATCAAACATATACATAAAACAGTGCAAGTTTATTACCGGTAAACATACCGGTAATTCACTAAAGAAAACACACTCTATAGACTGGTACCGTAGATGCTTCTCAGGAACACAGGCAAGCAGCCCACAACCTAGAGGGACTGTCAATGATAGAAGAAAGATAACAAATAGAGGTAGAGAGCAAGTGCCGGGCAAGTCCCTAGCAA
>NW_006283826.1:362290-367944 GCF_000327345.1 Myotis davidii
CAGCGCTGCTGATGCCTGAACGGTATGTGGAATGAAGTGGGCGGGCATCGGGAGGCCACTATGGCACGGGACAAGCACTATGGGCAGTCTATCTGAAGTGTACCTGGCGTATAAGACGACCCCCCACTTGGAGGCATATTTTTCAGGGCCAAAAAATCGTCTTATACGCTGGCAAATATGGTAAGTGCTGAGCCCGCACCGGCACGGGGAAGCATCCAGGACAGCGGAGCGCTGTCGTCATCACTGCCGCCACAGGAAAAGGGAGCTTTCTCTGGCTGTCCTGCGTCTGGTCACGTCCTGAACCCTGCGCTTCTTGATAGACTCCTCCCGACAGCCAAGATGGAGCAGCCCCCCTGGACCCTGAAAATGAGCAGCACCTCCCTAATTAGCAGCCACGCCTGCCCTCCTGCTGTTTACATTAACAGCTCTTGCTAATCACTCGTAGGATAACAGACATCGCTGTGCCACCGCACCATGTGTTAAAAAGTACCCAGGTCGATTGGGTCTGGACCCTTGGAGAAAATGTTCAGAACGGGGACTATGTAAGCATGACTTTTTAATAATCTCTTTTTGTTGAACAGCGGCTCATTGAAAAACATTTAAGGGACAAGAACCAACTTTAACTGTGTTTCTATTATGTAACTGACTTACTTACCTGATGCTCTAGACCCGTGGTCGGCAAACTGCGGCTCGCGAGCCACATGCGGCTCTTTGGCCCCTTGAGTGTGGCTCTTCCTAAGCCTTAGGAGTACCTTAATTAAGTTCATAACAATGTACCTACCTATATAGTTTGTTTAAAAAATTTGGCTCTTAAAAGAAATTTCAATCATTGTACTGTTGATATTTGGCTCTGTTGACTAATGAGTTTGCCGACCACTGCTCTAGACCAGGGGTGGGGAATGTCCGGCCCACTGGCCGCATACGGTCTGGCCTTGCCCAGGCGGTAGGGGTGAGTTCATTAAATGATTGAACAGATATAGCAGGCTAATGTTTAAGCTGATAATTTTGTATGGCCCGAGAGTGATGTTATAAATATCCAATGGTCCTTGGTGGGGGAAAATAGGTTCCCCACCCCTGCTCTAGACATAGCGGCTTTTGCCCCAGTTTTGATGCTGAGGCTGAGCGAGACTAAGTCCCCAGCCCAGATTCACAATGCTGTGACTCCGTGTACAAAGCAACAGGCGCCATGGATATGTGGCTGTGTGTGGGGATTCAATAAAATTACACAGGGAAAGTCTTAACACAGAATGGATGACCTAGGCCTCTAGGTATGTGCTGGTTACATTGCAATGAACATTCAAATGAGTGTGGACATTTTCACAAGTAATTTTTAACAACTGTATAGTATCCTAAGACAGGAATCAGAAAATTATGACTTCCTGGCTGAATCCGTCCCCCTGCCTGTTTTTATAAATAAAGCTTTATTGATACACAGCCACACCCATTCAATGTCCACATGGCCTGGGCTGCATTTACGTTCCAATGGCAAAGCTAAGTGGTGGCAGTTGCTCCAGACAAACAGCGTGTCCCCAAAGGCCTTCGATATGTACTCCCTGGCCCTTGACAAATATCGTGCTGGCCTTTGTTCCATAGAATCACAGCTCCTATTGGTAGCCATTCAGATTGAGCTCAGTGTTTTTGCTCTTACTTCCGTGGCCATGCATTTCTGTACGTTCATGACGAGCAAGCCACAGGACAAATTCTCAGGTGCTGGATTGCTGAGACAACTAAAAAGTAGGATGGTGCTGAGAGCAAGGGCAGCAGCTGTTGAACGTTGTTGGGGTCCAACCCCAACAGGTACAGGGGTCCCCAAAGGTGTGGACGGAGTCGGTGAAGAAGGAATGACACAGAGACAGTGTTCAGTGGATCAGCAGCCTTGCCAGGATCTCTAGCCAAGTTCTGGTCAGGATCTCCAGCCAGGTTCTGTGTCCATGTTCTCTTGCTAGGTCCTCCAGCCAGGTTCTGTCCAGGTTCTCCAGCCAGGTGTTGTAGCCATGTTCTCTTGCTAGGTTCTCCAGCCAAGTTCTCCAGGTTCTCCAGCCAGGTTCTGTAGCCATGTTCTCTCGCTCGGTTCTCCAGCCAGGTTCGGTAGCCAGGTTCTGTAGCCAGGTTCTGTCCAGGATCTTTTGCCATGTTCTCTCCAGCGTTCTGTCTCTAGGTTCTGTGTTTAGGTTCTGTCTTCTAAGTTCTCCCTACCTGGGGAAACAACCTTTCTCAGAGAGGTGACCTTGGTTAAAACACATAGCGCTAAGGTGAGCAAACATATTAAGAACAGTATGCCATATACGCCAGGTCCCTTGAAACAGCAAGGATGAACCGGCTCCCGGCAGAAAGTGTCAGACTTGGTCTAGAACGGGCAGCTGACCTTGGTTTGGGGATGGGAGCTAGCTGTGGGTCCAATTCTGAGCTTTTTAAAGTTCTCCACGCAAAGCTGAAATGGTTCAAACCCCAAGTCAGAGCAACTCAGACTCCCTCTGACCACTTCTCTACCCAAGTTTGAGCTGGGCCAGGCAATAGAGATACAAAATTGGGAGACTTTGTTTTTTTTTTTCTTTTTTTGTGTTTGTTTTTATTGATTTCAGAGAAGAGAAAGGGAGAGGGAGAGAGAAACATCAATGATGCGAGAGAGTCCTAGACTGGCTGCCTCCTGCATACTCCACTGGGGACTGAGCCTGCAACTCGGGCATGAGCCCTGATCGGGAATTAAAGCGCGACCTCCGGGTTCATAGGTCAATGCTCAATCACCGAGACACACTGGCCGGGCAGAATTTAACTTTTAGTGCCGTCAACTTTAAGTGTGTGTATGTTTTGAAAATTCACAAAGCCACAGAAACCTATCCCGTGAGTTGCACATTCACGTAAAACGTTGCAGAGTTTCGAGGGGTTGACAACTTCCCTCAAGCCTTTCCTCTGACTTTCTTAAACGCTTCGGGCAAGAATCGTTGTCTAAAGGGAGACATTGATGCTTGAAGGGTGTCAGGTATGACGGATGGTGCAGGCAGGTGCGTGCAAACTAGAATGCACGTCCAGGGAGCGAGATGATGGACGATGCTGCTTGCAGGAGAGCCTGGAGTTGGGGAGGACAGAGCAAGGTCCCCGTCGGAATGGGGGCTTGAAGGATGCTCAGGAGTTCGCTGGAGAAGGGAAGGCGACTTCATCAAGGAGAAATCCACTGGGACACAGGGAACTGTGAGAAGATCCAATGTCCCCGCCCAGAAGTCTGGACTATTTCTGGTGTGTCAACCGACTCTGGCAAACGAGGGTAGATGTCTTAACGTCAGTACTCCCGCCCAGCTCCGCACCCCCGGCCACATCAAATGAGAACCAGGGCGGCACCCCGCCCTCTGCAATGGCATCTGGAATCCAGAGATAAAAGGCTCCATGTTAATAAAATATCATCGCGCAGGCTGAAGAGGCCCAGCTCTGGTTTCACATTTCCCGGCGGAGGGCTCCCGCCACACGCAGCCTGATCAGAGCTGCAGTAGCAGTTTGAACGTCTTTTCCTTTTTGTTCTTCTCTTGAGCGTTAGTCATCATATCAGGAAATTGCTAAGAGGGCTCCTTGGCCATCCCACCTCTTTGAAGTGCGTGTGTGTCTGGTTGTATGCGTGTATGCGTGTGTGTTTGTGTGTGTGTGTCTAGCTGTGTGTGCGTGTGTGTTTGTGTGTCTCTGTGTGGGTTTCTGTATGTGTGGGTAGCTGTGTGTGCGTGTGTGTCTCTGTGTGTCTCTGTGTGTGTGTTCTTCTTTCTTCTTCCCTGTCCGTGTATGTGGGTAGCTGTGCATGTGTGTGCGTGTGTCTGTATGTGTGGGTAGCTGTGTGTGTGTGCGTGTGTCTGTATGTGTGGGCAGTTGTGCGTGTGTGTCTCTCTGTGTGTGTCTGTGTGTGTGTGTGTGTGTGTGTGTGTGTGTCTGTATGTACACACGGGCAATTTTTCTGAGAACCAGAGTTCTCTGGGGCACTGAATTTGGGACCGTGACCCTGAACCAATGCCCTGGGGAGTCCCGAGCTGGTGGAGAGGTGACGGGCTAATATGTGGGTTGAAATCTCTCAGCCCCCGCGCCAGTGTCCAAGGCCTTCCCCAGGCGGGTGGCTTCACACGGCAGGGACGGCGCACGCTCCCGAGGGCAGGATCCTGAACCCAGGGGTCGGCAGGGCTGGCTCCGCCCGGAGGCTCCAAGGGAGACTGTGCCCTGCCTGTCCTGGTGCCCTCACTGTAGACACGTCACCCCATCTCTGCCTCCATCTTCTCCCGGCCCCCTTCCCTGCCGGTGCCTCAGCTCTCCCCCTGGCTCTCTCGTCCTGAGAACACCAGTCTAGGCTGCCTTCAGTCTAGGACACTCCCATCTCAAGGTCCTCAATCACCGCAAAGGTCTGATTTCCAGATCAGTTCCATTCACAGCGGCTCGGCGACCCCTCACTGGGGGCCTCCATTCACCCGGAGGGTCCGTGGGGCTGGTCCCCACCTGCTGCTGAGCCGCAGCAGCGAGCTCCCTGGGCGCGGTGGCTGCGAACAGGACCTCGCTTTGCAGATACGACAAGGCACCGAGGAGCCTCCGCGCCGGGCCCAGCTGCGGATGGCAGGCGCGGAGGGCGGGCCTGCTCGTCTCTGCAGCAAGAATGCTCGTCAGTGTCGCTGTGGCTCCGCCAGGATCCCTGACACAGGGAGGGTGGAGCACGGTGACCTCAAACATCTGCAGAACAAGAGCACGGCGCCTCCGGTTCTGGCTGTCTGGCCCCCGGGGGTCCCAGGACAGATGGCAGTCTGTGGCGATGACTGTCGGCTCCTCCTTTTCCCTCCCAGGCACTCTGGTGGGCTGCCTGGGCCCAAGGTCACAGCCATTTGACCCTGAAGACACACCCCCTTGTGTCCCCACAGTCAGTGGCCAGTGTCGCACGTGGACGGTGGGACGAGGCGCTGTCCAGGAGGGTGTCAGTTACCCACGTAGACCAGAGACCCATCGGGGTGGCTGGGAAGTGGCGTGAACTCTGGAGTCCCACAGGACTACGGATTCGAATCACAGTAGCGCTGCGTGGGGACTGACTGAGAAAAACCATTTCCTGCCTTGGAGCCTCCCTGCCCTTATCCTTAAACTGCAGCCCATTATGCCTCCCAGATGATTCTGTCGACCAACTAAAGCCACATGTACCTATACACGATGCCCCCGACATAGGACCTGGCCTACTGGACAATGTCTGCTGCTATCATTATTATTATTCATAATAAAATATGCAAAAAATTGGCACCAAGGACTTCTATGGAAAGATGCTTGACTTGGGAGTTTATCTTCACAAAGCAACACACACTCCTCTTCGGAACATCACACCTCCCCCACATCACAGGCAACGCTGCAGAGAGGGGGGCGGCTGGGGGTTTGCAGTGGAGTGAGAACCCCAAATCGGCTGTAACTGACCTGTTCGCAGACCCCGTGGACTCAGCGCTCACAGGTACTGCGTCCCCGTGTTGGGAAATGAAGGCCCGGGATGGTGTGATTCACCCCGTCCCTGATACGGCCTCCATATGTGAACACAGCACATGCAAGTGGTATGTTTTACCTCAATGTCATCTCCTATTTTATGTCACTCCTCCACCCGGGGAGGGAGAACGGCTTTCTAGGCAGAGCAAGCAACACCTTGGCGGAGACACAGAACGTCT
>NW_006283826.1:368383-369219 GCF_000327345.1 Myotis davidii
TGTGTGGGAGGAGACATTTGACAATGTGTGGAGACAGTTTTTTGGACGTCAAAACTGGGAAGGAGATGCTGCCGGCATCTCGAGCAAGGAAGCTGGGAAACACCCCACAATGCACCGGGCAGCGCCTGGCCAAGCCCATCCCCACGGTCAGTGGCGCCGAGGCAGGAGCCCTGGCGCATGAATCAGGCGCTCTGTGCAGGCAGAATGTACTAGCATTAAGATTATAGGATTGTTGTTTATACCCTATGCATTCACCTAATATGAGCCCATGCACCATGCTAAAGCTATCACACAAAAAGGACAAAGCCTGGGTATTACCATAAGAGTTTCTTATTACATGCAGAATATGAGGAATGTCAAGTGTGCGGGACTGGCCTGCCCGCTTCCTCTCGGAGGCTGCAAACGGTGAGGTTCCAGAAAGCACCTTTGGAGGAGTTATCCGGAGGAGAACATTTCCCCAAATTTTTCCAACGTCCAGCAGGAGCCCAGTTCCCAGCCAAGACGGGCTTTCCTCTAGATGTGCTATTCATGGCAACACCAGCTGCTACAACAAACAGCCCCCGATGCGCACGCTGCAGCACTGTGACCCTTTCTGTCTTGCTGCTGCAACATCCAACTTGGTTGCGTGGCTTCCCTAGATTACTCAGTAAGTAGCAACTCAGAGACCCACAGCCCTCCCTCCCCCCTCCCTTCCTTCCTTTCTTCTTTCTTCTTCCCTCCCCCCTTCCTTCCTCCCACCTTCCCTCCCTCGCCCCTTCCTCTGCCCCTCCCTCCCTTCTTCCATCCCTCCTCCCCTTCCCTCCTCCCTTCCTCCCTCCTTCCCTCCCTCCTCCCCC
>NW_006283826.1:373691-390441 GCF_000327345.1 Myotis davidii
CTTCCCTCCCTCCCATCTGTCCACGCCTGTGCATCCCTGTTGTCCCTTTCGCTTCCTGTAAGGACACTGGTCATATTGGATTAGGGTCCCACCTTAGCAGCCTCATTGCCGTCCTTAAACCTCAATTACTTCTTTAGAGACATTCTGAGGTTCTGGGGGCTGGGACTCTCACATCTGAATTTGTGGGGGGACATGGTTAGCTCCTACCACCCCGCTAGCTTTCCTGTCCTCTCTGGTATGAAACCCTGACTGCCCACACCCGCGCGGGGCGTTTTTACTAGAGCATGTTTGGTTGCTGTCTTCCCCTCTCAACTGTAAAACTCCTGCCAGTTTCTTCCTCCGTGTTATAGTCGTTACTCCTTTATTCTGCAGCGAGCATGGATCCTTTGGGACACACCCAGAGCACAAAATGACGAGACTTGGCTGCTGCCCTTCAGGAGTTAGCTTGGCAGCCCTCTGTCAATTGCATGCTGGGAATTTCAGGCAATAATGAACCGGGATGGCTTAGGGTGCATGGTCTGGGCCACATCTCTGGCTCACTTGGCGAGGGCCTCCGGAAGGAGTGTTCTCTTGACCAAGGGACAGATGATACGGCACCCGATAGGTCTACAGCTTGGCCATTACATAGGAGCCACATACACACAGAGTTTGAAAAGATGCAACATCACAAAGGGAGCTTCCCTTTGCTACTTCCTGCTGCTCAATGCTAAATTCATGAGCCTACCTGGGCCGCACCTGCTAATATGCATCACTCCTTATTAGGCGACCAGTCCAGCTACAGAATTAGCCATTTCAGACGCACCCACTGGAGAGAGGATGAAATAGTCAACTTCCCCAGCAATGACCCAAGACAACACAGCAATGACTGATCACGCTCCACCCAGCAAATGAGCAGCTTTTCTTTCTTTTTAGAGCAGTGGTTCTCAACCTTCCTGATGCCGCAACCCTTTAACACAGTTCCTTATGTTGTGGTGACCCCCAATTTCATTGTTACAAATTGAACATAATTAAAGCATAGTGATTAATCACAAAAACAATATGTAATTATATATGTGTTTCCCAATGGTCTTAGGTGACCCCTGTGAAATGGTTGTTCGAACCCTAAAGGGGTCTTGACCCACAGGTTGAGAACCACTGTTTTAGTGAGAAAACACGGTTTTCTTTGCCAGGGTTGGACCTGCAAGTCTTGCAGGGTTTTGGGAAGGAAAGGCTACCGTGCTCACGAAGCCTCAGTTACACAGCCAGCCGGCTGCAGCGTTTCCTTCGCTGGGTTTTGGGGACTTGGCATTTCAGAGATCTAGACCTGCTGTGGGTGTCGGTCCATCTATTGTCCGAGTGAGTGGCTGGTGACTGAACTTTCTCATTGAAGTTTCTTGAGGCCTCTCCCCCTGCCCGCAGGCCTCTGTCTTCACTTGGTGGAAGTCAAAAGGAACCAGGAAAACAACAAGCCTTTCCCAGGATTGCTCAATGACACTGGAGTCCACCCAAGGCCCCAGCAGCGTTAGGACTTGCTACAGCTTTCCCAACACGGGCCGAGGGGGATGATGATTTACGAGGAACTCTCAGGGACCTGTGTGGCTCCTTCGCAAAGCATCCCCTACACCAGTGATGGCGAACCTCTTGAGCTCGGCGTGTCAGCATTTTGAAAAACCCTAACTTAACTCTGGTGCCGTGTCACATATAGAAATTTTTTGATCTTTGCAACCATAGTAAAACAAAGACATATTTTTGATATTTATTTGATATATTTAAACGCCATTTAACAAAGAAAAATCAACCAAAAAAATCAGTTCGTGGGTCACCTCTGACACGCGTGTCATAGGTTCGCCATCACTGCCCTACACCCACTATCCTGTAGATGAATCGTCAACCTTTCCAGAACCTTCTCCTGTCAGTCATCTGGAGGGTAGGGAGGGAACATTTGCTGGGGACCTGCTTTGCCCTGGAGGTTGGACTAAGCCGCTGGGGTGGATTGTCCCATTGATTCTTGTCCTGTGAGGCTTCCCTGAGCCCCATTTTACAGACGAGGAAACTGAAGTTCAGCAAATGTAGGCGATTTGCCCCAAGTCCATCTCTGGTAGGTGGGCGGAGCCAGACTCAAACCCAGTTCTGTCTACGCCCGCCTGCTTCTCTGCAGTGACCTTGACTTTCCCGTCCACCACCCCTGATATTTGTGTTTTTAAAAGCTGCCTGCTCTAAACGTCCCCGGCCGCCCTCACCCCCCTTCTTTTATAGACCATTCAGCCACTCAGCCTTTGAAAGGAGAACCGGCCTGAGAGCTCCGCTGGAACGAGAAAGCTCAGGCTCCTGCACACGGAAGGAGCATTAGAAGCAATTACACGTGCGCCAACGCAGAGCGGCCTGTGCCGTTGCTGACCCCCCCACACCCAAGGCAGCAAATGAAGGAAGTCTGCTAACTGTTTGGATCCGCGGGTTCCAGGTGGCTACCCCTTCATTTCCCCCAATCACGCCTCTCTTCAGAGCAAAACCAATGTCCGTTGACTCAAGTAAATGAATGTTTTTATCTAAAAATATGTTTTTGGTCAGAACCAAGAGGACCACATCAAAATTACAACTAAAATACAGACCCACCACCCTCCAGAACAACCAGAAAGCTGGCTGAATGCAAGTCCTACAACTAGAGAAGAAGGGAGCATATCGAGACCGTAGGAGAGGCAGAGGTGTGGGACGGGTGGTCCGGCGCCCACATGTGGCGTGTTTTTAATCAGGACGGATCTCCACTGGGGAGGCCTCCCGTGAAGAGCAAGGGGCCCCAGCCCCATACCAGAAGCCCACCCAGGGTCCCAGAGCTGGGAAGAGAAGTCCCCGTAATTTCGGGCTGTAAAAACCAGCAGGGATTGGGGCTCAGTGACACCGAGGCTGCTGGAGACCCAGCTGTTCCTCTTCAAGGGCCGGCACACAAACTGAACTTACAAGGTCCCACTTCCTCTGAGCTCTAGTACCAGGGTGAGGCTCTGGAAGACACAGACACATACAGGGAGAAATTGGACTGTCTGGCATTGGGGCAGGAACTCGGGGCAACTTTCTCCCAGGAGGTGCTCGAAGGGGCCATTGTTCCTGTGCTGGGACCTCCCCGGGGAGGTCCCAGGGCTGACTGGCAGCTGTATCTGAGTCTCCATCAGCATGGCCCGCACTGTTGGCTCCGTCCAGGTGATTCCCTGAGACCCCACCCCATCCAATTTGCAGCCACACCCAACCTGCATGCAGCGACTTTTGCATATGAATGGCCTGTCCTGGCTCAGGCTTCAGATTTTGCTGAAATCTCTCAAACAAGCTGCAGCTGGAGCAGCATGCCCCCAACCATCAATAAGAGGCCCAAGACGCAGCACTAGCACCAGCCTGCCTTGTTCACAGATGGGCCTCGCCTGGGCACCTCCGAGCCCAATACAAATAGGAAGAATCTGCAGATCTCTCTGTAGCTCCTGCCTGGAAGCCTCAGGCAGTGGCTGACCTTGCACCTCCTTGGACGCCCCGCCAGCGACACACCCAAGGGGCAGACTCAGTGAGCGCCAAGCCCCACTGAAGCAAGTCCTGCTCCACAGGGGTTCTCTTCCCTTATAGCCACAGCCTGTCCTCACAGTCAATTGGCCTGGACTTCAATTCCCCCCAGTGACACCAACAGCAATCAAGCTCAACTAAAAGACTGTGCACACAGCCCACACAGGGTGCACCTAGAGCAGCGGTCGCCAACCAGTGGTCTGCTGACCGCTGGTGGTCCATGAGATCCGAAAGGTTGGTGACCGCTAACCTAGAGTACCCAGCTCCGTGACTGGGGAGGCTGAGCCCTGGGCCCTACAGGACACCTACTCCACAGGCCACTCCACCAGTTTTAGGAGACATTGCAACTCACACTTAACACACAGACACAAACACAAGGAAGCAGCCAAAATGGGGAGACAAAGAAACATGTCACAAATGAAAGAAGTGGAAGCTAGCACACTTTTCGATACACAGTTCAAAACCATGGTTATAAGGTTCCTCAAGGATCTTCATGAGAGCTTCAAGGATCTTAGTTGAGAAAATCAAAGACAGGAAAATGGACCAGTCAGAAATTAACCATTCACTGACTGAAATAAAGAATAACTTACAGGGCTTCAACAGAAGAGTAGAGGAGTCCAAGATTCAAATCAATGTTTTGAAATAATGAGGAAGCAAGAAACACCCAATTAGAAGAGCAAAAAGAAAAAAGAATCCAAAAATATGAAGATAGTGTAAGGAGCCTCTCAGACAACTTCAAGTGTACCAATGTTGGCATTATAGGGTGCCAGAAGGAGAAGAGAGAGCAAGATACTGAAAACCTATTCAAAAGTTACATTGTAAAAAAAACTGACGTTGTTGCTGATTGTACCATGTAGTTAGGCCTATGATGGTTGTGTCTGTTCCGAACATGCACAGCTTTTTTTCCCTTGTCATTCCCTAAACCAGCGGTCCTCAAACTACGGCCCGCGGGCCACATGCAAATACAAATATTGTATTTGTTCCCGTTTTGTTTTTTTACTTCAAAATAAGATATGTGTGTGCAGTGTGCATAGGAATTTGTTCATAGTTTTTTTTTTAAACTATAGTCCGGCCCTCCAACGGTCTGAGGGACAGTGAACTGTCCCCCTGTTTAAAAAGTTTGACTACCCCTGGTATAGAACTATGCACCATAACAGCTATTTACCTGGCACCCACATGGTACTCGGTATGATAAGTAATCTGGAGATGATTTAAAGCATATGGGAGAGTGTACCTACAACACATGCAAATACTACGCTGTTTTATATAAGGTGCTTGAGCATCCAGGGATTTCGGTATCGGAGGGAGCCCTGTAACCAAGCCACCGCGAATACTGAGGGATGGCTGTGTGTTCCTTCAGTTGTCCATTGCTGCATTACAAACCGCCCCCAAATTTCGGAGCTGTGTGGCGTGTGCTGGGTTTGGCAGATGTGAAAATGTGCTGCACGGAGCTTTTTTTTTTTTTTTTAAATATATTCTATTGATATTTTACAGAGAGGAATGGAGAGGGATAGAGAGTTAGAAGCATCGATGAGAGAGAAACATCGATCAGCTGCCTCCTGCACACCTCCTACTGGGGATGTGCCCGCAACCAAGGTAGATGACCTTGACCAGAATTGAACCTGGAACTTTTTAGTCCGCAGGCCGATGCTCTATCCACTGAGCCAAACTGGTTTGGGCCTGCACGGAGCTTTTGCTGGCAGGGCCGGGGCATCACACCCTCTCCCCACGTGGCCCTGGGCTTTCTCACAGCAAGGTGAGCCCAGGGCCACTGGACTTTTCATTGGTGCTGGCTTCACAGAGGCAGAAGCTGCTGGTGCCCGAGAAGGCGTGGCCTGTGTCTCAGGACTTCATTCCTCCCGTGTTCTACACGTCAAGTCGGAAGGCCACCCAGGTTCAGGGAAGGAAAACGACTTCACTTTGGGGGAGTCCAGGCACACGGAGGTGGGAGCTTTCCCCCACGGGAGTTAGCAGGCTGCTTGATAACAACCCTCAACCAGACGCTGCTATTTGTGGAATATTCTACAGCAACGGAAAGGAATGAACCACCGCTACATGCAACAGCGTGGCTAACTCTCCCAAACATCACTAATGATAAAAAAGACCCCAAATAACGCATATAACTGGGTTCACTGTATGAAGTTCAAAGTAAACTATATTCTCCATTGGCCAAATTATTAAGAAAAGCTGAGAAATACTGACCTTGAAAGTCAGATGGGTGGTTTTCCTACGTAAGATGCAGGTGGTGGTAATCAGGACCAGAAACAGGGAGTATCTGGGGACTGGAAATATACTTTTTTTCCTTGACCTGGGTGATGGTCTTATGCACGTTTGATTTATTGTTAAACCCATCATGTATGCATATTTGCTGTGTTTATGTTTCCAAATGTTGAAGAATGGTGAAAAGTTAAATGCTGGCTAAATTTCATTTGGTCCGATGTCTGCTCCATCTGTGGGTGTGGGCCTGCTGCCTCCCTCCCTCCCCCCACATCTCCGCTTCGCTCGGGGGAATGATGGCTGGTGATTCCTGAACTGGTCATGCGGCCCTGGCTTTCATACATCGTTGTATGTCATCCAGAGAAAACCCCGACAAGGAGGTGTTTTGTCCATTTCCTGGAGCAAGATACACTGGCTCCCAGGCTACCCAGCCTTGACCCCTGTCTGTCTGTGAACTTCCTCCATATAAAAGCCCTTGGCACAGGCATCCTGGACATCAGCACATTCTACCCATCTCCTGTGGTCCAGCCGGTTCAATCCAAAATGGGCAGCAGCCTAGTCATCACCTGCACAAAAGCGGAATTGTTCAAGCCCGGCTCTCACTGGGGATTCGGCTCATCGCAACCACCGGGGAACCTGGCTAAGAGTCAGGCCCTGATGGAGCCGCTCCTCTGGGCTGCTGGCTGGTGACAGGCTGCGTGGCTGCCTCTGCAGTGCCTGGTGTAATGAGCTGCCCGGCACTCGGGCCCTGCGGACCGAGGCAGCGCAAGGGCAGTGGGAAGAGTCGGCCTTCAATTCCAGGAATCACATGGTGTTTACTCCCAGGCCTGGAAGCTGCTGTGCCCGGGAGGGTGGAGCCTGGAGAGAACCCAGATTAAATAAGAGCGTAAGGGAGAGTGCGTCTCTATTTGGGTTTTTCTGGATCGTGCCATTTCAAAGGGACAAGAGCAGTCTCATAGGGCCCTTATTGGGGTCTACGGAACCATGACCTCATTAAACCGATTGGAGAAAAATCTGGTGAATAAAAGGGGAGGTGGGGGGGGGGTGTCTGCATTGTTTCCTTGAGAAGCTATTAGCCTAATGATGACACTTATTTTTATGGGTGTCACAGACTGAATTGTATGCTGTCATTCGCAACTCCCGGAAGTGGGGCATAGATGTGATGGTGCTGATACTGTCAAAACTGTCAGATCCACCATTGTCTTCCAAGTGCTCTGCAGGGGGAGGGGCCAGGTAGCAGTGATCAATATTAAAGATGAAACTAAGAATGAAAGGTTCTTTTCTAAAGCTCGTGTTAAGAGAGTAGATTAGTGGTGTTACTATGCACAACCTATTGCGTGAGGTTCTTTCTTACTCCCCTTCCCTGGGGGGAGGCGCCCCTTCGCAGTCCCAGGAGGGACCACCCCATCTTTTCCAGGTGACCCCATGTTGGACATCTGGCCCGAGTTGGCTCCATCCAGTTTCTCCCTCCTGGGAATCTGGAGTCGGGGACCCTGACACAGACTGGGCTCTGCTGCGGCTTGGACCATGGAAGCCGAGCCCGGGGCTGCCGTGGCTGGGGGGTGTTAGTGAACCGGGCAGAGAGGCCCATCTACAAAGAGAGAGAAGAAAGGAGGGGCACTGAGCGGAGGAGAGGGTGACCGTGACTTCCTGAGCACCGGAGCGAAGGATGGTGGGAACCCAGGCGGTGGGGAGCCCAGTCACCGTGCCTGCTCCGGTCCATCTGAGCACTTCCTGGACCTTCCAATGAACCCCTTTCCCGCCGAGTCTCAGCGGGTTACTATTTCTTGTAACCAAATGATCCCTGGCTCCTCTCCGAGCATTCCGCCGGCTTAGCCAAGCGTTCCTATTTCATAGGAAAAGCAGCTGAGACCCAGAGCGGGGAAAGGACCTGCTCGCTCTCATCATTAGCACCGCAGACTGAGACGAGGACCCAGGCCGGAGGCCCGCAGCCCTTCCCTGCTAACGCTGCGCTGCGGACACCTGTGGGTGCGCGTGCTCACGCCCTACTATTTGGCCACTCGACTGGGGACTCAAGCGGTAGACATCCGGTACATACTTGTTCAATTAGTCTTGTCACAAATCCTAACACTGTACAACATTTTCTAGAATTTTCCTTTGCAAATGAAAAAAAAAACAATCCTATTCAAAGTCATGTGAGATTTTTGAAAAGGAATTATTTAACTAAGTCTATATAAACTAAGTTTATTCATGGAATAGGTTTAGCATTAGCCATGGCTGCATTCAGAGGCAGAAGCTATGTTGTCAGAATCGACCCTCCTGCTCCCACTCTATTTCCTCTTAGTTGGCTCCATTCTGAACGACGATGGCCACATATAAACTCCAGTTCATATATTCCCAGTGCCTCGATCCCAACTGTTCAGAGAAAGCCACTTTATTATTCCAGCCAACCTTCTAGGAATGGCTCTCATTGGACAGCTTTGAGTCACATGTCCATTCCTGAGCCAATCACCACCGAGGAGGGAGGCATGATTTGACTGGTCTGAACTGGGCCATGTGCCCACTCATGGCTCTAGTGCCTGTAGTCGGCCCTCCATGACCACATGGCCTGAAAGCAGGAAAAGGGGGATAGTTGTGAGTGGTGTTACACAAAGAAAGGAAAGCAGAGGGGGGTGGATACAAGCGACAGGCATCCCACACATACTTGTTCAATTAGTCCTGTCACGAATCCTATCATTGTACAACATTTTCTAGAAACTTCCTTTGGGTCAGCGGGCTTGATGGGGGATTTTAGGAATTAGGCAACTGTTGCTGTTTTGAAATCAGTCAGCTCAGATTCCTCACTTTACAGCTAAGAAGTTAAGCATCTTGCCCCAGGCACACATCTGTTGGGGGAGAGGCAGGCAGTTCCAGCTCCCCAGGCTGGGACCCCCGTTGGCCTTGCACCCCGGCATTTTCTTTCCCGGGACTGTTTTGACTAACCCAGCCACCGAGCATCTGGCAGGTTCAAGGCTTGTCACCGTTTCCCAGCAAGACTCCTGGCGTTGCCCTGTCCAAAGGGGATATTCCAGGCGCCGAAATCAGACGACAGCAAAAGGCCAAATGCAAAACAGGCATCCCACTTCCCCATGAGCCAGCGTGAGTGTGTATTACAAGTCATTTCACACGTATAGACATTTCATCGCTACCAGCTAATCCTCTGAAAACACATGCATGAGAACGGGAAGGGGCAGACGTATCAAAGCAATTGCTCTTCTAGATGCGAAAGGAAGTTGCCCAAGTGTGTGATCCAGCAGGATCTTGAACTGGTTTCTGAAGCTCTTAAAAAACACACTGAACTACTATTTGCTTTTAACAGTTGTCTGCAGGCTTATGTAGAGAGTGGTCTAAGATTGAGAGCAGGGCTGCTACGGGGGGGGGAGGGGTCCACTGGCGGAATCTAGACCACACCCGTCTTTGTAAAGTTTTGTTGTTAATCCTCACCCGAGGATATTGTTTCCATTGATTTTGAGAGAGTGGAAGGGAGAGAGAGAGAGAAACATTGAGGTGAGAGAGACACTTGGATTGGTTGCCTCCCATATGCATACACGCTCTGACTGGGCCGGGGATCGAACCCACAACCGAGGTATATGCCCTTGACCAGAATTGAACCCGCAACCCTTCAGTCCGAGGGCCGACACTAACCATTGAGCCTAACCAGCTAGGGCTCTTTGTAAAGTTTTACTGGTACAGAGCACACTCATTCGTAAATATTGTCTGTGTTCGCTTGTGCATGACGACGACAGACTTGAGAAGTTGCAGCAGAGCGCTATGGCCTACAAAACCTAAGGGACTTGCTATCTGGCCCCTAACTTGCTTGGCTAAGAATAATAGATTTTCAGAGCTAGAAGTAATCATAGAGTTCATTCCATCCAGAGGTCTCTAACCAGAGGTCTATGGGGAGAATCTAACACACAGACATTGGGCTCTTAGGGGCTAATGTATTTTTTAAAAAATATGTTTTTTACTGATTTCAGAGAGAGGAAGGGAGAGGGAGGGAGAAATAGAAACAGCAATAATGAGAGAGAATCATTGATCAGCTGCCTTCTGCATACTCCCTACCAGGGACCCAGCCAACAACCCGGGCATGTGCCCTGACTGGGAATTGAACTGTGACCTCCTGGTTCATAGGTCGACACTCAACCACTGAGCCACACCTGCTGGGTTCTAATGTATTTATTAATTATCTTTGAATTGAAACAATCTTTAAACATAAGGGGATGATTCAAACTTCAGATTTCTGGCTTCTTAGAGGATTCAGAGATCTGGGACATGGAAGAGTAGCGACCATTTGTAGGCAGTGTGTAGAGGGTCTCTTTCTTCTTACAAGGAAGAGCTGATGTACTTCCCCACAGTCTCTGCCTCTTTCTCTTGACTCTCTATCATTGAGGCCAAGTCTCAGTTGTCACGAATCATTACATTGGAACTCTCAAAGCCCATGGAATTTCTCCAGTGGTGACATCCCTATACAAAGAGGTCAAATGAAACACGGACTCAAACTGTCGCATGTCCTATGGAAAAAGGTTGTCACCTCATGGAGGAACGTAAGTGGGGGCTCCAGTGATCAAGTCCAACGTCCTCATGGCTGAGGTGGGGAACCTGAGGCTCGGAGAGGAAGTGAGACTTGTACAGGGTCATACAATCAGCCGCTGGCAGACACGAAACGAGA
The DNA here is from genome assembly GCF_000327345.1 of Myotis davidii. Classification (NCBI taxonomy): domain Eukaryota; kingdom Metazoa; phylum Chordata; class Mammalia; order Chiroptera; family Vespertilionidae; genus Myotis; species Myotis davidii. The sequence continues at coordinate 384,097 of NW_006283826.1, forward strand.
CTCTGGGGTTCTTCACGCTTGGCCCCTTGTCACTTCGTTATTTGGAACCACTGGCCCTCATCCATCAAAGTCAGTGTCACCTTTGGTGACAGATATTCCATAACCTCCCTTTCACTGAAATGAAAACCAGAGATAATGCAACCTACACATACAATTTATAGAAAACGTAATCTACTGACCCCACACACATAATACACACACACACACACATAACACTGCGGTGTGGATGAGAAACAGGACAAAGGGGGTGTGAGGAACAGTCTCATCGTCCACCTCCACGGAGAACTCCTGCAAACGGAGCAACTGCTGATGCCAACTGCTGGGCGCGGCTGGCAGATCAAACCCCTATGAAGGGCGTTGTCATGAGTGACATATTTTTCCATCTTGTCTTGAACACAGCCAAGTTCAGTGTTCCCTCGGGCTGTGCGGTAGTGGCACGGATGGAAAACCCAGGATACGCTGACATTGAGAGAAAAGGAACTTGTGTGTATGTACAGGTAACAGGGTTAGGTTCGGGGCTCGGGCGATGACTAGCAGGGTTTTGCCAACATGGATGTCTGGTGATGCCTTCGAAAGTGTTGGGGGACATGGGACACTTTGTCAGAGGGTGAGAGTGGTCTGTTTGTCACAGGACACCTCACATCCCTGGCCCTTCATGACTAAAAGCCAGCAGTGCCCCTTCCCCATCACTGAGACAGTTAAAGAATGTCCCCACGAGTGTCTGACACTCCCCTTGGGGGTGATACTCCTTACCATGGAAAACTGCTGTTCTAGAACTTTCCCAGGTCCCTTCTGGACGCTTTGGTTGAATCTGTGCAGCTGGAGAGACACCCCCATAACCACGGGACATGTGGGAGCACTGGAAGCCATGCGCGGTTTTGTTCAAACAGGTGCAAATCAAAGCATCAGAACTGTCTCACCTTGTTCGTGCTGGTAGCGGCTGGGCTCTCCCTCAGCAGGTAAGTCAGTAGGTGGATGGGTGGATGGATGGATGGATAGACATACAAGTATATGAACATATACATATATCTATATGAATCTATCACCAGCATCACTATCACCACCATCCTCAATGTCATCAACCTGGCAGAAAAATCCTTCCCCCAAAATGCTTAAGGGAACGGAACATCCATATTGAAAGTAGATAACATGAGGAATTTTAAAAAAATGTATTTTTATTGATTTCAGAGAGGAGAGGAGAGGGAGAGAAAGATAGAAACATCAATGATGAGAGAGAATCATGGATCGGCTGCCTCCTGCACGCCCCCCACTGGGGATTGAGCCCGCAACCCGGGCAGTGCCCTGACCGGGAATCGAACCATGACTTCCTGGTTCATAGTTTGATGCTCAACCATAAAGCCACACAGGCCGGACTATGAGGAATTTTTTGACAGCTGAAATCTCACCCACTCAAGATATTCATATATACCAACAGCTCCTGGGGACTCGCCCAGCCCAAGTCACAGGGAGCATGCGCGGTGATTATCAGGCGTGGACTCAGAGGGAATTATGGGAAGCCCTGGGAACGATATTCCAAATGCCCACATATGTGCTCTCAAGTAAAAGCATGGCTCCCAATGGAAAAACAGAAACCAGTAAGAGTGGGGAAGGAGGGCGGCCCGGAAACCTTCAGCGAGGATAGAAAGGATGAGTCTGGAGGGAAACCTGGGCCCCAGAAATGGGGAAATAGGGCAGGCCAAGCCCCAGGGAGGGAGAGAAAGCTGGGCCCACGGCCATTGTTATGCAAACGAGGCTCAAAAAACCTCCCCCAAACTCTGAGGTTTCCTTGAACAGTGGCTTAAGAGCCCTCAAAGATGTTTCTGCCACATGTGCAAGAAATTAAAACTCAGCGCAAGCACAGCTGAGGAGCCCTCTGACATGGCCATGTGGCGGAGCAGAGCGGCTCTGGGGATTCAGCAAACATCTTAAACTGTTTTTCAAATGATTTAGCTTCAGCAAGACCCAAAATGTGATTTTTTCCCCCCTCCAAGTACCTTTTCCTTCTCATTTTAGACCCTAGGGCATGTTGAAGGGAATTCAAGCCACATGTTTCTGATTCATTTACACTTAACTCATCAACATGTTGTTTTGCAAGAGTCATTTGATGTTGAGAAAGGCCTTTTGAAATCTATATTAAATGTTTGTATACCACACTTGAACAGCACACACGCATGTAGCAATTTCTTCTCTTAAGGAACAAGGAGCTACATTTTGCTAAGAATTAATCATCTCTAACCACCAAAGAAACCACGTCAGACAGTCAGAGAAACATCCTTCAAGTTCTCAACCTGGCAAAAGAAAGCTGGCCCTTCCAGCAAAGGTGGGCGCAGTGAGGGGCTTGGGCTCAGAGGAGCTGAGTCCCAGGGGGAGGGAGGGAGCGGCGCGCAGAACGCAGGACCCCAGGAAGGTGCCAGGTGAGGCCTCGGGGCGGGCGGGCAGCGGCAGCAAGTGGGCAGTGCCAGCTTCGCAAACAGGTACAAATCCAAGCATCAGACCTGTGCTCACCTTGTTCATGCTGGTAGCTGCTGAGCCTCCTCTCGTAGATAAGTCGATGGATGGATGGATGGATGGATGGATGGATGGATGATGGCCCTTCTGGGGATAAGATAGACAGACAGACATACAAGTATATGAACATATATATAAATCTATCACCAGCATTACTATCACCATCATCCTCAATGCCATCTCCTAGCAGAAAAAATCCTTCCAAAATTTTTCCAAAAAATGCTCACAGGGAACATCCGTATAGAAAGTAGATAGAACATGAGGGATTTTTTTGCAGCTTAAATCTCACCCACTCAATGTTCATCCATACCAAACAAAATCACACCCTGGCGGGAAAAGGCTATTGTGTTGAACACGAAAATCTGAAGTCAGTATTATCTATATATTTGGAGTCTTAGACAGCTTCACTCATTTCTCACTCTAGAAATGTTAGCTGTCACAATACGAAGACACTATGGGTTAAGAGACATTTAGTAACTGCAAATGGTAACGTTTTAAAAAGAGGACCCCTGAGAATTTCAGAATAGTGTCCGGTTAACCTGATCGAGACATTTAAAGGGCAGTAAGAGATGCATGTGTTCGGGTTGTGTCCCTGAAACATTAAGTACCTGTTATAGTGTGTACAAGCCAGGTAAGGGTACCTTAACTTACTATTAGAGTAATAACCACTTATAATAAAATGGGCCACATTCAATTTGTATTGTAACCAGTGTCATAAGGCATATCCTAGCCTACAAAGGTGTCACCACTCCCAAGATCCAAAGACCCAAAGCAAACAGAACAGAGATGGAAGAATAGGACCCCTCAGTCATCAGGTGCATCTGGTAACAGTGGCAGAAAGTTTGGCCAATAGCAGCATAAACAATGAGACACTGAACTATCGCCCACATTATTAAAAACAAAAAGAAAAAACATAATGGAACCAGCACCAGACCTGCTTTCCACAGAGTCAGTCTCCACGTGTCTCACGCGCTGGAAGCATCCGGCCAAAGTGTGGATGGATATGATTGGACGAGAGGATGGCCAGGCGTTAAGCTAGAGGGACAGAAAAACAAGACAGCATTATCATAGCCTCCAAGGTACCCTGGGATCTGACATCTATCATTTATTTTTTAAAATATATTTTTTATTTCTACTTATTTATTTTAAGTATATTTTTATTGATTTTTAGGGAAAGGGAAACAGAGATAGAAACATGGGTGAAAGAGAAACATTGATTGGCTGTCTCCTGCATGCCCCCTTCTGGGGATTGAGCTCATAACCCGGGCATGTGCCCTGACAGGGAATTGAACCGAGACCTCCTGGTTCATGGGGTTGAGCCGCAACCACTGAGCCATGCCTGCTGGGCTGGCATCTCCCATTTAAACAGCCCTCTGTACGTTGGCAGCTCCTCCCACCTGGCTCAGAGCTCCACACCATGGATCAAGGCCCACAGAGAGTTCAAAGGTGCCAACTTAGCACCAACCCTTTGCCTGGGCGGCTCTATCTGTTGATTGTCCTCCTGCCAATGCTGAAATCTGGCCTGTCCTTCTCCCTGCTAAGAGCCAGCTCAAATGCCGCATCTGCACCAAGCTTGCACCAGTCCTCCAACGAGAATTCATCACTCCTCGAGTCTCTGCTTGGCCACCCTGCCATCAGTACTGCTGGTAATCTTATGAATCATTGCCCTGGATGGCTTGACGGTTTGTGTCAAATTTCGTGCTGAGAGCTTTATATAAATTATCTCACATAATCCTCAAAACAATCCATTAAAATTATATTCTCTTCTTCCTCATTTCTTCCTCCTTCTCATCCTTCACTACCACCATCATTATCAACATCACCACCATCATCACCACCACCACCATCACCATCACTCCATCACATCACTACCATTATCACTATCATCATCATCATCATCATCATATCATCATCATTTTCTTTCCCTTCTTCCTCCTCTCCTCCTTCTATTTCTTCTCACTCTTCTTTACCATTATTATTCTCACATTATAAGCAAAGAAACTGAGGTCTAGAGAAGTTTAATGATTTATTCAAGGTCATACATCAAGTAAGTGAATGATGCAGCTCTAGCCTGTTGCCTTGAACCCCTGGGTCAGGGCCCCTGCCAACCATTCCAGTCTCCGTCATCTCTGCACACTGTCCTTTATTCCTGCCTCAGAGCCGATGGTATACCTGCCGCCTCCCTTGCCAGCCAATCGAATATTACGGGCCACTATTTTATATTGTTCATCTCTAAATCTCAGTATGGGGACCGTGCCTGGCACATAGTAGGTCTTGGTAAATATTAACACTCATTTGTAAAACTATTTTTGAATAGGAAAAACATTCCTATATGGTTGAAAAAAATCACAAGTTTAAAAAGGGCCTAGAGCCCTAGCTGGTTTGTCACAGTGTTGGCCTGCGGACTGAAGGGTCCTCAGTTCAATTCTGGTCAAGGGCACATGTTGGGTTTTGGGTTCAATCCCCAGTGGGGAGCGTGCAGGAGGCAGCTGATCAATGATTCTCATCAGTGATGTTTCTATCTCCCTCTCCCTTCTGTTATAAAATGAATAAAAATATATTTAAAAATAAAATAAAATAAACAGCGACTTGAGTAAAAAGTCTCTTGCCCTGGCCCCCAGCCACCCAGTTCCCCTCCCCTCTGGGCCCATCAGTTACACTGATTTCTTATTTGTACATCTAGAAATATTTTATGCACATACAAAGGAATATGTAAATATATGCTCTTTCCTTCTTTTAAAATATAATGCCCTGTAAATACTTTTAGGTTAGCTAGTTGTTATTATTATGGAATCTTACTCAACTAATTGAAAGGTTATTTTAAAAAATCTGTTACATTTCCTTCTACACTGAGCATGGAAGTTTACTGAGGTCGGCCTCAAGTTAGAAGGAAAAGAATAACCCCTCCTCCAGTATCTCTATATGTCCATTGTTCTCCCTCCTGGAGAGGCAGGGGCCCTGGGAGGAAGGCAGGCCTGGGATCCAGTTCCCAGTGCCTTCCACCGGCCAGGAACTTTAGGGTCCACAGATCTGGCCTACACCCCCGAGGGAGGGGCAGGGGCCCAGACCCCGGCATTCTGCACCTGTGGGCGGGCACAGTGCTCACACATTTCAGCAGGGAAGCTGGGTCGGGGGCAGAGGGTTCAGGTGTGAACGTACAGAGACTCATGCTCAACACCCAGTGGCTTCGGGGTCTCCATGTTGAGTTCACTTGGCTTAATCTCATAAATTCTCTCTGGCTTTATCTCTGATGGGCCATCTCCCTTCTGCTCTCTGTTGTGACTGTGGGAAAGCCAGGGGGTCTCTGAGCACATGGGCAGCCTTCTGCCCCTTCCATCAGCGGGTTCCGCCAGCACCCCTCCAGTTGGGGGAGGCGCACACGACCTGTCATCGTTTCCTGCTTTGGGTCGAACACTCTCCTCTCTTGTTGCCATGGTGGCTTCCCACAATCCTCAGAACTTAGTGGGGCTAAAAGGAAGGGTGGGGCGGTGGCAGCTAAAGTCCCAGGTCCCCAACAACAGGTTGCCGTGTCTACAAAGGACATTGTTTCTTTGGGCGTCTCCCGGGTTATGTGCCCCTCCCTTCTCCAGACCTCTCTCCTGTTTCTCCTCCGATGTTTACACCTCATGCCCTGGTCTACCACCCAAGATGCCTGGCACGGTTCTTGCAGACTCTGACTCAGAGTTCATTTTTTCACACCCTTCCGCCTCCCGAGTCTTGCTCTTGCCCACACTAAAAACTGATTTTGCCATCAGCTGCCTCCTCCTCAAAGTTACATTTTCCGGTGCAATTTCCTTCAAATAATCCCCCTCTCCCCCCAGCATCCCTCACCACTGG
>NW_006283826.1:390459-394995 GCF_000327345.1 Myotis davidii
TCCTTTTCCGTGCGGATGCCCAGCGTGGGGCTGTGTGGGAGGGTTGATGTCTCCGCGTGCAGCTTCTGTGGAGTCGATTTCAGGGGCCCAGACACTTTTATATGAACTCGGACGGCTGGAACACCCAGCCGCGGAGCGTTTTATGTGCTTTTGGCATCGGCACATTTGCCAGCTAAGCTTCATGAAGTTTATAGGTTTGGTGGAGTTACAGGACAGGCTTGGAAGGGGTTCTTGGAGTTATGTAATCACTGGGAAGAAAAAGTATGTGTGTGCGCTTCCTGCTGCTTTGTTTTTCTTCAAGAAAAAAACAGTTCTTAATACAAAGGAATGTGCGACAGGCACTAATGTACAGGCTGCAGGGCCTTTGGATGACTACCGAGGAGCAGCAGGTCAGAGGCGTTCAGTGCCCCTGTCTCGTTCGAGCGCTAACAAGATCATACAAGTTGTCCACACTCCATGGGGCTCCTGGCAGGACAGCTGCTGGATCCTTCCTTCTCCTGCCCGTCTCCGTCACAGGCTCCCCACTCGGTCCCCACGCATGGATTGTGTCATGATTCCTTTACTAGCTGCCTTTCCTGCAAAAGGAACAGCTCCACGAGGGTAAGTGGCGAAATCACCAGATCCCAGGCGAGGAGAGGAGCTGACACGCAGCAGGGGCGTCAGCAAATATCTGTTACGGCGTGAACAAACCTGGTGCGCCATCGCAGGCCCAGCTTCTGGCAGGCTTGGCCCATAGGAGGAGCTCAATCAAGACGAGTGCGATGAAAGAACGAATGAATGAATGAATGAAAGAATGATGGTGTATTTCAGGTCAGGCAGTCCGTTCATCTTCGGAGGGATTTGGGATTGAACTCTGCCTTATGCATCAGATCATCTCCAGCACATAAGCCAGAGCCCCATAGTAGAGCGCCAACCCGTGACTGAAATTCAGGAGGCGCCTGCCTTTTCCCCTGGTGTTTCCCTTCCTTCCACGTCCCGCCCTGATTCTTAAAACCCCCAAACGACTGCCCCTTCCAAGAGCTTCCCCAGCTCTTCGATTTCCTACCGCCCATTAGAATTCACCTCTCCCCGTCCTCACAGTCAAGAATTAACTTACAGCACCAGTCCAGTACCAATTTTCTGTCTTTTAAAAGAGCTGTATTTTATTTTACACAGGCGCCGCCACGTACTAGGAGAATCTCATGTCGGGGGGACTTTAGTTAAGCAGACGGCCTCTGAAGCTAGGCTATGGGAGTCCAAAGGCTGCTCTAACACCGCTGTTACATTTGGGTAGAAGAAACCCATATTCCGGACCCACAGCCCAGAGGTTTCCCTCTGGTCCTCCCACCACATCCCGTCCCATGGCGGGGAGACTGTGGGGAGCAGATACCCTCTTACAGAGCCCACGTGTCCTTCTAACCCCCACTCAGACTCCTGGGATCCCGCAATTCCCTGCCTTGAAGCCTCGAATCTGCTTCCAGGACTCGCGCTGGCTTTTCTCAGGCGTGTCTTCCTGAGAAAGACTGTCTCCGTGTGTGCAGGGGCGACCTGGGGGCTGCCAGGGGCCGCCGTTCAGGTGGAGGGGCCTCGATGGCACGCGTCCGCATGGGGCCCCTCACAGTGTGGGATGGAGCGGGGGGCGATGAGAAACGAGTGAATGGTTGGCTGTGGCTGGCTGGTCCCTGCCGCCCATCCAGGCACAGAACTCCAAGGAGTCTGAGGGTTTGACTTTCAGATCTGGCCTCCAGGTCATCATGAGAGCAGCTCTGTCCAGACCAGAGGATAGACAAGGTCTGACTTAACAGCTCGTTAGCTTGGTTTGTAACTTGGCAAATGGTGCGTAGGCCTCCACGTTTTCTTTTGTCCTGGGCCTGGCAAACGTTAAGGGGGAGCCTGCAGGGAGCCATTCTCCGGGCTGCGTGGCACGGGGCAGACCGCTTCCCGTTTCTGGGCTTCAGTATGGCTAGCTCTCAGGTGGGGTAAGCAATGGCGCTGGTCTCATAGGGCTGTTGTGGGGACGAAATGAACCGACATAGACACAGTATTTAAAATAGTGCCTGGGGCCTGGCTGGTGTGGCTCACTGGTTGAGTGTCAACCCATGAACCAGGAAGTCACAGGTTTGAATCCTGGTCAGGGCACATGTCCAGTGATGGGGGCTTGATCTCTTGTAGGGCCGTGCAGGAGGCAGCCAACCAATGTTTCTTTCTCATCAATGTTTTGATCTCGATCCCTCTCCCTTCTTCTCTAAAATCAATACAAATATACCTAAAAAAAAATAAATAAAATAATACAGTGCCTGGGCCCAAAGGAAAAACGAAGTATTTAACATGACAACTGTTACTGTTGTTATTATTACTAACGCCATTATTATTTTGTTAAATATTAGATTAGTCCCTGTCTTTGCTAACCTAAACAATAATTCACTGAGTACCTCTTCCACTGAATACCGGCGCACATCCATAATTATTTCTTTAGGGCAAAAAAGCCCACACTTGCTAGACAGGAAATGTTAGGGTCAAAGAGGGTGCCTATTTGAACGTCTTTTGATATGTTAATGAGCTGATTCCAGAATTAAATTGGTTGAACATATTATTCATTAGTTCTTGGACCCTGGCCTTTGAGGGTTTGGACACTAAACGATCTAGGTTGTTAGTGACGTTTCAAACGGAAACGCTTAGTGGGAGAAAAGAAGTCCATGAATGAAAAGCTGGATTAACCCGAACAAACACTAATTGCCAGCCGCCGCTGGCCCAGGAAATCAAGCAGCAGAGGCTGGAGCCCAAGGCGAAGCCAGAAGTTCTCGAGTTGACCGTGGGCTGCGCTCCGCACCGAGGGCTTTCTTTGGCTCTCCGCTTTTCCTCGGAAAAGGCTGTGGCTGCCAGGCTCGCTCCCCCCCCCCGCCCCCCCCCGCCTTTGCAGTGACCTCACTTGCCTGAGCAGGGACAGCTTCTGCGCTCACTTCCCGCCTCGTTCCCTGGAGAAATCAGCGGGCTTCTGTGGCCCACGGTCAGCCCCTGGCAGCTGCAGGTTCAGAGCGGCGGCCGCGGCAGGTGGAGCCGTGGGCCAGGTGTGACTTCCTTTTGGAAATGAGCTCTGGGAAGGTGACAGAAGCCCGTGGAGTCGAGTTGGGGGTTCAGTTACTCCAGAAACCCCGGGGGGACAATATACCCCTGTATTTCCATCGGAGTGGTGGGATGTCTCATTTCCACCTGCACCACGTGCGGGCAGGATGGAAAACATGAGCGGAGCCACGCCGGGGGCCCAGGGCTCCTCGGCGCCCTTCCCCGCCTGTGGTGCCCGAGACGCTGACCGGCATGGGCTGCCTCCACGGCCTCTTTGCCCTGCGGCCTCCATTTGCTGCGGGCGTGGAGGGAGGGACGAGGGAGAGGCTGGGCCAGTTCTTCCTTGGACTCCCTCTTCTTGCGGCAGAAGTCAACTGCAGCTCTCACCATGTCCCGATGAGCTGGCATCTTCCCGATTTTCTAGAAGGTTTTGCGTCATCACTAGTTTCTCCCAACTTTGCCCACAGAGTCATAAATAAAGTCTCCCCTGTGGAGCGTGCTGCTTCCTGCCAGGGATCCCTTTGAGACAGAAACGGTGGGTTGGGCTGAATTCCAGAGGGAGGCCAGCCTGCCACGCTGCCCCGTGGGTCAGGGGGCACCAGGATGCGGTGACGACCAGTTTGGCGCTGGGATCCAAGAGGCCGAAGCTCTGGCCCTGCTCCGTCCAGGCTGTGTGACCTTGTGCCTGTAACACTACCTCTCTGATCCTCGGTCTCTTCCTCTCTCCAATGGAGACACAGCAGTTCCTCCTCCTGGGCGGCTGGTCACTGGACTAATTCACAGAACGCGGGAAAGGGCTCTGTCCTGATTACAGTTTTATTACGAAGGAAGCCTGGGTTTGAACTCAATTTCCAACTGCCCTCCTCTTCCCCTGGGGTCAGGCTGGCTGAAACCCCCAGCTCTCTAATCACAGGGTTGGTCTTTCTGGTTGACCAGTTGCCATCCTGTCATCTCATCTCTTAGCATTAATTCAGGTGTGTTCCAAGGGCTCATGAATAACAAAAACATGCCCATAGCTCAGGAAATTCCAAAGGTTCAGAGTCTCCCAGCCGGGGACAAAGGCCAACCAAATTCTTTACCGCACAATGCATGCATTATTTCATAAAGCGACCACATTCCTCGAGGAAGCATCATTGCTCCCACTTACAAACGAAGACATGGTGGATACCCGGGGCTGTGCAGGATTTGAGCCCATGTTTCCACTGATCTTTCTTACTATCCCCATCGCAGCCTCTAATGAGAAACCACGTTACCTCCACGAACGGCCACAATGCCCATCACCACTAGCGGAGCCCTAATTACTGCATCTTTAATGAACAGTGGACATTACTGAGAGAATTCCATGTACTCTTGTTTTCTTGCAAAGGACTTTGGGAGTTAAAAATTTGAGTTACAGTCCCAGTCTGTACATTCAGTAGAGCTGGATGAATGGCTTCCTCTTTCTAGACCCATTTCTTTTAAAAAAAATCTTTTTTATTGATTTCAGAGAGGGAA
>NW_006283826.1:395148-401118 GCF_000327345.1 Myotis davidii
GTCTCCTACACAGGGGATTGAGGCCACAACCCGGGCATGTGCCCCTGACTGGGAATCGAACTATGAACCTGGTTCATGGGGCGACACTCAACCACTGAGCCATGCCAGCCGGGCTGATCAGACATCTTAACTACAAACCATCTAGACAAGATGTACTGAGGCAGGCAGTAAAGAAAAACATCAGCTACCATTTTTTTCAATGAGCTTATGTATCAGGTATCATGGAAAGGAAACGGTTAGTTTGTATAATCTCATTTATTTCCCCCAATTAATCCTAAATATCGGTGTGATTGTTAAATTCTCATTGACACTGAGGTTCAGAGAGGCCAAGGAACTCGCTCACGCCCCCAGCTGGAAGGGGTACATCAACTGGTCCATCTCAGTGCAGGGCTCTGTCCACTCAACCCTCAATGCTTGAACCAGCGTAGACACAATGCTCAATGGAAAACCACTGGAAAACACAGCTCTGCAGTTCATATATTTTGGGGGACTAACGTTCCCTGGAGATCTCTGCTGGGTCCAGACACAGCCTGGAGCCACAGAGGTGTCTGCCCGAGCGATAAGGCCCTCCCAGCTCCCTCCCAGCTCTGCACAGATGGCCAATGCCTCACACCCTCCCGGCTCCTGCGGGAACCACTTTCACACCAAGGGGAGGCGGGGATGGTTCTTATCTTGACACTTCAAAGAGGGCCTCCTCCCTTGACATCTTCCTGCCCTACACTGCGCTGGTGTGGAGACTGGATGAAGGCTCTGCCTCGTCCCTTTGATCCGCGAGCCGGCCATCCTCTCCTCCTGGCCTGAGGAATGCTGGCCCCCCTCTTGGCTTCTTGCTTCCTACAATATGTACAGCTTCCACGGCTCCTTCACGCACTCGGTTTTGTCCAAAGGAAACTGGCAAGAGGCGAAGGACCGGATTTTGAGAATGAACTCTGGCTGGTGGGGAGTATGAATTGGTTGGATCGGCCGGGTGGGCCTGATGTTGCTAAGTGATTCTTACGGCCCAGGTGCTGATTCTGACCCAGTTCCCAGCCTAGGTGTCAGGGGCCCTCTGTGGAAGCTGGTAAAAAAATGCCCATGAATAGGAACGGGGCTTGAGCTCAGCCCCTGAGGTCAAGGGGCACCTGATGCATACATAGTAGGTGTTCTGTACATGTTCTGGGGGCAGGGGTGTCCATGGCGTCCAGTGAAGGATCCCTCAGAGTCCAACTGCCCCTCAGAACCAGTAGTGGCGTTTCCTCCTCCCTCACTCGAAGTACCTAATCTCTCTGACCCTCGGTTTCTTAGCCTTCTTAGCGCGCACACCTCATACAGCTGGGAAGATTACAGGAGTTCACGCAGGTGAAACGTTCGGTACGTGTGTTATTGGTAGCGATGGCCATGGCTACACTATGACTTCCTGCCTGTTCTCGTCCTGCCTCAGGAAGGAGACTCTCGGGAGAAGAGGCGCTTTATGTCCTCAGGCCTCAGTTTTCTCATCTGACAAATGGGTTGATCACAGCCCTGTCCTGCCAACACACAGCCTTGCTCAGGAGGCACAACCGTGCTAAGCAAAAGGAGAGTGTTCCTTTAAGCCACCAACGTGTAACACTGATGTCGTTATTCTGTTACAGGAGAGTTTTATTGGTCTTGAGTTGGATGAGGTGTATCTTACAAACCCATAAGCTTTGGGGGGGAGGGAGAGGAGAGCGTTGTCCCTTAATATTCCAGGAAGCGTGGGACCAAGAGAGCTAGCTTCCTAGTGGATGACTAAGCCCAAGTATTTCTATAGAGCTCATTAATACCTAACCAAATTCATCAAGTCAGAGCCATTTTCAAGGATGCTCTCTCCACCCTCCCCCCCGCCCCCATCTCCTGGAGGAAGAAGACAGATAAAAAAGGAATTTCCTCAATCACAAAGGACGGGGAGAGGGACTTACATATTCACTGAGCCAATACCTTGATCTGACTCCAACTCTGCACCTAAGCGGCTGAGAGACAGTCACAAGGCAAAGACACTGATGAAGACAGGAAAGCTGATCCCAGAGTGTACACCGTATCCCCCCCCCATTCCCCGGGGAAATTATGGCCTTCGAATGACCAATGACGGTGCCGGGGAGACTCTGGAGAAACCGTGATGCACGAGGCTCTGGTTTGGCTGTAAGGAGCTTCTAGAATAACGGGAATAACAACAACAGTCAGGGCAGGCCCCATGCCCTGCTCGCTATGCACCAATTCATTTCACAGACATGTACAGAACACCTACTATGCGTCACCCTGAAAAGGATGGGCTCCTGAGAAGGAGAAGCTGGGAGAAACACGATTGAAAGGGATGGGCTACCAAGAAGAAGCTGGGAGAAGCAAGGGTGAAAAGGATGGGCTCCTGAGAAGGAGAAGCTGGGAGAAGCTGGGAGAAGCCGGCGTGAAAGGTATGGGCTCCGGAGGAGAAACAAGGGTGAAAAGGATGGCCAGGAGGCACGCAGGTAAAAATCACCGAGGCTCAGTAAATGCAACTATTTTATGCCTAATGGCAACTCTGTAGCTACACAAGGACCAGAGGCCAATGGAATGAACGTGAAGTTCATCTGCACGCTTCCTGCCTCCTTTCATTTAATCTGCTTAATGCGCTTTGTGGATTCAGTGCTCTTAAACGTATATGGATTTAATACACTTACTAAACTTATTAAGTGTGTGAAAGAAGGCAAATGACAAAATCGAATATATTAGTATATATATACATCCCCATTCATCTGCCTACCTATAAACAGATACATAGTACACTGAAACAAATAAATTGTATAAGTTTCAGTTTATACTATTTTACTTGGCAGATTCCTTATGGTTTTTCAAGGGACCTTAGAAAATTATAATATTTACACATACTTGGTCATTTTGCTAACGAACTCAGTGAAGCTATGCATTGAGGACTATATATACTAGTATAGCATCTCATTTGATTGCTGAGAGCAACCACAACTCTGTAAGGTGGGAACAACCAATGTCCCCACTTGGCAGAATGGAAAACTGAGGTTTGGATATTGCAACAGTAAGTGGATTTGATTATGGCCAGAGCGTGTTAGGGATCAGCGAGCCCAGACCTCTTTGCTGCTGCTAGAGGAGGCAGAGTTGCCACCGCGGAGGTCACTGCCTCGGATCCCACGCTAGCCCCCCACAAAGCCAGTGTCCTGCCCCGAGCCGGGGTGCTCCATCACTCCTCTCCAAGTCCTTCCAAAGCCACCAGCTTTGATCCAACTCGAGTTCCACTGAGCCGGCTGCAGAGAAATTGAATTTCCTTAATAGGTTTTTCCAGACAATTCACTCAGCGCCAGGAAAACTCCGAGAGGGCATTAGATGAAAGTTGGGAGCCCTCTATGTGGCTCCCGGCTCTGCCTCAAGCAGGCTGCATGGAAGGGGGAGTCCCTGGCCCTCTCAGAGCCTCAGTGTGGGGTCTGGAAACAAAGGGTGCCATACTCAGAGTCCCTCAAAGTCCCTTCCGAGGCAGCACCCGGTGACTCTAAGACGCCCTGTCTCCTGCAGCTCCTGCCTGGAGCCCGGCCCTGCACACCAGCGTCTTAGGCTGATACAATAGACGGCAGACAAATCCCATTACAGGCCACTCTCTGAGTCTCCACTTTGTCACTGACTGTTATGTGACCTTAAATAGCATCTCCCTAATCTCTCGGGCCTGGCCTCCCTATTAGCAGCTGGAGACAAGGATATTTACCTGTAATAAAGCTCCGTGAGCCCCTCAGATAAAGAGCTTTGCATTAACAAAGCTCCAAGCGGATTGTGTTTTAATGGACCGGAGGCCAGGCTTTGTTTTGCTTTTTTGTGCTTCTTTGCCCCCTTCCACTCAGAGAAGTGCAAAGTCGTGTTTGCCCTCCAGATTCTCCCCGGGTTAATTCATTTGTTTGCCTCGGGGTCTGAATAGGTCTTTTTCTTCTCGGACTAGAGGTTCCCAAACTATCCCCAGTTCACGGTGACTTTGGTCTCTTGGTCATTATTTCATTAAGCCCCTCACGACCCAGTTGATGAAGTCATTAGCTCCAAGAAACTTAGCCTGGACTCCGACAAGCGAGTACCTTTGGAAAAAGGACCCACAGAGAGCTCAAAAAAAAAAAAAAAAAGATCTTATCTGTCCTTATGGAAGGCCCGCTGCTTGCCTGCTGGACACAGCACAGTTTCTCAAACCATGGAATTGACTGTCCGCTGTGCCTTCATCTCACACCCCACACCGATTTTCTCGAGATTCTTGTTTTGTTAACACAGCCACTGTCATAAAAACCCAGCCTCCGAAAGACGCGGAATTACTGACATGGACGTAGGGAGATGATGGCACAAGCCCACCCACTCCATTCCCCCTGCAATGCCACCTACAGTCCCTGGAAACGCACTAAAGCAGGTAGGACTCTGGAGGCAGAGGAAAGAAGTGGAGTGGCTGGGAGCTTTTGCTTCTCTATATTCCACAGTGGGTGTCAGAGTGGCTCACAGCCGAGAAACATACTGGGTGTGGACAAAAATCACCCCACGAAAAGCCTCTCACAAGTTGAAGGACCCGGGAGAAGACCCCACAGGACAAGCCCTGTGCCACCTGCTCCAATCCAGGTGAGCAGTGAAGAGCACCCCCCCCCCCCGCCTGTCCCCGCCAGGGATCGCAACCTCAAAGGGGTGGAGCCTGTGATCATCGCTTCCTGCAGCCTGGGCAGCACTCCTTACCCCTCCTCTCACCGTGCCCGTGGGGTGTGGGACACCCTCCTGTCCCAAGGAGAGAGTAAAGAGGGATGAGGAGCCCAAAGGGAAGGGCCTGAGGGAAGGGATTCTTGACGCCAGTGTGTGACGTCCTGGGCACCCATCCCCAGAAATCCAAGCCCACTTGTGTTCACTGTCATCAACACATTTCATGGGTAAAGACACTGTAGCTAAGACATGGAAACAACCTAAGTGTCCTCTGGTGGGTGATGGGTAAAGAAGAGGTGGTACATGTGCGCTGGAATACTACTCAGCCATAAAAAGGGATAAATATCACCATTTGAGAACATGGATGGATCTTCAAAGTAGCATGCTAAGTGAAGTAAGTCAGAAAAGAACAAAAACCATACAATTTCATTCCTGCGTGTCATATAAAACAGAAGTAAATAGAACATAGGATACTTGATTAAATCTGAATCTTAGATAAACATGGGACGTATTTATATTAAAAACCAGAGGCCCGGTGCACAAAATTTGTGCAAGGGCCTTGGCCCTGGCCCTGCCCGCCACGACCAGGGACCTCTGCCACCTCTGCTGTGGCCCCCGCCCACTGTGGCTTTGACTGGAAGGAAGGACGTCCGGAAGGACATCCAGTCTAATTAGCATATTAAGCTTTTATTATTATAGATTATTCACTGTTTTTCTGAAACAAATTTAACTGCATGCCTTTCCTTTATCTGGGAACCGTACACTTGGATAAGGCAGTCTCCCTGGCAGGGGTGTCCCATTCGCCGCTAAAGGGAAGGCGTTTACTTTCATGATACACCAAATTTTTGTCAAGAGTCTGTCACTGTATGTACACTCATTCATGTAATTCTCCCAATAACTGAGGGTGGGCTGGTGGGCGTGAGCTACCGCATTTTATAAAGTTTTTTCTAGGTAAAAGGTATGACTTACTGGATTCTTATGATGTATCAGTGAGACAGACTAAAGATGGCCGCAAATTCTTTAACATCCCCGTCTGCTGAGCAGTGGGGGTCTATGACCCCTCCCTTGAATCAGGAGAGGGGTGTGGCCTGCGACTGCTTTGGCCAACAGATTATGGTGGAAGACATGCTTCTACTCCCTGCCTCTTGAAACATCTGCTTTGGAGCAATCAACCACTACATGCAATTACTCCTCATCACACGTGGTGAGTACCCGAAGCCACGGGAAGGAGCCCTGGAGGGTGAGATGCCACGTGGAGAAGAAGAAACATGTGTGAGTAAAAGAAGCGCATCCTCAGCTAACTCCACGTGGATCACA
>NW_006283826.1:401152-402878 GCF_000327345.1 Myotis davidii
GCCTACACACTCAGAGGCCAAATGAAATGGTTGTTCTACCCACCAAGCCCTGGAGGTGCTCAGTAAACAGCAGGAAGTGTTGGACCAAGTCCAAGGCCACTGGATGAGTTCTGGCCCTACTATTTATTGGCTCTATGAGCTGGGGCTTC
Source organism: Myotis davidii (assembly GCF_000327345.1). Lineage (NCBI taxonomy): Eukaryota > Metazoa > Chordata > Mammalia > Chiroptera > Vespertilionidae > Myotis > Myotis davidii. Next base: position 401,302 of record NW_006283826.1, read on the forward strand.
AACTGCATCAGCTGTAAAAGGGGGGTGGGGCCAGTTTATAAAAGAGAGGATGGGGGCTCTGGGAGGCTTAGTAAGAGGATGGGGGCGCTGGGAAGCTCTTGCTTAGAGGCCACACCACTCATAACTTCTGGAAAGGCCCTCATCTGCCTAATATTTCTCCATTGCTTCCCCATTCACACCTCCGGTCCAGTTTAACTGAGGCGACCCCAGCCTCAGTTTCCCCTTCTGTAGAACAGGGATACTGTTAGCACCCTCTTTCTAGGGTTGTTGTATGTATTACCTAGAGCGTGGGAAGTGCTTAGCATACTGCCTGGCACATAGTATGTACACAACGGACATTCACAGTGATGATGCCTTTTCATCTCCCCTGCCACAGCTGACATGGACATCCACCCTGGGCTCACGAGGAGGGCGCCTGCCACTGAACAATCCAGAACACTCCCTTGTAATATTTCATGAATCCCTGAGGCCGTGGGGAGCCATGTGAGAAATATCTTGCGGACGTCTGTCCCTGTTCAAACGCCACCCAACCGGCTGGCCATTACCTGCAGTTAGAGTTCCCAAGCAGGTCAGATGGCTCTGTGCCGTGATTGGCGTGGCTCTCACCCACCCACCTTTCATTCACGTGAGAAGGTGGACTAGCTCTCGGTTAAGGTCCTGCACTTCGGCCGGTCCTCCTTCCCAATCCCAAGCAGGGCTTTCAAACACTAACGAGGTGCTTCTATTCCCTGCTCCTCCGTCATGAACACGGGAACTCTGAGCTCCAGATGATAGCTGAGAATTTCAACGTTGGCTGCCAGAAAAAGGAGGCCCCATTCAAAAGGAGTCCCCCCCCCCCACTTTTCCGGGGCTCCCGATGGTGAAGGGAGGCAAGGTGGAGGGAGGAAAGGGAATCAAGGGAGGAGAGAAGAGTTCACATTTCCCTGTGGCTGACACACGCCAGGACCTGTGGCAGGTACCTCCCCACGTGTCCCTTATAAAATCTTCACAATAAGACAGAACGGCTTTATGGGCTCATCTGCCACACGGAAATGTAGAGGCTCGGAGAGGTGAAGCCTCTGGCCTCTCATCCTCCCAGGAACCCTACGAGGTAGCATGGGTAAGGTCCCTGTTTTACAGGTGAGCAACGGAGGCAGGAGAAGCGAAGTCGATTGCCCAGTTCACTCAGAAGGGATGGAGGGAAGCTTCCAACCCAGGCCGTCCTGACAGCCAGTTCCCAGGCTCACCTCTGGCCAGGGCCACCGCTACGCACCTGCTGCAAGGCAGACGTCATGAGCACAGAGTCAGAGACGAAAGGGCTAAGCAGAAAAGAGCTGCTTTTGCCAAGAGGAGTCATGGGATGGCTTCGGGGCACAGCCATGGTCTTTGAGCTGGATCTGGGGTTCTTGAAGGAAGAACCCATCAAGCAAATAAATGAGAAAAGTGTAACTCCTTGCCTGAGAATATCCATTCCAACCAGTTTGGGGCTTTGTCCTGCTCGCTGCTATATCCCTACTGCCTAGCCCAGCCGTGAGCAAACTACGGCCCGCGGGCCGTATCCGGCCCGTTTGAAATGAATAAAACTAAATGCCCCCAAG
>NW_006283826.1:402947-412635 GCF_000327345.1 Myotis davidii
CAGCAGCTGTGGAGCCACATGCGGCTGTTTGGCCCCTTGAGTGTGGCTCTTCCACAAAATACCACGTGCAGGTGCACACGTACAGTGTGATTGAAACTTCATGGCCCATGTGCATAAGTCGGTATTTTGTGGAAGAGCCACACTTAAGGGGCGAAAGAGCCACATGTGGCTCGCGAGCCGCAGTTTGTCAACCATTGGCATGTCTGGAACTCAGTACGTGCTTATTAAACACCTGCTGTCAAGGAGTCATGAATGAAAGAAAATGAAATGAGCCAAGATACAGCATAAGATCTTTGCTGACCCAGGCTGCAATTAGCAGCAAGAAAGGGGGGAGATCACCCCCTGACTGAGAAAGGGTGGCCGGGGGGGTGGGGGTGTTCTGAAGAAGTGCAGTTTGCAAGAATGGCAATCCCAGATTCTGAGTAGAGGCCTCCCTATTCCCAGGCAGGCGTCTTTCCGAGAAACCATGTGCCGGAAGAAAACAAGCCTGAGGGTCCTAGTGGCACCCGGCTGGAAAAAAACAAGCCAGAGGGTCCCAGTGGCACCGGCTGTTTCTGATTATGAGTGAGCTGTGCATCTGCCCCGTCCGTGTCCTCCTGTTTGGGAGACAAGAACAGATGAACGGAATGCGGGGGATGGACATGAACAAATGTCACGCTTGCAGAGCAAATGCTGGCGGGTCGCTGAGATGGCGGGAACTTTATCTCAGTTAAACCCACTGCGCTTTCCCAGATTAGGAAGAAGGCTTCCTTGTGGGGGGAGGGGGGGCGCTTTTATTTTTTAATTTTGCTTTTTCTGCCCGTGACATTCCATAATAGCAATAAAAGGGAGTGGTGGTGGCTGCCTCCTGTTCTCTTTTTTAATACGGGGATTTTATAACATCCTTTTAAAATATGATCCAGTAATTGGGTCACTGCTCTTTGAGATCCTTCCCAGGAAAATCAGTTGTTTTCATGTTGGTATCGGTGCACAGTCCTCTTTTGGCCGATCTTTTACGGATGATGTCACGGCTAAGAAATGTGTCCCAGGCCCACGCACACCATCCTTTGAACTTTATTTCTCAGGCTCATGAACCCTCTGACCTGGTTCCAGCCAGGTCGTGACCAATTGCCCAGCAACTGGATGCTACCCTTTTGTGTTCTCTCTTCTCCGTGCCTGAAAGGGACCTGTTCTGTCTCCACACGTGTCACCCACAAAACCATCACCACCCTTCCGCGTGTGGCTCCGCTGCCATCTCCTCTGAACAGGTGTCAACGGAAGGTGAGGGGGCAGAACTGGGAACCCCGGCCACGCCGTGCCGCCGAGGAGAAAGGGTGACAGGAATGTGGTGGTGGTCTTCTCAGGGTGACAGCTCACGGCACAGAGCCCTCGCTGCCAGGCTCCCTTCCAGTGCTCTGCGCGATGAGCTTACGGGGCCACGGGGCGGCCAGAGAGGCCGGCTGCTTGGGACAATCGCGTTCACACTCGATGTCCCGGAGGAATGCTCGAGGGTCGCTTTTCTTTCCTCAAAATTCACCTGGTTCACAAGAGAAGTGTCAGGTGTCCCTGATTTCATGCTCACAACAGCTTTGGGCGGTAGATCCTTTTATCAGCCCCATTTTATAAGTGAGGAAATGGGCTCAGAGAGGTGAAGTGACTCGCCTAAAGCCACACAGCCAGGAAGAGGTAGAATTGGGATTTGACTCCAGATGAGTTGAACGCATATCACTGAAGGTAGAACAGAGGAAATAATCTTCATCTCCAAGAATTAAAGAAGGGCGGGAGATGTGTCATTAAAAGTTGGGACACATTTGGGCACTGTGAATGGCTCTGTAGGGGTAAGGGTGGGGCTCCATCCTTTTACCTGTTTATTTAACAGGCATTTATCGACTGTGAGTGTGGCTGGGTCTGCAGGTGCTGGGCGCAGAGTGGTGAGTACACACACACATACACACACACACCCGCCCCCTGCTCTAGAGCTCAGCAGAGGCCCCCTCTGGGCCACACTAATTATATGTCACCTTCCCGGCTCCCTAATGGCATTTGAGTTTACAATTCCTGTTTCACATGTCGCTTTAAGTTTTCTTATAGACTCTTCCTTTTAGGTTTTTAAATATACTTATTCACTGTGTTTCCTATTTATTTTTAAGTTGCTGAATTATAGGTATTTTTAAAATAGCTTTATTGATGCCTTGATTGCCCAATGTGATGTCCAGGGCAGACATTACTAATCGATCATGATCCTTCAGCCCACTGCATGTGAAGAGGCCTCATTCATTGCTCCCTGCTTTCCCACATTCAGGCTCCAGGCAGCCACCAACAATCAATCAGAGTGGCCTATGCAATGAAACTGAGGTATATATTTTATTCTGCACTTTTCTCTGGTCATTCAAAGCAGGTCTAATGCTGAGATTCTCCAAAAGCAGCGGGGGAATGAGGCCTCTCTGAGCCCATCTGTCTGCCCACGGGGTCTCCTGAGCTGCTGGAAAACAGGCCACGTCCTCTGCAGAGAGGGGGAACAGAAAGAATCCAACAGCTGCAGGAAGGAGTGTCCCTTTCTCCCTTTTTAACTCTTCCTCCTGGAAGAAGGAGGAAAGGAAGACCAAGGCAAGCCAGCCAAAAGCTCGTTAATGCACTTGACCTTCCAAAAGAAAATTAACTCCAACTTCACACCTACCGGCTGTGTTGCTCAGCTTTGTCAAAACAGTGGCATCATTAGCGAGGAGATGACATGGCTGGAGGGCACTAGAGTCTGCCACCTCCCACGGGGCTGAGTTAGAGGGAGCTGGCAGGAGGGAGGGAGGCGCGGCCCTGTCAGCTTTCACTGTGGATTAGGCTCCCTCCTGTTGGCTCTGGACACTGTTATCACTGCGAGCCCTGATGATTCTGACCAGACTCCCGACAGCTCAGGCCCAAGGAGGGGCGGCCTTGCTGGGGCCTGTGGTGGAGGACTGATCAGTGTGCACATATTTGTGGGTGTATATTTGAATGTATTTGTGTGTGCATGTTTGAGTGGCATGTTTGTGGTACATGTGGGTGTGGGCATATTTGAGTGTATTTGTGTGTGTGCATATTTGTGTGTGTGTGTGTGTGTGTGTGTGTGTGTGTGTGTGTGAACAGTAACTGCCTACACAGGTAGTTCTCGATGCACATTCTTGGTCAGGTTTCAGTCTGAGTGGAAAACCTATGCAGAGCCTCATCTATACCAGGTTCCCTGCTAAGTGCTGGAGAGACAGAGAGGAGCATAACCCAGCTCCGCCCTCAGAACGGTCTTGCTTTATTTGGCTACTCTAGATATTTGGCAGTAGATCCTCACGTCTCTGTGTGGTGTTGGGTTCTGAGAACACGTTCTGAGCTCAGCTAGTAGAGTGCATGGTTGATTAGTGATGTCTGCAACAGACACGGGACATGGGGCTTGTAGCACGCGTGTCCTTAATTTGCCAGAACCGGAATAGCACACCCAAAGTGGCCCTCTGTGATCCCGGGTTCAAGTCACTCACTTTCTAACGGGGGGAACAACATCGGAAATGAAAGGAAGTTGTTTACAGCAGGGCTGAGACTAGAACGAGGGGAGCCAGGAGCACACTGTGAAGAAAAGATGGAAACAGAAGGTAGAAGGGAACCTGAGAATCAGGCATTGTCAGATGGTGAAGGAGGAGGAAGAGGAGAAAAAAGAGGAGAGGAACAAGGAGGAGGAAAAGGAAGAGAAGGAGAAGAGAAGAGGGAACAAAAGGAAAAGCAGCCGTTAGCAATAGCTGACGCAGGTGCAAAGATGATGATAAAGATGATGATGATGATGAAGGAGGTGCTTCTGAGAGACCCCAGGCTCCCACCCGCACAGACTTCTGGAGACTGCTCCTCCCTCCCTGTGCTCCCCGCTGGAATGCACCTGCCTCTCCACCCCCAGCTTCCCCGACAAAAAGGAAAGAAAGGGCACGGGGACCCCAGCGATAATGGGGAGTTCTGGTTCAAAGGAGGGTGCTTGGCTGAGCGCTTGCCCCGGGGTGGAGAGGGGTTTTAAGAGCAGCTGGTCAATCATTTCCCTGGGTGGCTGGGCCGAGGAAATTGCTGATTCCCTATCACCAAGCCCAGGAGGTGGGGAGGGGCCCCGTGACACGGGCTTGTCCAGGAGTGAAAATGGGGCCGGGGCATTGCGTCTGGGGCCGGTGTGAGGACCTCTCCCTCCTTCCTTTGTCCAGGGGGCGTAGCGATGGCAACTGAACTAGCTCCTGGGCATCGAGGCATCGCCGCAGGCTGGTGCTGGCTGTTTGTACTTACCTTCATCTGAGCATGGCCACAGGAAAGAATTACTTTTATTAAACTGAAACTTATGACATTGCTGTGTGCAAATATCGCTAGGGTTGGATATGGGGAGTTTCCTAAGTGCAATCTGTTATTATTCTTATTAGCTGAGTCCCAGAGAGGTGATGTAACTTACCCCATGTTCCCCAGCTCGTGTTAGGACGGACTTTTTACCATGACCAGTAAGCTCGCGTGTCCTGGACGCTCACACCTCCCCAGTCTCAATCCACAGCCACTTTCCTCCCTCCCCTTCTCCGAGCCTCAGTTTCCTCATTTGTAAACTAAGGATGATGCAACGACGCTGCCATTTCCTAACATTTAGTACGCACCAGGCACCACGCTCACTTGCCTGGTTTTCGGCTGCCAGGCCTCTCTGATGTGGGGTGACTGGGAGTCTTGCGCACTGGGGGGTGGGGAAGGCTCAGGTTGCTGGCGCATGCATGGCTGAGCTCACGGCCGAAGCCCAGCTAATGCTGCGCTTATTCTAACCCGGCTCTTAGAACAGGAAGGCAGCGGACAGACACCCTGTGACCAGCCACCTTCCTCCTGGCCTGTGGCGACCACATGGGAACAGCGAATAGGTCTCTCGCGTGGCTCCCTCCCAGGAAATCAAAGGCAGGAGAGGAACCCGAGTCTCCCAGGAGTCTCCTTGCGGCTCAGCCACGGGCCTCTCTTGCGAATGTGGGTTACTGCCTCAAGAGAGCTGGCTGGGATGCCGTACTAGAGCTGCCCCCTTGGCATCAGGGGGTAAAAAAAGGGGCCAGAGGAAGCTTGTCCTGCAAAGTCTGATCCCTCTGTTGGCTTGTTGGTTCTTTACCATGTCATTTACTCACTCACCGTTCATTGAGCACATACTACATGCCAGGCACTGCTCTAGGCGCCTCCATGGCCCCGGAGCTCACCTTGGACTCCTTTGTGCATCTGACTCTTTGAAGGCCACACCCCGAGCCAGCCGCCCTAGGAGCTCCTGTGCGCAGCGGGCACTTAGACACGGACGGCTGGGTTTGAGGCACGCACACTGAGCACTGCACTGACCTGCGTGAGCTCTGGTTCAGGCACATGGTGGGCACATAGGAAACATCCAGAAATATTTGTCAGACGGAAGGGAAGGGGAGCACAGACGCTCACGTTTATTCCCCGTCTTGCTGGGGTGTGGGGAGGGGTGAGGCAGGGCCTGCTTTTATTTGCTGTCGCTTCAGTTTGATTTTCACCATATCGGCTTCCCTGCGAGGGAAGGGGCCCCTCAGGTGAGTGGCGAGGAACCCCAGATCACGCCTGGCTTATATTCTCATAACTTTCTCATATTACCAGCTCTGGATCCACACACAGGCCGCCTCATTGTGTAACAGTCCCCCAAGAATCCCGGTGGACTCTCTGAGCATCCTAACACCACCCGAAATGAACCCCCAAGCATAACAGCCAGGAATCCCCCAAAGGGAGTGACCCCAGGCTCACAAAAGGCGCACAAAAGGCAAAAAAAAAAAAAAAATAACAGGCTTCCTTCATTCCCCGAAGGCCCGCGATGCGATGCCATAAAGCATTTGATTTAGGATATTAAATGCCGACGGTGATGAGAACGTCATGTAAAATTTGCTTCGCGACTTCTTTCTTCTTAAACTGTCATTAAAAGCAATTTATGGGCGAGCCTAAGTCTAAGAAGCAGCGTGATTAGATGGAGGGTTTGGAGATCGGGTGTCCGGGGCGGCCGCTGTCCTGGGTCGCGCACAGAAAAGGCAGCGCACGGGCAAGACCACAGCGAGGCGTTGCCAAGTGCGAGCAGAGGCACCACGTTCCCAGAGGAGGCGGGAACAATGAAGCCTTGTTGGTATCTGAACTGTCGGTTTCAAGAGGAGGATTCCCGAGGCCGGGCTGGAGGACGCTTCTTAGGCCAAAGCCCATGGAAATGAGGCCCACCCAACGCCACACAGGGGGTCCCAAACGAGGCCTGAAACTGAGAGGTGCCGTCAGATTTTCACATCCCCAGGACATACAGGCCTCACCTGCATTTTGCCTTTGCTCTGTGCCTGGCACGCGTCACAGCCGCCCCGGGCATGGAGCACTACTGCTATCGTGCTGTTTTACAGAGGGGCAAACTGAGGCTCAGAGAGGGGGAGGGTCTTGCTCCTGGTTGCGAACATTCTCTGTGAACACAGATGCCTGGCTGCTGCGGGCAGCGCTGGACGCCTGGCAAGCGGGACTGCCCTGTGGAAGGAGCGCTCACCCTCAGCGCTGCTGCTGGCTGCCCCAGCCCACGTCTCTCAGCCTGGGGAGATGCCGCCCCGCCCGCACACTGCTCAGACTGCCGGTGTCTGGAAGCAGCCACAGCCGCTGGCCCTGGCGTTCTGTGTCCATCGCCAGATGCACCTGCAATCTATCCCCATCGCAGGGGCGAGTGACGCGAATGCCCGGAAGTGCTCTGCTGGACCAGGAGCAGACTTGCCGGCTGCAGCTCTGCATCACCCCACGAAGGGAGCACTGCGGGGACTCGTGCAGTTGGAGAGGGAAGGTACGCGTGTAGGAGGAATCTCAGAGCCCTGGCCGCTGGTGAGGGATGCCTGGGCCAGGGCAGCAAAGGCAGGCAGCTGCTGCTCCTGTTTCATTTGAGCGGCGCTGCTCCCACAGGCCCTCTGGGTTCCAGGCAATCCTGTCTGCAAGAGGCGTGGGACCCCGCCTGCACAACCAGCCACTTGGGCTGAGATGGCAGGTGGGTCTCACAGGGACCTACGCTCAGTACGGTACAGGAGGACTACAGTGGCAAGGTGTGAGATGGTCCTCAGCAGAAGTGAGCGTATCAGTCAGGGTAGGTGAGATTGTGTTGCAGTAACAAACAGCCCCGGAAACTCAGTGATTTAGAGCAACTAGAGGTGATTCCCACTCACGCGACACGTCAACACCTCGATCAGCAGGGTGGCTCTACTCATGGCAGCCACTCAGGTTCCCAGGGTACTTACCATCTTCAAAACTGTCAGTCTCCATCCGAGAGCAAGACAGCTCTGGAGGCTGCTGCACCAAACACCTAATGCTCCTACCCGGCAGTGACATATCGCTTCCACGTTTCACAGGCCCCATCCAAGGGTCAGGGCCAGGAAAGGCAGAGAACCAGAAACGCGTGGCGAAAAAATTAGTGAATGACCATCACAGTGGGCAAGGCCACTACTGCTTATAGAACTACCACTCTAAACACAAAGACACTATCAGACAAGGGCATCTTTGTTACCAACAACTCAGCGCAGCCATCTTCAAGGCCACAGGCCTCCGTACTTGCTGCTCCCTTTGCCTAGGACACCATTCCCTCTGCCCTACGGTGTGCTTCTCCTCATCATGAAGGTTTCTGCTTAATGTCCACCTCCTCTAGAGGCCCTCCCTGGCCACCCTCTGTAAAGCAGCCCTTCCTCCCTTCACAGTCATCAGGTTTGAAAAATTTGCATCTACCTGAAATGGTTTAACTATATATTTCTATTTATTTATCACCTCTGTTCATGTTCCCATACTAGGATGCAATCACCATCGGACCAGGCACCACTGATCTTCACAACTAAATCCCACCACCTTGGACAGTGATTGACTAGCACATAGTAGGTGGTCCATAAATCTGTGTGAAACACATACGAAATAAATATGTGCCCAACTAACTATGCATGAGTGAACAGCCATTGCTGCACCTAGCTTAATACCTACCACGTGCAGCTGGAACTCCCGCTTTGCGAACCTCTCCCAGCCACCTTGCCGGGTAGGCACTAAAATCAGCCCCGTTTTGCAGAGGAGAGGACTGAAGCTCAAAGAAGTAAAATGCCTTACCTAAAGCCAGAATTAGAAAACGGCAGAGCCGATATTTAAACTGGGGTTTGCCAGAGCTCGGGCCCTTTCTCCTGAGCTGCACCAGCTCTCAGAGGCTGGCTACCTATGAAGCTTCCTGGGTGTACCATGTAGGGCCAAGGGCTAAGGGGAGGCAACAAGTTCAAAAACATGGTCTTTGCCTTCTCAACAGAATCCCACTTTGTGAGTCTAGGGCAGTGATGGCGAACCTTTTGAGCTCGGCGTGTCAGCATTTTGAAAAACCCTAACTTAACTCTGGTGCCGTGTCACATATAGAACTTTTTTTTTGATATTTGCAACCATAGTAAAACAAAGACTTATATTTTTGATATTTATTTTATATATTTAAATGCCATTTAACAAAGAAAAATCAACCAAAAAAAATGAGTTCGCGTGTCACCTCTGACACGTGTGTCATAGGTTCGCCATCACTGGTCTAGGGTTTCAGTGATTCCACTGATTTCATATTTGACCTAAGGGATGGAGTGGGCTGAATGGTGGACCTCCAAAAAGGTATGGCCACATCCTAACCCTCTGAACCTGTGAGTGTGACTTTATTTGGGAAAAGGGTCTTGACAGATGTCATTGAGTTAAAGGCCTCAAGGTGGAACCATCCTGGCTTCCCCAGGCAGGGCCCTAACCCAGTGACAAGTATCCTCACAAGAGACAGAAGAAGACACAGTTATGTCGCCAGGAGCCAAGGAGGCCAGCAGCCACCGGGAGCTGGACGAAGCAAGCAGGAGTCCTCCTCCGGAGCCTCGGGAGGGAGGGCAGCCTGCTGACACTTAGACTTTAACTTCTGACTTCCAGAACTCAAGAGAATAAGTGTCTCTGTTTTAAGCCACTAAGTGTGTAGTGCTTTGTTACAGCAGCTTCAGGAAACTAATATTCATATATTCATATAACACATATTCACACCCAAGGCAATTTAAAGTTGTTTGTTTGGGGCAGTGGATTGAACTAGTTAGAAATATCAAGACTCCAGTTCTTTTCCCATCTCCTTAGCTGCCCCCCACCTGTGCTCACCCCTGGTTTGACATCACGTGCCTCCATCCAAAGTCAGACCCCACAGTCAGGCAAACTAATAATGGACTTGGTCTCCACTTCCTGGTCTGGGCTGTTAGATACTGGTGTCCTGACCAACAGTACAAGATACAAGCAAAATGCAAGCAACTTTGTAGATAGCCATTTCAAATCCCAGCACCACTCCCTGAGTCTCAGTTTCCCCTTCTGCAAAATGGGCTCCCTGGTAACTCCATGGGGTTGACATGAGGCTAAATGGGAAAATGTATTTTGTCTAGGCAGGTTGCTGGCTTTGAATGCATGCTAGCAATTACTGCTATTACGGGGCCAATTTGAGAACTATAATGATCACAAAGCTACATGAACTCATCCGGCTCAATTTGCTTTCCTAAGCGCTGTGGTGATGCTATGGGATGCTTTGCTAGGTAGGGCGCCGCGTGTGCTCTGGAAGCGATGGCTGAGGTGCTCATCCTAACGTCGTTATGCTGACGACATGACAGCCTAAGAAAAGGTAAGAGCCTCACAGACATATCCCAATGGCCTGCTTCAGGGGGCGGGGGCGCGGGGG
>NW_006283826.1:412689-413523 GCF_000327345.1 Myotis davidii
GGGGGGGCGGAATCTGGGTTAGAGTCCAGTTCAGTTAAAAGGGAAGGACCGCATCCTCGACTAAGCCCCTAAGACGCACAGAGAACAAAAGTACTTCCATATTTCCGTTCCACAAACCAGATGGCAAGAAATGTAAAATCAAACCTATTACGAGAAGACAAAAGAAACGCATTTAAACGGCTGTGTTCATCCACAGGCAGCATGACATTGATGAAAATGCGAATCACAGTTGCTAAAAGGAGGATCTTTCACCAAGCGATGTATTTGGTTACACGGTCCCGCATTCTTATTTTGGTCCCACACTAGAAGACACTCCATGTGACATACATGACACGTCATGGTTTTGACCAGGCTTTGGGAATTAATGCCTGCCTCAAAGGCTGCCAAAGGCCCTCCTCTCCTCTTGGCCTTTAAAACTAACATGTAAACACACACACACACACACACACACACACACACACACACACACACACCTATCTATCCCAGCTGGTGTGGCCCAGTGGTTGAACGTTGACCTATGAACCAGGAGGTCACAGTTTGATTCCCGTCAGGGCACATGCCTGGGTTTCAAGCTCGATCCCCAGGAGGGCACGTGCAGGAGGCAGCCGATCAATGATTCTCTCTTACCATTGATGTTTCTATCTCCCTCTTCCTCTCCCTTCTTCTCTGAAATCAATAAAAATATATTAAAAATTTAAAAATATATATAAAAAAAACAAATGCTTAGACCCACTGGGAAGAGAAGAGAGGCCTCCTGACCAAGAGGAGAACCAAGTGTAGGAGGTGTAGACACTATGACTCCACACAGGGTTTGAAACTGGGGGTGGGGCAAAA
>NW_006283826.1:413653-423932 GCF_000327345.1 Myotis davidii
TGGTTTGCCAGTGACCCCCAAACCTAATTAACCTGAATTCCGCCCAGCTCCTCCCCAGGGGGGCGGGGAGGCACGCCAGCCCTTCATCTGCCCCATTCCTCTCTCTCCACGTCTGGGACCAACTCTCGGGAGAAAGGCCCTTGTATCAGACACCGCAATCATCGGTTTCCTTAAGCTGAGCTCTGCCCGCGACGACGGGTGTGTTTTTCATTTGAAATGAGTCCACATCTGGGACTCACTTAACTTGATTTGGGAAGTCCTGTGTTTCTGATCCCCAAACAAAAAAAATTGGTAAAAATAAGCCAGATTTCCCTCCCCCCCCTTTCGGTGTGGATTGATTTTTCTTTCGTTGAATGTAGTTGGCGAGGAAGTGCAGAGGAAGGGCGAGCGGGAGTGATGGGCGCTGAGCGGGCTGGCTTTCACGACTGCCTTTCCTGGTGGGTGAGAGGCCATCACGTGGGGGCTGCCTGCATCATTCCCCTCCCGTCCAGAGGCAGGCCCAGGGCCTGCCTCCCATGGGATGGCTGTCTGCTGGCCCTTTGGGCTTCCTGCCCAGGAAACACGGTGCGGGATGCAGGGAGGCTGTTAGAAACCGCAGAGAAGCAAAACCTACACGTGTGCTCGGCTGGCCTGAGTCACCAGAGCAAATGCTGGAACTCTGTTCTGTGGAGTCGGGTATAGAAAACAGGCAACGGGCCCATCCCCCAACTCACCTGCTTACTGGGACACCAGGTGACGCACCTAATATGAGCAAACCCAAGAGTGAAAATCAAATGCATGTAGGAATGTGGGCCGATACAGAAAGATGATTATTTACATTATAAAAATTCACACCGCCCCGCTGTAAGGATACACTATATTTTTTAAAAATAGCTACACCCTCTACTTAAGTTTATTTAATTTACAAAAAAATGAGTGAAACATTTTTCACTACGTTGTTTTAATAACTAAACCCTCTACTTCGATTTTCATTTTATGTTCCAACAACGAACGCTACATGTTCTTTTAATATAGTGTTTAAATAGCTAAGCCCTCTACTTAAATTTTTATCTAATTTATAAAAACATGAGCAATGCATCTTTTTCCACTATAGTTTTTTAAATAGCTGAGCCCTCTACTTAAATTTCCATTTAATTTTCCCAAAATGAGTAATACGTGTTCTTTTAATATAGTTTTGTAAAGTAGCTAAACCCTCTAGTTAAAATTTTAATCTAATTTTCAAAAAACATGATGAATAGTTGTTGAAGAAATTTGCCTGAAGTATGGGTGTATCTGAGATTCACAGTAGTTTGAGTATAATCTTTGACTTAAAAAAAAAGGAAATACCATATTTGTGTGAAAAAGAAATCTCGCTCTCTCTCTCTCTCTCTCTCCTGAATTGTGCAAAAGCCTCACTCACTCTCTAGAAAATCACTGATATCTTCAGGTATGCATTTTACACATTGCTCTTGCACACAACCATTATTTGCATTTTATTATTAGTTAATAGGGTGGAGGTGGCAGGAGTACACTGGAGGCTCTAGGGTAGCCAGACCTGACTTCAGATCAGTTTGGCCAGTAATGAACTCTGCGCTCTGGGGAAGCTGGGCCAGTCTTGAAGGTAATAACATTATCTGCTTTGCAGGGCCCTCCCCAGGGTTAAATGACCTAAGATGCTTCATACAACAATCAGTGCCTGATACATTTTTTTAAATGCTGATGATTTCAGAATCAGGATTATGATTAAACAGGATGAAATAAAATAATGTATTTAAGCATTTGGTAGAATTCCTGGAACTGGATAAATATTCAATAATTTTTTAAGGACTCAGACAAAGAAATAATCAACCCAGACATTCTTGCGTACGTTTAATGGAAAACAAGGGATACATCAGCTGAAACAAGCCTATAATTAGGGCAGGAAATAGCCGCGTTTAAGCGCTTTCACCAAGAGAACTGAATTTGACTTTTGTGGCGGAACCAAAATTTCAAACTGAGTTAGCTCAGCTTTGGGGAGGAAACCAGCCAGTCATCATGCCATGAGGACCCTGAAATGCTCCAAATAGTGTCTCCAGCTGCCATTTGTCAAATGCTTAATGTATGTCAGTTACTGGTCTGAGCTCTTGACGTGTATGACCTCCGTTACTACTCACAGCGTCCTCTGCGGCCCGTACCGCGATTAGCCCCATTTTACAGGTGAGGTCACCAAGGCACAGAGAAGGTCAGTTACTTGCTGCAGACCACACACGTAGCAGCAGAACCGGAAGACACCCAGGTGCCTGCACTTAACCCTGACCTTTACTTCCTCTCATGTATCTGCTCTGTGATAGATTCCAGTAAAAGCAAGCCCTGTATCTAAAGATTAAAAAAATGCAAATACCATAAAACTGGCATTCTAGGCAACAGAGGGTGGAGAAGGAGAAGAGAACTCGGCCTGGAAGGCCATTATGGAAAAGCTGGTTGGAGACAACCTTCATGGGCATCAGATGCCTGTCACTGTGGCCAACACTGAATGGTGGGCGGGAAAAAGCCCTAAGGGATGCTAGATTCTAAACAGAGCAAATCAACCAATCCGAAGGTCTCTGCGGAATTTCACCTGGAAATCCCAGATGCATAAAAAAGGGGCTTATTTGAGCTCAGATCTTTGTTGCTAACAACACTGTAATTGTTTCTTCCAAGTAACAGTTGTTTTGTGTACTTGACAGATACGTACTGGGGCCTGTTATATGCCAGGCATGGGCTACGCACTGGTGAGAGTAGTCAGCCAGACACCTTGGTCCCTACCCTCATGGAGTTTGTAGTCTATCAGGAGATACATACTTTGAAAACATTGCCAATGATGTAATTGCATTTTTGACAAGTGCGTTTGAAGAAGGCGTCTAGGTTACCATAAGAGCATAAATATCTAGAGGTGATATTGGAAATATGTAACCATCAGGAGAGCCTACCAATAATTATTACCGGTCACGGAAGCTCCCTTCTGGGTAGGACTAATTTAGAAAACAGGGGAGAGAGTTCTCTTGAGGAAGTGAGTTTTTTAAAACTTAAACCTTTTATTTTAAGATCATCATAGAGCCACATGGAGTTCTAAGAAACAATACAGAGAAATCCTATGCACCCTTCACTCTGTTTTCCCCAATGGTAACATCTTGCAAAACTATGGTAGAGATCCCAACCAGGGAGTTTACATATTTTTAAAACAAAACTTTTTCCCCAGAGTTTTGAATAGGTTATCCAAGCTCGCAGAACAAATGCTAACATTTACGAAGTGGGGGACAGGGGAAAAGCGAGCCTTTTCTTCTAGGCCTTTCAGACCTGGGCCCCATCGCTTATCTGTCTCCTCCAGCATCAAAAAGCTGGAGGGTCTGGGAGTGTGTGTTTGCTTGTTTGTTTCCACCCACTGAGCCCAGACAGGGCAGGGAGACAGGAGCAGGGGCCCCGGGCCCCGTCCACTGAGCCGTCTCCAGGATGTGCTCACTCCCAGACGCGAGCTTTGCCGATGAGTCTCAGGAACCTTCAGCCCAGGCGGAGGTTGACCGGCCTGGCGACTCCACATTGAAACGTTAAACGCTCGGGGCTTAGTTCCTTTCTAACCATGAATGTGCATCGGCGAGTGTCTCTCAGCCTCTCATTCCTGACAGTGACATCATCCTCCTCAAAGCAGAGGCAGGCCTTCCTTGGAAAGTGGCTCCCAGTGAAACCTCAGTGGGTTTGGGGAATGTCCAGGCTGTTCCTCTGGCCCCCGCGTCGAAGGCAGACCCGCAGGCAGGGCGGACGATGTGTGCTGTCGGAGATTCCGATCTCTTGACGGAGATGAAAAGACCAGACCGGTCTCTGTTTCCCTGGCTCAGTGGTCAGTAAGAATGCCTCTCATCTCTCAGCGCGTGGGGGCCCGGGCCTTGGACAAACTCCAGTGTGCTGCGTCCTCCCTAACGGGGCCCCAGATGGTATCTTGGAATCACAACCCCACAACGGGGACGCTTTCAAATCAAACCGCACTCCCTCTGGAAGGGGCTGGGGAGCCCCTTCCACGCAGGAGGGGAAGAGCAATAGAACAGCCACTTGCTCGGCAGCAAATGTTAATTATTGAGTGCCTGCTGCCCTCCATGTCTGATGGTCACGGCGACGCGGTGGTGGACAGGCCTGGCCCTGGACCTGCCACTTGGAGCTGAGCAGCCTGTGGTGGGAAAGACAGACATGCCTCCAGCCATCGCCAGTAATGAAGTGGACCGACACCAGTGCACATGGCAGCCGAGGAGAGGCGGGTGCAGGTGAGGGGCCCTGAAGGAAAGACTTTGAGAGGGAGATGAGTGAACAGGCATGTGCGGGAGGAGAGGGAGGTGGTGGCCATGGTGGGGGAAGGCTGTCACGGTCAAGGGAAAGGTCCAGAGGAGAAAGGGGCACCGGGGAAGCAGAGAAGGACCTGGAGGACAGAAGCTCTCAGAGGAGGCCAGAGAAGTCCCAGACTCCCACGCGGCTGTCCTGGGCTCCGACATGGAAGACGGCGAATGACAGAGGGGACACGCCCACAGACCTGAACGTGGGCCCGCCGCTGTACAGGGGGAGGAAGTTGGCTGGGAAGGCCTTCCCACTGCCCCCTGAAGGCCGAAGGGACGCCCACCCTGCTTGATGAGGTCTGCGGGGAAGACCTGCCCCCACCCGCTGCCACGGCACAACGTGCAGGGACGACACTTGGGACGAATGTGGCCTGCTGGCCACCATGTGTGGTGACCTTGGGAACTCCCTGGGGGAACAGATTCGCACACTGTGCTCAGAGCTCCTAAACACGTGATAGGGCCGGCACTGGGGCGGCGCAGGGGTGGTCCTCTCCTTGGGTGTGAAATGTAAAGGGGCACCGAGAAACCGCAGAGTCAATATAAATAATATTAATGCGGCATTTCAGACATCACAGTGAACACATAGAATCCACGCCAAAGAAAACTTCAAAAGTTTCAATAAAGACAGGATCTTTTTTTGAAAAGGCCATCTCTACAACTCGGCCTCGCCTGACTCGCTCTGACCCCGACTTTATTTACAAAATCAGGTGGCTGGCCGAGAGACATAGTTTGTCAGATTGATGGTGCTCAACGATTGCTTGAAGCCTGAGGCTTTTGGTGCCCCTGGGTTGTACGTCCAAGATGAGGGCGTCGCTCTTCTCCCCGGGCTCCCCGTCCTGCTGTGTGAGCTTAGGACAATGATTTCAGTCTCTGATCCGTGGTGTGTTCTCCTGTAGCCAGTGTAACAGTGGTGGCCCCACCTACAAGGTGGTAGCGAGGATCAAACACGTGAGACCCATGTGCATAGTCACTCGTGCTTGAGCTATGCTCCCTGCTCCTCTGGCCACAGTGAACATGGTGATGGTGTCAAAACTGCGCTTCTGGGAGTTTCTCCAACTAGAACCAAGTCCGGGCCTCCAGGCGACTTCAGAGGACTTAGCGTTTTCTAAGACGGCGGCAACCCTCTCACTTAGGAACAACGTCTTGCGTTGGCCACTTGGGCCACCTGGAGCTGCCTGAGAAGAAACTGTCCCGCCGAGGCCAGAACCAGGTGCCCCGTGGGCTCCCAGCGTTCCAAACCCGGCTCGGGGTGGCCCAGACTCTTGCTATGAATTTGAACTTGTCCTGCAAAACTCAAGTGTTTCAGGACCCAGGCACGCAGCGTTGTAAAAAGGGGCAATTAAACCTATAAAACCAGGGTTTACAGGGGAATTTATAGTGTCAGAGGCTTTTTATAGCTTTTTTAGATTAGTTTAAATAGAGGAAAAAAGAAGAAGGGAGAGAAAAAGAGAGGACTTGAAACTTGAGGAGACTTAAAAGTTCAGAAAGAAGCTTTTAGGAAGCACAGAGGGGTCGTAATCAGAGGCACATTTTCCCGTCCTGCTGTCTTCTGCAAATTAAAGCAAAAAAAAAAAGGCAAGGATTGCTGTCTCCCACCACTTTTTTCTTTCTTTTTTTCTTGTCCTTGGCTGTCTGGGAAGACCTGCAGGGGCCGGGAGAAGTCCCAAGGCAGGCTGGAAAACAATGCAGGCCCTTTGCCCGGCCTGGGTGCTCAGTGGTTGAGCATCGACTTATGAACCAGGAGGTCTCGATTCATTCCCAGTCAGGGCACATGCCTGGCTTGCACGCTCGATCCCCAGTAGAAGGCATGCAGGAGGCAGCTGATCAATGCTTCTCTCTCTCTCTCCCCCTCTCCCTTCCTCTCTGAAATCAATAACAGAAAACAAACACACACACAACACATACTAAAGAGTTCTCTCTCTTGAACCATGTTCTTTCCTTCCTTCCTGATCTGAATGTTCGTATTTTGAGAGGGAGAGAGTGGGACAGAGAGAAACATCAGTGATGAGAGAGCATCACCGATCAGCAGCCTCCTGCATGCCCCCTGCTGGGGATTGAGCCTGACCAAGAATCAAACCATGACCTCCTGGTTCACAGGTCAACATGCGACCACTGAGCCACACTGGCTGGGCTTATATTGGTTCTTTACCTGCAAAGCCCTGAGTATTTGACCAGGTGAGAGACTGGAGGCCTGAGGTATAGCTTTGGCTAAGGGTGTTGACGGGGAACCAGCTTACTACCAGCCTGGAATTCATTCATTCACTCCATTCAAAAAACACTCACTGGGCCTCCACTGAGAGTAAGGACGTGGCCTGGGCCCTGGGGACACTATGAATGGCCTGGACACCATCCCTGTCCTCCCAGAGCTTACCCTACGGAGAATCAGACAGTTAAGCGAGCAGTGCCCAGACCCCAGCAGGTATGGATGGCTCAGGCGCTTAGAGATCACCTGGTGTACTGAGGGCCCATGGGGTGCAGGAATTGCACACAGTCCTTCTACAGTTTCACTGTCTTACGTTTCCTCAGCTGTCACGGGGGTCACCACACAGCTTGTGCTACATGGTTTTTAAAGAGAAGTGAACGCGTTTCCATTAGAACAGTGTCTAGCACATTAACCTGCTAGCTTGACCTCATTTATTTACAACACCTCCCCACTCTGCAGAGGAAGAAACTGAGGCTCAGAGCCTTTAAACTATTGGCCCTGTGTCCTGAAGGCACCGAAGAACACTGAGAAATCTGGGAGATTTCCAAGACCTGCCTGGACATGATACGAGTGAGAGAACTCACCAGGCTCCCACTTTGTGTCCTAACCTCAGACATCCTCAGATCGGACTTGTGGAAACACCACTGGCAGAGCCCCCTCTCCAGGAACTGTGGAAAAGTTGCCTTTAGTCCAAGGGAAAGAAAAGTAACGACACACAAGCTGGATTCAACAGCAGCTATGGTTTGGGGTGTTTTTCCCCTCCTTCTCCTGAGCTCTCTCAACTCTAAAAACCCAGAAAGCCCATTTCCTAAGAATAGGTTTTCTTCTATGATTTCTGGGTTCGAGGTAGGTAAGAAATAGGAGCGAGATAAATGATTCAGAGTCCCCAAACGCAGTCATTTGGCCTGTGGTTTGCAGAGGATTTAACAGCTGGGAGTGAGACCTCAGACCAAGCCAAACCCGAATCCTGCGTGCAGTTTGGCGAGACCACAGGCGCAATTTATCTGCAAACATGGGAGGGATCCTCCTCTTCCCTCCGCCAGCTGGGACCCCAGCAATGGAAATGTAAACTGGCCCCATCTTACTGATTCCAATCTCGCTCGCCCACAGTGCCGGGAAGCGCAGGCGCAGAGGAACGCTAAGTGTCAATTACCCCGTGACCTTTCTGCTCTGGAACAAAACAACCAAACCAAACAAACTCAGCTCTCTTAGGCGATAGCAGCTCTGATTCCAAATGATAAATAGCCAGCTTAGGGGAGGGGGTGTTATTAGGCAAAATATTACATCCATATGGCCGGACGCAGAGCTACCACTGAACAGATCCTTACAAAATGCTTCTGGTATAATGTGAAGTTTCTAAAAGGCGGGAACTTGGGGGAGCTCGGGCACATACAGACAAGAAATATAGACGAGAACTATCCCAAAGCATCGCTGCAGGAGTCTTGATGGTTGTTTTATGCATCACCAAGTTGATAAACTTCCCAGCCCCGCTCTTCTCCGGGAGTAAATTCCTAAGGTGATAGCATCTCCCCCTCTATAGCAGGAGACCAGTCACCATTGCTGACCGCAGGGCGCAGGTAAGAAAGACTTTCCTGATAGAGTTCGCCTTTTGTCTTTCCCACAGCAAGACCTATCAGATGCACGTCATCATAGGAGCATTTCCCCAAGTGCACTCGGCAGGACGGGAATTCTCGGAGACGGTTCCTCCAAAAAGGCGATCCACTTGAGAATCTGGAAATTACCTGGACCGCCTGAAGGTTCCCATGCTTGAAGGCTCACCAGGCACCTTGGTGACGAAAGGCTCTGAGAAGGCCTGTGCTAAAGCTTATTTGCTCTGTGGAGCCCAGCTTTTCACAGCTTCTTTGCTCACGCGCTCCTTTATTCCCTGTAGCCCCTACAATCCATTCATGGGGCTAGAGTTCTGGGGAACGGCACTGGGAAATGAACCATGTTTGATTGTAAAATGACCCTGGTCTTTCTCCTGGCCCAGTGTCTACGTGCTTGGCCATGGGCCTGCGGCATCTCTCCTCCAGCCCTGGACATGCTGCTCCATCCTTGAACCCAGCTGGCCTTGTGACTTTTTGGGCTGATAAATTACAATGGAACTGGGTGACAGCCGGGCCCAGGCTTTGAGAGGCCTGGCGCATTTTCATGTTCTCTAAGAACGCCACTGCCACCGTGACCGTGAGTGAGCCTGAGCTGTCCTGGAGGATGAGAGACCACGCAGGACCCACAGAAATCCCTGCAGCGGCTCCCTTGGATCAGCCAGCGCCCCTCCAACCTCGGAGCGAGGCCCTGAGAACTGCCGGCTGACCTGAGCTCGAAAGCTGATGGGAAGAGTCATAAGCAAAGAAATGGGGATTTTATCATGCACTAAATTTGGGAGGACCTTGCCACCCACTAAGAGCCGACACGAGTATATATATTATATAATAAGGATTGCCTTGAATTGAGTATATTTTCAAAAAGTAAAGAATCTTCTACTTTTAGGACTCTGTTATTCATAAGCAATGATGATGCTGGTGCAAATGTGCCTGTCAACCAGGAAGACACAAACGTGGGGTTTGGGCCATATCTATGCTTTTTTTTTTTTTTTCAGGAGAAAAACCCTGTTTCCTACATACACTCCCCACAGGGCTATCTTCCCAATTCTCATCTCATTCAACTGGCTTCCTTTTTTATCTCTGGCCTCAGGAATTCCTAAGAGCCACACTCTATCTGCCTGATGGCAAACTCACTGGGGCAAAGGAGCGAGGGCAGGTGAGAGGGAGGATTTGCCCAGGGCAGGGCCAGGACGGGGCTGGGAGTGGGATGAGGCTGCCCAGGGCTGCAGGAAGCAGGGGCAGGATGGAGCCACGGCTGCAGAAAGCCGGACCTGGAAGGAAAACCAATTAACAAGCGAGGACCTCACAGATGAGCTGGTGCCTGTGGAGTCTGCCATGCACGCAGCCCTGCATCTTGTAAAAAGGGTTTTATGTGTCCCTTTTGGTGAGGGTCCTGGGAGGACATGACTAAAGGACCGGCACAGGTCTGGGGAGTGTGTGCGCGGGGCGCGCGCTCCTGCACAGCGGCCTCTCTCGCTGCCCCCCCTACCCCTTTTATAAGGGCCGACTGGGATGCAAGGTTAAAGCCAGAGGGGACCAATCAGTGTTGTGGGGCTTTTTACAAAGTGCAAAGGATCAAAGTAATTAGTAAAGGGCGAGAGACCAGGGCTGTTAGAGAAAGAAGCCAGCCACCAACACCTTACACACACACACTCACACACACACACACACACACACACACGCACACGCACACACACACAGGGCTGGTCTCCCAGGTCCCAGGCTGGGTTACAGCCATCGCGTGGCCTGGGGAATGGCGCACAGGGGCTGCAGGGTGCCAGGAGGGATGCCTTCGGCATCCAGCAGGAAGTGAAGCCAGAAGGAGCCAACTCTGAGCCAGGAGAGCTTTGGGGGGCTCTAAGGGACCGGGAAGGAAGACGTGGCCTTGAGTGAAAGCTTCTTGGGGAGCCTGAGACATTTCATTGCTTCCTTCCTGGTCCCAATGGGCGTGCATGGCCAGGCCCAGGCCAGGGGCTGGGCGAGGGAAAAGTGGACTCTGCTCGGGACTTCCAAAGCTATCCACTCGTGACAGCAAGGCGCTGCCCAGGGATCCTCTTAAGGTGTCCAGAGACGGAACTTGACGTTATATAGAGTGACTCGGTGAATGGCGACCTCTCTCCCACCCTCCCCGCCCTCTCTCCTCTCCCCTCCCCTCT
>NW_006283826.1:423943-464002 GCF_000327345.1 Myotis davidii
CTCCCTCATTTCTTCCCTCTCTGATTCTACCAGGAAGAAGTCTGTTTGGTGCTGGTGTCCTGTGGTAGGCAGAGCCATAGCCCCCAAGGATGCCCACACCTGTGCATATGTGACCTCACCTGGCAAGAGACTTTGCAGGCGTGACGAAGGACAACCCTTGAGATGGGAGGCATCTGGACTACACAGACAGGACCTATCTCATCACACGAGTCCTGGATATCTGAGCTCCTGCCTTGGCTGCAGAGGCCCAGAAAGATGGCAATGTGAGCAGGTCGGGTGGCCTGTGGCTGGCCCTCAGAAGTAGGACATGCACAAGGACCGGAGTGGTCCCCAGTGGACAAGCGGCCAGGAAATGTCGACTACAACCACGTGGAACTGAATTTTGCCAGCACTGAACGAGCAAGGACCATTCTTCCCAGAGCCCCCAGAAAGGGATCTAGCCTGCTCCACAGAGACTTCTGACCTGGAGGCCTGTTTTAAATGGTTATTTATTCCTTTCTTATTAAATAAAAATGAAAGAGAGAGAGAGAGACCTTCCCACTCCAAGCTTTGGGAAGGTCACACTACCCCAGCTAAGATTTAGGACAACTGCAGGGTTTTTATTGCATTTATTTCTGGGTTTCATTTCTATGTATGGTAAGTGGTAATGGTTTTCTATTTATGGTACTGACTTCAATTTTCCCCTTTTTTGGGTGAAATTAAGTTCAGAAAAATAAATCGAGTTTAAAGAAAATAAATAGTAGGTAATAATGCAGGTTTTATGAATCGACAAGTGATGTTTAAATATCTAAAACTTGGGGAATACCAGTCTACAGTTTTCTGAAGAGGCAATTCTGCATGTGATTTGCATGGATTTGCATTAAGGGTCCAGGTGGCCTCAGTGGTCTTTCAATGGCTGCGCTTAGTAACTGCTCATCACTCAGCTGGATTGAAACAAGAAAAGGTGCTCAGAGCCACCAACCAGGAAAGGCTTTGTAGCACAGAGTAACAGACTTTGGAACCATTCAGAGTTGGCTTTGAATCCTGGCTCTGCCCCTTAAAGCTGTGTGACTTGGCTCAAATACCTTAACCTCTCTGAGCCTTGTTTGGTTTCCTTATCTATTGGCCATTGTGGCTCAAGGATTGAGCATCGACTAAGGAACCATGAGGTCACTGGTTCGGGTTGCAGACTGGATGATGTTTCTCTCTCTCTCTCTTCCTTTCTCTCTAAAAACCAATAAAAACATATTTTAAAGAAGTACTATATGTTTGATTGCAAAATATTAAAAAATATTTTAATATTAATATTAAAAATATTTTAAACAAACAAAAAGGAACCCATGAGAAAGCCCTCTCTAACTGAAGGTTACACAAGGTACCCTTTGTAAGGAGTCCAGTGCCTAAGTGCAGTCAACAGTATGACCCGTTATTATTACTCCTGGCTGCCCGCTGGTGGCCTGCCCATTCGCATATTGCTTGTCGCCTCTGCCTTGGCGCTGGAGGACTGCCCTGGGGGTGCTCTGGGCAAGCCTGCAGCGGCCAGTGTCCAGGCTCTCCAGGCCTGGGCTGGTCTCTGTCACCGTGACACCGCGCACAGCAGCCCGACGAGGCTGGTGGCCACGCTGCTGCAGGCCTCGGTTCCCTCCACACAGAGGTCTGTCCCTTTTCAAGGAAGGGGACTCAGCAAGCACATGCCCCGCTGGCCGGGAGCCCTGACCCGGGAGGGAGGTGGCACACAGGGGCACTTGTTCTGGGGGCAACTGGGGACAGGAGAAGAGGGCCCAGAAAGGGCATCCCCTTCCATCCCAGCTGCTTGAGTTAAGCTTTGAGAAAGTGTGGCTCTGCCAGTGACTAGCTGTGTGGCTTTGGACAAGTTACTCCCCCTCGCTGGTAGTCACCATCGCGGATGTTTATAAAACCCTGACTGCGCAGGCGCTATTCTAAGCACTTCACGAGTATTAAATGACAAAATCTTCACAACAACCCAAGAGGTAGGTGTGATTATTATCTCCATTTTACAGATGAAAAGACTGAGGCACAGAGAGGTTCTGCCACTTGCCCGCAGTCACACAGCTAATCTTGGTGTCGGCGCTCCTCCTTCCGAGCCCTCTGCTCCCTGGAGCCGCCTCTCCTAACTGCCATCACGCGGGCCTCTCGTGGAATTTCCCCGCCTTTCTGTTTCTACCTTGGTGCTTCTCTTTCAGTAATTGCTGCCGACCTACATCCTAAATCTCACTTGGCCTTCAAGGCCCCGATGAAATGATTTTTCTTGCAAGAAGCCGCCTTCGGTCCTGTCCCTTCTGAGGTTCTGTAGCACCTCCCAGGGCCCTATTGATAACCATCATGACATAACCCCGCCAATCGAGCAGTGGCAGGTGCCTACCGCATAAGAAGTGCTCATTATTACGAAAGCGTGGCGCCAATGGCTCCTGTCACTCTGTCCTCTCCTCTGACTCCGGACTCAGCCACGTGACCTGCTCTGGCCAATAGGATGGGAACAAACAATATGAGCGAGTAGAGGCCAGAATGAACACTCCGGACCCCTGTGGTCGCCACAAGAAAGGCCTGGGCTCAGCTGCTGGGGACAAGGCAGGTCTCCCTCTGGGGAGGTGAGCTGGCTATGAGGGACACGGCCATGGAAGACCAGCCCACAGCTGGCCCATTACCAGACACGTGGGGGAGCCCCAGTCAAGACCAGGAGAACCACATGAACCACACAGCACCCCTAGTCAAGACCAGCAGAAGTACCCAGCCGACGCTAGGACTTGTGAGTAATAATAGCTGGTTATATTTTAGGATGGTTTGACACAGCAATAACGAACTTATACATACAATCATCACGCTGGTTATTGCAAACACTTCCCGTGTGTCAGAAAACCCTCCGAAACCCTATAAATATATGATTTCATCCCCTCCTGAATCGGGCCATGATTCCCATTTGAAAGATGAGGAAACTGAGGCTCGGGGAGCTGGCCACGTCTCCCAGCCACAGGGACCAGAAAGTGACGCAGCACCTTTCCCGGGAGTGTCAGCCTGGCTTCCTCCTCTCTGGCCATCTGACTTTGGGCAAGTTTCTTCCACTTTTTGGACCTCAGTTTCCTCACCTATAAAAGCAAGATGGTAACAGTTACTATGATCATGGAGTCGCTCTACTGAGATGGATATAATGTTTGCAAATTAGTTGAATCAGCACCTGGCACCTATAAGCACAAAACAAACAAACAGAAGATAGTCTGTTTCTGTTTTCCTTCCTTTTTCTTGTTGTCTGCTAACCTGGTATTTTTGTAGCTGTCACCTCCTTGAATGCGGGGCCCATGTCTAGCGATCCTGTGTCCCACAGCAGTGCCTTGCCCACAGTAGTTGTGTAGCAAATGTAGATTAAAAGGCTATACTGACTTAATTGGCTAGAACATAAGGGTGAACGGAACTCAGAAGAGGAGGAAGCCAAAAGGACACAGGGGAGAGTGATGAGAGACAGATGCAACTTGAGGGCTTTCAGTTAGACTCAGAAAAGAACTCCCGGGAGGGGGGGAGGGGGGTAGAGAAACTGCAAATAATTTGTCCCCCAAAGGAAAAGCTACTCCGCCTCTCCCCAGAGCTTCCTGAGCAAGTTTATCGTACCTCTCAACGAGGCATAATTTTAAGTCTCTTTGGAGACGGGGTGGTCCTGAGAACAGTGACCTCTGAATGCCCTTGCCTGCTGCAGGGAACCTTCTGAGGCTCGAGGCGAAAGCAGACGGCTCTCCTGCCGGTCTCTTTGCACTATTTTTCTTTGCAGCTGTCTCTGCATTTCAGAGTTCACGTCTCTGCCAGGGACTCTATTTTGGGATTTGTGGGAACAGGCTGGTTTGGGCAAATAGGAAGCTGTAGAAATCTCAGCAAGCGCGTTCCTCTGGGCCTCCCCGCCGGCACCGAGGGCAGGAGAGACTCAGCGCGGCTGCCCCGGGGCTCAGCGTCCCAGACATGTGCTGACTGGGGCCAGGGTGCCCTTTCCCAGGCACCCCCGCAGCTTCTCCTCAGAAGCCAGGCTGCTGCGGGGCCCCAGTGGGGCTGCAGACCCAGGGCGGGGTGCCTGTGAAACTGACACCGGATTCCTACCACATCCCCAGCCTCTTTCCACAGAGACAAGTGGCAGGTGGCAGCAGGAGGGAGCCCCGCTCGGCCGGAGGAGCACAGGGCCACGGCCTCCGGGCCCAGTCGCCTGTGTCCACACACAGGTGGGCATGCGCGTTTGTCTGTGTGTCCCGGTGGACAGCTGAAGGCCTGTCCGTGCCGTGGTGCGAGGCTGTGTGTGCGTGTGGGTGTGTCTGCACATGGATCCCTGTGTTTTCTTGGAGGTGAGCATGATTCTGTAACTTGTATGAATGTGTTATATTTATGTGTCTGTTTCCATCATGTTTGGGAAGCCATTCTCTCTCAACTTTTAATTCATCAGTAATATTTCCTCATCGCATGTGAAAGTAACAAATCATAGAGAACCAAGACATATACATATGTAGGTATCTAAAAGCTAGAAGTCAGAGACACAACCTAAATACATATTTGGTTGTATGTCATATATGACATACCCCAAATGAATATAATTATATCTAGTACCCCTATATGGACAATATTACATAATTTTTATGGACAATGAAGCATGGACATACCACCCGAGATAACAGCAGTGATGACCAGTGTTCAGGCATTGTGCATTTTTTTTTGTCTTTTATTTTTTATTTTTTTAAATATATTTTATTGATTTTTCACAGAGAGGAAGGGAGAGGGATAGAGAGCTAGAAACATCCATGAGAGAGAAACATCGATCAGCTGCCTCCTGCATAACCCCGACTGGGGATGTGCCCGCAACCAAGGTACATGCCCTTGGCCGGAATCGAACCCGGGACCCTTCAGCCCGCAGGGCAACGCTCTATCCACTGAGCCAAACCAGTCAGGGCTGGTCTTTATTTTATATTAGTTGCTGTGGCTCATGCCACAAACCACATGCTGGGCCAAGGAGCCCACACACTGGAGAAGCTGGGGGGGGGTGGAGGGTGCTTAGTTACCTACAGAGGCAGCCTGCAGGTACACTTCGAATACGAGGGAGCCAGGTCTTCATGGGAACAAAGTCCCCTTGGTGAAGGCAGCAGCAGCGGGGGATTGATTTTTCACAGAGAGGAAGGGAGAGGGATAGAGAGCTAGAAACATCCATGAGAGAGAAACATCGATCAGCTGCCTCCTGCATAACCCCGACTGGGGATGTGCCCGCAACCAAGGTACATGCCCTTGGCCGGAATCGAACCCGGGACCCTTCAGCCCGCAGGGCAACGCTCTATCCACTGAGCCAAACCAGTCAGGGCTGGTCTTTTAAATAGATGTCCTAAAATGTAAGCTCCGTGAGAGTAAGAATGGGGTTGGTATCAGCCACTGCACACTCCATACCCAGGAAATACATGTAGACTTCCACACACACATGTATGTGTACTAATCATATATAATATATTCATTATATATTATATATGTGAGTATATAATGTGCTTATATATGAGAATCATAATGAGTGACTGTATAATGAAGAGATTACATAAATAAGAATGACAAATGAGTGGATGTTTGAAAGCACATTTGCCAGAGTGGGATTATACATTTTCAAAGCATAAAAGTTACCAAAGTAGAGCCATAATGCACACAGTTCTAGATCCTTCCTTTTCTTTTTCTCTCTGTTATACACCTTTCCCATCTTTAGGGAACAGCTGCCGACTCACATGCCCACTACATAGTCTTCCACTGCGTGGGGAGCCATGGTCATTCAGCCCATCTATCACCCAGCAGCAAGTATTCAGGCCATTTTTGTCCGCTACACACAAACCTCTAAGAGCATCTTTCTGGCTGAGGTGCATGCTCATTTCTTTGCATGAAGCAAGAGAAGGAGTTACCAGGGCAAAGGGTCTTTGGATGTTGATGGGTTTTGCCCACCATCTGTGTTTGGGCCCAGTCGGTGCTCAATAAATTTGTTGAATGAACCAAGTGGTGAAAGAGCACCGGCCCAGCTCTAGAAAGACAGACACCCTCGCTCCCAGAATCTACATCCTTCCAGCTCTCAAATCTCAAATAAGGTTGTGGGGCTTGTGACAGGAGGTCGACAGTGGGACCTCCGCTGTGGGCCACTTTCTGCTGACGTGGCAGGAGAGGGTCTCTGCGGCCCATTCCCTCTCCAGGCACCTGCCCCTGGCTGACTTCACCCCAGCAGGGAGAAGAGGAAGGGGGACTCCAGGAATGGCGTCCTGGCCCCTGCTGACCATCCATCAGAGGCCTCCTAATGAGACAGTAACCCTAATGTGTGATTTCTGGGGTGACGGCAAAGCCGTGGTGATTTACATTCTATTTCCCATCGGCGATGAACCACTGATCTCCATGGCCACTAAAATATTTACCAGGGAGAGCAGGACTGGAAGGTGCCCTGGGCAGGGGGAGCGAGCAAGTGAGCGGTGGGGGAAACGAAGCATCTTGTTTAAGGAAGAGGAGCCCAGAGAGAAGGGCAGCCCAGATACGTTCTGAGTCCCGAAGCTGCCCTGGGCCCTAGGGCAGAGGAGGACACCAACTCAGCCAGAGCGTGTCCCCAGTTCTTGGAGCTGACACCAATGGCACCTCCTCAGAGAAACTTTCCTGTCCCTCCCCTCATCTAAAATAGCCCCAAGCACTCTGTGTCACATCACGCCACTCGCTCCCTTTTTTAGCTTATAAGGTCGGATTTATATACAGTAGAGCCCGCTGATTTTAAGGGTACGGCTGGATAAATTTCAGTGCTGGCTCACGTTCACCGATAGAAATAGCAAGTAGTTCCCTCTCCCTTAACGTTTCCTCCTGCCCCCCTCTCCCTCCCCCCCATCCCGCCCTAGCTCCAGGCCACTACCAACCTGCTCTCTGGCAACAGTCTGCTTCCGCTAGAATTTCACAGAAACAGAATCTGGAGATTTCTACCATCCCTTCAGCGGCCTCCAGTGAGAGGGACAGAGGGTTTATTTATTTGCAGACAAAATCACACCTCCTCTCAGGGTGTTTCGTACCCGAGTGAGAAATTCTCTCTCCCTCTCGGTCTTCACACTCACATGATTCATACCCGAGCTTTAAAGGCCTGTTGTGGAGCCTTCTGGAGACTCTGAGCCCCAGGAGGACAGAAACGCTTGTAAATTGTTGTTTGCCCCACGCCTGGGCTGCCCAACACCCAGTAGGTGTTCAATAAAAGCAAATTTGACCATTGTTTTAATGCCACAATGAATAAATCTGGATTGGTGATGAGATGCCAATCAATCCAGCCAATTAAGAGGCTGGCCAACCAGCACCCCCAGGAGATTGTCCATTCCCGTACTTCACGAACCCTAAGATACCACTCGGATGTGCCGTTTTTTCATATCTCGCAGAGAAACGGCAATACCATCATTCAACTTCCACACACGCTTCCTTAATCACTCAGCATTTGTGTTTTACACTCACTGAAGGGGCCTTTTCAGACTTAGACCTGCATCTTCATCCCATGTCACGCTGGCCCATACTTAAAGTGGGAAATGGAAGCAAAATAAATTGGCTAAGAATTTTCAAAAAACGTCTCCAATTCCGAGTCCGGATCTTTCAACCAGAGTTGTCATGTCCGTGTATGCACAGGAGCTTGCTGGCTGAGTCACCCAACACGCACACCTCAACGTGACACGGCCGTTCTAAACGGCTCCTCAAATCCAGCCAATGCCACCTGCATCTCCAGCAGCACCGCCTGGGACTCGACCACACTTGTTTCTCAATTTCTGCCGAGCAGGTGGGTATGGAAAACCAAAACCAAACATCTCTCCCGATGGTGACAGCTGCCACGTGCATGAGTCCTAGTCAGGACAGACCGCTCTGCTTCTATTGATTCTCTCTCTGGATTTCCTCTTGCTGTGAGATGCCTGTTCTTTCCTTGTTCTGTGTTGAAAATAGGTTCATTTATCACTGGGTCTGAGCTCTGAACCACGACCCTGCCAGGGGGTCCAACTGAGGGAAACAAAAACGCATTTGATGGACAGCATCCGCGGCACCGCCCTGTCTCCTCGCGGCGCTGAGAAAGCAGCCCGATTGACTGGCTTCTATCACTCATCTGATTAAAGGTACCACTTACTTCCAGACGCTTAGAGCTGGGGCCGGGAGCCATTCATAAAACTCATATTGAACGACTGGCTTTCACAAAGTTTGCCTTAATGTTTTTGCGCGGTATTGATCCGTGGGGGGAACTATAAAAATTGACACCAGAATAAACTTTGAAAGACGGCTCTCGCTCAGCCGAACTGGGATCAATGCAAATTGACCCAGGCAACAAGGGAGGGGAAGCAGCAACCCCTTCTCCATTAGCCGGTCCCTGCCTGGCCAGCAAAACCCTTCTGGGTCCTTCTTGGCCACGCGTAGGGACTGGAGTGCAGGAGCGATGATGTTGGGGGAAGTGCTGATGCAGACAGGAAACTCCTCATGCTGGGATGAGGGGCTCCTACGTTCGTTGTTATCAGCACCTGAGAAATCGGATTTTCCCCGGGAATCTCCACCCCCGCCCCCAGTGGTGATAGTCCTGAGGGTGGGAGCCACAGAGCTAAAGGGGTGGAATGAGCGTTTATTGAGCACTTACTATGTCCCAGGCATCTGGGTACGTTGCAAACACTCAAGATGCAGTGTGGTGCTGGTTCCACTAAAAAGTGGCTGATAGTTTCAGGCAAGTGACTCAACCCCTCTGACCTTTCACCTACTCCTGTAAAAGGGAGAGCATTCAAACCCTACCTTATCGGGTCGCCAAGGGGTTAGCATGATCCCTAAAGCAGAGTGTGAACTGTGAAATGTTCCCTAAGACATCAGTCAGTCCTAACAACAACCCTACAATTTCAACGTCCTCAGCTCCATGTTGAAGGAGTTGAGACTAAAGCTCAGAGAGGTTAAGTGATTTTCCCAAGATCACACAGCTAGGAGCTGGAATTCAAAGCCCTGTAACGCCCAAGCCCATGCTTTTCCCGGAGACCACACTGCTTCATTATCCGTCTCAGGGTTGGGG
Source organism: Myotis davidii (assembly GCF_000327345.1). Lineage (NCBI taxonomy): Eukaryota > Metazoa > Chordata > Mammalia > Chiroptera > Vespertilionidae > Myotis > Myotis davidii. The sequence continues at coordinate 432,966 of NW_006283826.1, forward strand.
TGTGGGCAGGACAGCTGTTTAATCAAAGACACACAGCTCCCATGGCACGCACGAGCTTCCTCTGCTGTCCTGATCCTGTCACCCTGTGGGGAGCCCTGTCAGCCACCCCCGGGACCATCACCTCCACATGATCTCAGACAGAGAACCCTGCATTTGCACTGGTTTGGGAAGGGATGGGCATTGCTGGGGTGCAAGGTGGGACGTAGGAATGAGGAGGTGAAGGTGTCCTAACCACGGGTAATCCTGAAGGGACTTACAGGGGCCTTACTCTGTGTCAGGCGCCGAGCTAGAAGCCAAGGAAATGATGTTTAAACTGATGACAACAGAGCTACCGAGACTCAGAGAGGTTGAGACACAGCCCCGAGTCACACAGCGGAGCTTAATCCCACCCAGTGTGTCCCTCAAAATGTCCCTGGACAAGTGTGGCCTCAAGGCTGCATAAACACCAGGGTGCAAGCAAGAAGGGGTCCGTGGCTTCTTCAAAAATATTTCTGGGCCATGGCCAAGTGTGGCAATGAATATTTCGATCTGGAAACATGGGGTGTCCCGGAGGAAGCTGGGGGGTGGGCAGGAGGGAGCTTCCTGGGTGCTAATGGAGGCCACATGAGCTGAAACACCCTACAGTTAAAAGCAGCCGCCATTATTCCTGTCGCTCATCCAGAAACGTTAGGACCTATGACCGCTTCCATGCTGCAACTTCAAAGCCCAGAATCCGCAGGCCGCCCCCTTCTCCTTATCTATCTACCTATCACCTATCTATCTATCTATCTACGTATCTATCTATCTATCCCCTATCTACCTACCTATCATCTATCTATCTATCACCTATCTACCGACCTATCATCTACTTATCACCTATCTATCTCCCTATCATCTATCACCTATCTATACCTACCTCTCATCTATCTATCTATCTATCTATCTAGCTAGCTAGCTAGCTATCTATCACCTATCTACCTATCTACCACCTATCTATCTACCTACCTATTATCTATCTATCTATCACCTATCTACCTACCTATCATCTATCTACCTATCTACCTACCACCTATCTATCTACCTACCTATCTACCTATGTATCACCTATCTTTCTACCTATCATCTACCTATCTATCTACCTACCCACCTACCTATTTACCTACCTACCTATCTATCATCTATCTTTATTTTATTTTTTCTTTTCTGTGTGCCATGAAGTTTGCTTTCTTTAATACACTAGTCTGGTGGAAGCAAGTTCAATGCAAGGAGAGAAAGCAGCCCTCGGGCTGGCCCTCACTTACTAGGAGAGTCAGGACTGAAAGTCTCTCCTACCCCACCCCTTAAAGACTCTCCCTCCCAGCCCACAAATCACTCCACATCTTTGGAGTAAATAGTAATTGCTGTGTCCCACCCCCCTGCCCCTGGTATCCCCTGGGGGTCATAACTGAGGGTGTATGTGTGTGTGCCTTTAATTTCATTTTTTTGTGCCTTGTAAAAAGCACCTTCTACTCCACCCAGCGCTTCTAAATGCTCTTTTAAAGGGATTAACGCTCTCTCTGCCTCTGGAGTTGGGCTTGGAGAGGCACCGTGGGGTTGAGATTTACTGTGGCTCCAGGGAGCTCAGCTCAGGGCCAGAGAAAGGTTTTTTCTATTGTTTTGTTCTGAGCACAGACGCTTCGCCACCCTTAATGCCTTCCACTCGACTCATCACCACTGCCTGGGCTCTGGCCCATGTCATTCTCCTCCAAGATGCTCCCATGGCCACCTGGCTGGCTGCCCCACTCACACCACGTCCCTCCTCCTTGAACCCATCTCCTGCGCCAGCCACCCCTGGACTCTGGCAGGTGACCTGCAGGCCTGTGGGTTCCGGGTGGCCGAGCCAATGGAGAGCGCGGGCGGGAAAGCAGAGAGAGAACAAGGCCGAGGGGGTTCCCCCAGCTCCCTCGCTGCGGAGCTGCTGTGGGTTGACTGTGTCACTTGTCTGAGGACCATGTCCCAGACCCAAGCTCTCTGTGACCCCATCACCTCTTCCTCCCCTCATCTCCTCTGGCCCAAGAGTGATGACGGCACCCCGCTTTGCTAGCCCCAGGGTCCTGCACCCCCCTGTGAGCTCCTTGGTTAAGTAGCCCTTCATGTGCCTGTTCTTGAATTACCCGAGTTGGAGATACCATCTCTTTCCAACCAGCATCCCGACTGGTGGTCCAGCGGTGATGATCCCTTAGACAGTCACCACGGGACGAAGGGCACTGCTATCATGATGCCTCCCAGGCCCTTCGAACTGGGATATTCTAGGGGCCTAAGATACCTCTTAGGGGGAAGTATGTGGACAACACAGGAGAGAAGAGGAGGGTGCTGGTTAGGAGCATGGCTTGCAGGCACAGGAACTATAGTGTGCAGCTTGGAGCATCGGTGACCACATCTGCATTGTGTTGAAGCATCGGCTCTCCACTGCGGGGCTACGGCCAGGACCAGGGTGCGCAGGAAGCATTCAGCACGTGAACGGCACTCATTCAGGGATGCATGAGAGCATCACTCTGCCCACAATGCCACGCTCCACATCATGGTGAAGATCTCGTTGCGTGTGTTTATCTGTCCTCTCCAATTAGAAATGCCATGAGGGTGGGGTTTATGCTTCACCTACTTCCGTATCCCTCCCAGGGCCCAGCCCAGGGCTGGACACACAGGAGACCCTGGGACAGATGGAAGGGAACCAGTATGTACTGACCTGGGAATCAGGTATGAGTTTCACTTTGAAGATAAATAAATGGAAACTTGAACGATTAGTGGACCTGACCAAGGTCACACAGCTTGAATTTTTTTTTATATATTATATTTTAAAATATTTTAAAATATATTCTTATTGATTTCAGAGAGGAAGGGAGAGGAAGAGAGATAGAAACATCAATGATGAGAGGGAATCATTGATCGGCTGCCTCCTGCACACCCCCCACTGGGGACTGAGCCTGCAACCCCGGAGTCGAACCTGAGGCCCTTCAGTCCACAGGCCGAGGCTCTATCCACTGAGCAAAACCGGCCAGGGCCATAGCTTGAATTTAGAATTGATTTGAACAGACCAACTCTGACACCTACACATGTGTTTGTACACTGAGCCACTTGCTAAGGATTTGACCCAGAAGAGAAAATACCAACCACATGTTAGAGCTGACACTTTACCAACTGCAGGGCTAAGAGGGATGGAGAGGGGCAGGTGAGTTTCGAGGAGAGGAACCCCCCTCAGTGGCCAGGACAGGGGCGCGAGGATAGCTCTTTGTCAGGTTATGTGATTGTGAGCAACAGAAACCGACTCTGGCTATCGCTGGCAAAAACCGTCTCATTGGAAGAGTCCCAAGTGTCTTCAAAAATCAGAAGAACCAGATCTCAGAAGGGACAGCGAACGTGTGACGCGTGGAACCTGAGGAGCAGGAAGTCATGGACAGTCCCTCCAAGAACGGCTTTGGGAGTGCATAAACACCAGTCGTATCTGGTCTGTGAGTAATTCTGCTTAAGATTCCGATCGCAGGAGAAGATGTCTGTCTGATTAGCTCACGTCGGTCATGTGGCTTGTGGGCTAAAGGCAGGCAGGAGCTGGCGGACAGTCCATGGATTCTGCTTGTAACAGGAGTGGGTGGGGATGGGTTCCAAAAGAGGAGATCAGGGTGCTGAGGCCAGAAGGAAAGAGAAGAGAGACCAGGTGGGTCGCAACAGCGGATGCCCACGCCGTGATGGTCTCAGCCGTTGGTCACTCTAGACGACATACGCGGGGTCCTGTCCATGTATGTGTCAGGCGGGGCTGCTGTGGACAGCGTGTGTCCTACATCTTGCTCCAGGCCCCCTGGCTCCGACAGCGCGGAGGGGTTGTGTCCTGGCTCCGTCCCTGCTGGCCAATGACTGAGCTAGGCCAGGGGGAAGCACGGCTTTCCCCATGTGCAGACACACCGCAGGCGCTCTGTGCACATCACAGTTCTTCCTGTAACAGCCCTGGCAGGTAGATGTGGTGGAGGAAAGACGGTAACAGTCCTTCCCTTCCTCCACCGGGGAGATAACCGGTCCTTGCCTCTGTGAGACGCGGGGCCTGCTTCCCTGAGAGCGGCCTCAGGGACTCGCTGACCGGTAGGATGCGCTGGAGGGAACATCGTAGGGCTCCCAAGGCTAGGTCCTCGGAAGCCTTGCTGCTTTTCTCTGGTTTTCCTGGAGCCCCGAGCCACCCTATTCAAAGCCCATCGGGCACATGCTGCTGGCCAGTTGCAGAGCTAGTGTGGGAGAAGGAATGGAGACGCGTCCAACCATTTACACTCATCTTCCGTCTACCGAAATGGTAGCTGAATTCATTCAACAAATACTTATTTGTGGAGCATCTACTCTGTGCCAGGCACTCATCTAGGCACTTCGACTCAGCGGTCTTAACAAAACGGAAAAAGTTTCTCCATTCCAGGGAGAGCTTGCATTCGAGACTAAATAAAGGGATATAACGAAAGAAAAAGAGAACAGGTGAGAATGTCTCGTCTCCATTTTTTTTTAAATGTTTTTATTGATTTCAGAGTGGAGGGGAGATGGGAGAGAGAAACAGAAACATCAACGATGAGAGAGAATCATTGATCGGCTGCCTCCTGCACACCCCCCACTAGGGATCGAGCCCACAACTCGGGTTTGGGCCCTGACTGGGAATGAAACCGTAACCTCCTGGTTCATAGGTCAACGTTCAACCACTGAGCCACGCCGGCCAGGCTAGTCTCCAGCTTTGAACCTGACGCAACTGTCCCACCAAATAATCTCCCTCTGACACACGGTTCAGTTCAGCCTTTCGGAGTCAGTTCTCCAGTCATCGATCTTCGGTGTGGACCCTCGAGGCAACGTCTGAGACATCCTTTCACAGCAAGAGGCTGCGCTTCTGTCTCCTGCTTTTCATGAGACGCCTGCATCTTGTAGGGCTCGGGGACTCGGTGCTGCCTGGAGCTCGAGGGGCTGGCTCAGGTCCCCATCCACTCCCAGCCCAGGAACGCCTGGGGGGGGGGAGGGGGTGGCAAAGGCAGAGGGAAGAGGGAGAACGGGCAGCTGGCCTTGCATCACCGTGACTCAGAGCAGCCAGTGTCCATGTTGGAACTGAGCTGCAAGGTCCAGGGCTGGTATGAGAAGGTTACTCTGCCCGGGCCTGACGGCGGGGGCCGGGGAGCGTTGGGGAATTTCACACGCCGTGGAGCCAACCTGGGCTCCGGGCTGGAATAACACATCTCAGTGGCAGCGTGAACGCATGAGTCACAGAGCTAATCTGAGCCCTTTCAACGCGGGTGCCTGGGAGAGGAGCGAAACCCTGACTTCAGCGCCATCACGGAGGCGAGATGGCAGAGTCGACAGTTTCAACAGGGTTCGTGGCTGAATCACCGCCACCGCCTGCCCCTGGCCTGAGTCAGGAGCAAAGGATTAAGGGTGCTATTTTGGGGAGTTCCTAAGTGCACCCTCGGAGAGCTTCCAACAGGGGTGTGTGGGTGCCCATTAACTCCCCAACACACCTTTCAAGTTAGAATCCACTTATTTTTTTACTTCCATTATTGGGCAATCGACCAATTACTATTTCTTGAGCTTTAACGCTGAGGCCCCGTGAATGCATTTTATATCAACCACCTAGATTTTTTTCTTCTTCTCAGTGGGGTACTGCAGAACACTAATTTCCTAGCATGTTTCTTGGGAGGCCGGGGTGAGGACTTGAGGGGTAGGGGGCTGTGCAATTCTCCATCATCAAATACAAATCTTCAGTTAAAGTTTTCGTCTTAGAGCTTTAATATGCTAATGCTGCTGCAAATCTCCAAGAAGGGTTTAGATTATTAACTCTACCCACTGTTACAGCATGCACCCTTTAGCAGAGCAAAGAAGCTGCTATTTGACAAAGCTGCTTTGAGAAATGTGGTCCTCGAACTACCACGTTAGGACCAGTCTTTCAAATTATGGGCATGCTGATCAACCGGAGAACTTGCTAAAAATGCAAAATCGCAGCCCAGACATGAAAACGGAGTGAGGCTCAGAAATATTTATTGAATAAACATTTCAGGTGATTCTGTGGATGTGGGTGATCCACGGCACCCACTTTGGGAAACACTGTTTTAGAGCAGGTCAGAATTGGAAGGCAGGTACATTTAGCCTCTGATTTTCCAGATGGGGAAACTGAGGCACTGAGAAGTGACTTGCCACACAATGAGGATTTTTGTTTGTTTTGTGTTTACAGAGCCAGAGATGGGCCTGGACTCAGAGATATCCACAAATAATAACAATATTAAATATGAAGGGGTGGGATTGAATTCATGGCTGGATAAGTAACGAATGGATGGTAGAACATGTTAGAATATGTCCCTTATGCCCCTTTTAATACAACTTAAGAGCACAACTGCTTGGCCAGTTACACTTGTGACTAAGAAAACTGAGGTCCAAGGAGGTTAGGGATTGGCTCAAGGTCACACAGCAAGTGGATGGTAGAGTCATAGTTGTAAGTCAAGTCCAGTGTTTTTCCTGACCCCAGAGAGCAATGCTGACTCTAGGGCTGCCGTTCCCCGGCCGGCCGTGGGCTCCAGAGTCAGACAGGCAGCTGTTTCTCGGCCCTTCTTCAGTTACTACCCATGGAACGTTCATCCAGTTACTGACCTCTCTGAGCCTCAGGTGTAAACTGAAGATAATAATAGCTCCCTTTGTCACTTTGTTGAAAGGATTAAGTGAGATGAAGTATGTGTGCCCCTGGCACGGTGCCCAGCATGTGGTAAGCACTTTATAAATATTAACTACTGCCAATAATAATATTGATAACCGCGAGTGGTAGCTATGAGAGAAGAGCGACGCAGGTTGAGAAGGAGAATGAATGCCTTTTGTGGGATAACGAGGCGACAGTCGGAAGCTCAGAAGGCCTGCTTTCCTGTGGGTCCTGTTGGGTCTACGAATCCCAGGGTGTGAACGGCCCCTGAATTCACCTAATCCAACATCCAGCATCCGATCCCCAGATCTGCCAGGAGAAAGCCCCGCAGGCCTTTCTGCTCTAGGTTAGGACTTCCAGGAACGGACGGCGAACCCCAACTCCCGAAAAAGCTCCTCAGGGAACAGCCTCACCCTTGCCAGAAAAACAGTGCCATTACTTCTAGAAGATGTGCCTCAAAAACAAGTTCTGTGTTCAAATGAGCTCAAGCGGTGTCACATGCTTTGACTGCCTACCTTCTTAAAGATATTTGTAATGCCTATTCTCATGTTAAAGGCTCTGAGAAGTCCTGCAGTTTAGAAAATAACAAAACATGGTTGATCTTTGTTGAATCTAACTCATTTGAGCCCCCTAAAGCCCTCCTGACAGCCTGTAAGCTTTTCTTTTTTTCTTTGTTAGAAAGTTTTCTCATCTAGTAGTTCATAATATATATATATATTTTACAATCATGCGAATATGTCATTATTCTAGATTCATTTGAGTCAAATACTACTCTTGTCCCATTAGGCAACAGATTATTTCCCGGTACACAGTGCTGGCCGTGGCTGGGTGCACGGGTACAATCTCTCTTGTTCCTGACAGCCGACCTCTATCCCCGCAGGCCTGTCTCTGCACCATCCTGGTTGTCAAACATTTTAAGTATCACTTCTGCTAACCACTCCTCATTTCTTAAGACCGTACTCTCTTGAAACCACCACCCTCTCTCAGGAGGACTGGTCAACTTCCCCACACCCATCTCGTCGCGACGGGTCCCCCCACTCAGCTCAGATGCCACCGCCCCCCACTTACTGCTACACTAAAAGTGACTTTAGTTTTGCTCCTTTGTCCCCAGGAAAATGTGCCAGGAGAAAGGTTGGTGATAAGCCACAGATCTGAGCACCCTGCCAGGTGTTACAAAATTGCTAGAGCCTTCAGTTTAGGAAAAAACTGCATGAGATTCAAGCATGCACACACACATACACACGTGCACCCAACACACGCACCCACTGCACATGAATACAGACACATACACACACCCACAAACCAGATTCCCCCAAAGAATATGCAAAACCATCTCCCTTCCCAGCTGCAGCAAGAGTCTCCCTTCTCCCCATGAGGCGAATCCACTCGGAGAATCCCAGGGCCCTCCCAGAGGGGCTGGAGGTTAAAGGGGTCCCTGTAGCCCTCTCCCCAGCTCCTCAGAGCCTGGCAGGGCAAAGGGAGTGGGGTTTCTGGTTTCAAAGGAAGCTCGGCTAAGCTGCTTCTTTTAGCCGAAGCCCCTCTTAGGGAGAGGAGAGCCTTTCCCTTCTGCGATGCGAGCGGAGCCATAAATCACGGTGCTCCCCGGTTCTGGGAGCGGGGGTGGGATTAAGGCTGTTGGGTTGGATTTGTCTGAGTGTGTGTCTTTGGGGCTTCGCCGCCCTCCCCCTTCGTAAACATCGGCGTGTAAGTTCTCGTCCCCTGGAGGCCTCAGCGAAGGCATCACGTTAAATATTCAGAGCAGGAAACCGCCTCACGCTGCTGGATGGGAAATGAAATCTCCGGAAAGGTGCTCCTGGGACCTCCCGTCACTCTCCTGACCTTGCGGACGGGAAGGCACCCTGACTTTCCATACCAGGTGTCCCCCGAACTCTTGCTGAGAGAAGAGGCGGGCTGGCACGCCAGCCTGCGTGGCTGGACTGGGGGAACGCTTCTCCATGGGGCAAGGTGCGCAGGCCAGGAGAATCGATAAAATATATTCTGAATCGGCTTCTTCTTGCGAGTGGGTGGCATGTGGCGCCCGGCAGGGAGCAGAGCGTGGCAGGAGGAAGAAGCCGCCAACCACCTGCCAGGCCCGCCCTCGTCCAGGTGCCCGTTGGTGCTGAAATGCGACCTGTACCTGGTACTCTCCTGTGCGAAGTCTTCCATGGCTCCCCGTCACCCAGGGGAGAAAGGCCCAGTTGCCACAGTGGGAACAGAAGGCTGTTCAGAACTGGGCCTGAGCATATACATGTCTCTTCTGCAGGTTCTCCTTTCTCTACTTGTGCTTCTACTCGTCACTCCTCTCATCTCTCCTATGTTCATGTGTTTCCACGCCGCATACCCTCTGCCACCTGCTGCTCTTTGTGCCATCTTGCTCCATCTCCCCTGCATGTCCCTGGAGAGGTCCAGCCTGCCTGTTGTTCAGAGTGTTTTAACAGTAAACAGCAGTACCCATGTAACGGAGAAGTCAGGATGCACGTGGGCTTCAAGTAAGGCTTGATCCAGCAGCACAGACAGGGCATGGTCTGACTGTGCATCAGACACCTCATAACAGCCCCCCGGTAAGCAGTCTGCTTTAAAGGGAGGAGAAGAGCTCGAGGCCTCACATATTCACCCCAGACCATACAGGAGAAAAGACACTCTCTCGGTATCTCCTGGATTCACTTTTTCAATGGCCAACTTAGACCCTGTCTTCATCCCTGCACCAATGGCTGGGACTGGGAAAATCATATCTGTTTGCCTTTGTACATGGCATTCTGTCTGCACAGAGGACTCCTCCTGGCAAACTCCTATTTAACCCTCAAGCCCTGAGTCCAATGTCCCATTAATTGTTGGGCTTCCTCATTCCATTCCAAACTCTCCCTAGTGAATTAGTGACGCTTTTTGCTGTGTTCCCAACACACTCTGTTTACTTCTCTTTTTGACCACAGCATGTCGCCTGATGGTCACCTTTTAAAATCTGTGACTTCCCCGCTAGGCTGTGGATTCTTCGAGGACACCGACCACATTGGGTTCATCGCTTGGAGCCCGTGGTTGACTCCCATACGGCCAGACGTGCAGAAGGTCTCAACATATGGGATGGAGCCCTAACAAAGGAGTGAGGCATCCACGCAGGCAGCTGGGCAGGGCCAAGAGGGGGAGGAACCAAGACCATGAAGAAGAGATGCTCACGCATGAGCAAGGAGGCCTTCCCATCAACCCCCGGGCCCAGGACGGGGGCTTTCTGAGTCATGACACTAGATGCAGACACGTCTTCAAGGCAGTCGAGCTGCTGGGTGGGCCCCATCCCTTCTGGTCTTCGCAGGTCCCGGCTCAGCCCAGGGCACTCGCCTTGGGGAAGAATGAGCAGGTGCTGAGTCATAGGTCAGTGCGAACACACTTCCTGAACATGTCGAGGAAAACGAGATAACCTCCAGGAATGTTCGACCCAGAAATACTAGAAAACCACAGTGGAAGATGTGAGGGCTGAGTGGCAACATGTGGGGCTCTTATGCTTACGTGTATGGTTGTGTGACTACACCCAATCCTGCTACCCCCAGTTCATTCATTTGTGTGTATTCAGGAAACTCTGAGAGAACCATCTCCTTTAATGTTGGCCCAGATTTCTCAAGGGAGACGGGCTTTACTTGGGGGAATGCATGGGAGTTTAAAGAGGACACTTGTCAAAGGTCTCTTAGCAATGAATTAGGCCACTTAGAATATCATTTGCCATCAATACATGATTAAGTGGAACCTTAGTAGGATTCCAGTCAATGAAGAAAGATCAGCTAATTGGAAAAAGAAGCAATTAGTTAATTCTTGAATTAGTATTCTCCTTACCTATCAATTATCAATGCTAAGTTTTAGGTGGGGGTTATATTTTCCAATCTAGGATAAAGCCATCTTACCCGAAGATGTGGAAAGCTGTGTTTGCAATTCCACAAGCATTTTTGCATTATATGCTGAGTATATATAGACCCAGACCCAACCAAACGTGAAGACGCAGGCCTTTGCAATCAACATGTTGGTTCTCACGTACACATGGGAGGGATCAGAGAGAATCAAGGAAGAATTTCATTAGTCTTCCTCGCCTAGCCTTAAGAGTCGAATGTAATTTGGCTAATGGAGTTTGCGTTTTACATTAAATTACGCGGGCATTAAAAAAGGTCTCTAAAACAATCGGAATATTCCTGGGAGTTAATTAGTCTTGGAGTTATTCAGTGAGCCTCGCTCTGCGAAGCAAACCCATACAGGTTCTCTCTGGTATGAATGAGAAAAATGAAGGCGAATGTTTGTTTTAACCATCCTAGGCCTCTGAAACGCGGCTGGAGCATTCTTTTCGAAGGTCTTCTTAGGAGAACATCTTGCTTAACACTTTCGTTTTAGAGATGTGCCTGAAACCCAGACACATTGAAGTAATTAGATTTCACTTTTACCCAGAAGGAGCCCATATGATTTAGGAAGAGAAAAAACACTGGGAAGGGTATCAGCCGCCATCGATCACTTCTTCATGCCTTGACTCCAGAGGTGTGTTTTGAGGTCCCACCGAGCACCCTGGAGTCTGTAAATCAGAGTTTCTCCTGGAAGCGAGTGCCTGCTCCCTCGTGCTGATGAAGCCCGGCCCATCTGGTACCAAAACAGTTCGGGGCCCCGGAGGAATCCAGCTCCCGATGAAAACTTCAGCCGAGCCGTGAGGTGTGACGGAATGGAACCAGGCAACGGATGATGAAGCGCCTCCTGTCCCCGTTCATTCTCAGGCAGCCGGTCTGATCGACAACAGAGGCTCCCCAGGTCTGCCTTGCAGAAATCTAGTTTGGTGAGTCATTAGTAGGTGTTTAATAGATGTCCCCAAAGCACAATTGTCCCACGGCCCAGTCAGCCTGGAATCCCAGCACTCAGTGTCTCCCTCGCGGAGACTTCTAACACACCTTAGCTTATTAAAGGTCCTGAGAAGTCCTGCAGCAAAGACAGCTGTGTAACATGGTTACACCGAGACTTCTCAAACATATGTGCACACACACACACGCACACACACACCTTTCTATTTTTTCCTTCCATTGGGCACAATTAGGTATGATGTTCAATGGAATATACCAGCAACCAGTGAGCTCATCCAGACACAAACAAACACAGGAATTTCCAAACACAGATCCTTGTTCATCAATCTCTATTCCGAGGGGTGTCTGCCTTCATTCAGAGCAAGGACATGGCTGCTGCTTTCTGGTGGTTGCTGGATGTTTTGGCTTTTGTCTCGCTAATGCTTCATGCTTGTGGCTTCCTCTGGAGAGGAGGGCAAAGTCTAGGGCAATAAAATCCAAGATAAGCAGCAGGAGGAGATCCATAACCCGGGCTGTGATGACAGCTCACATTTACTGAACGCTCGCTGCAAGCCAGGCACTCTGCTAGCATTTCCCCTGTATCGAACCAGTCGATTCTTAAAGCCGTAGGACGCGTTGCGTGGGTATTATTATCAGCTCTGTTTTAGAGATGAGGAAACTGAGTCATGGAGAGAGAGACCTCTGGCTCTGTCTGCGGGGTAGAGAAGGGATTGATTAGAAGGGGCCCCGAGTAGAAGCAAGTAGGTCAGAAAGGGGCGATGGCTGTCACCCGAATGACTGGGGACCGAGTGGTGGCGTCTCCGGACAGAGGAATGGTGGCAGAAAGGTAGAGACACGGCAAAATGTGAAATATGTATCTATCCAGCGTGGGCAAAAGTCGGCTTACAGTTGTTTGTATGGAAAAGAATGCAAGAGTTAATAAATAATAATACAAGAATAAACTCTGTTTCACGGACTCACAACAACAGACTACTTTTGCCCACCCTGGATACATGTGGGGCGTGGGAACAAAGGGGTTTGTTGATGGGACGTGCTGGGAGAGCTAGGATATGCTGTGGGGGAAGGGGGAAAGGAGCCAGAGGTAGAAGGTGATCCTGGGCTGCTGGCTGGCTGACAGGACCGCTCACTGGGACGTGAGGAAACCCTCTGGTGAATACACTGGCCTAGACCTCCAGTCCTTTCCACTTGCCTGCCAGGTTGCTGGCCCTGGGAGTGCTGGGAGGAGCCACATTTATGTACTTCCAGTAGCCAAATCGAAGGAATGCAGGCCAAGCACGGTTCACCTCCTCTGGGCAGCAAAAAGCTCACAACCATGGGGGCAGGAGGGGGGGTCCACAGTCATCCCCACAGACCAGGCAACTTAACACACACACACACACGTGCTCCGAAAACGTCAGGGCTCTGTCAATTACCCATGGTAAACCGCACGCTGGATCCCGACCAATCCCAGGCTCCCGCAAAAGCCAACAATTAAAAGGTGTATCCTCCGTGGATGACCAGCCACTCCGGAGACCCCGGTCTCCCTGGGGGGTTGTCTAACAGCTTTCAAGAGCAGGCCCCGGCTCCGGCTCCCGAAAACCTGGCCCAGGCCCTAGGAAGTGCTTCAATAATGGATGATCACCAATAAACAGCCTGCGATTTGCTGGAAATTACGAGCAATAAATAATTGAGAGGGAGGGAGCTGACCAGCGGTCCCCTGGCCTCCCGCTCCTCTCCTGTAATGTATTTCCTTGATGCAGCTCCCGCAGTGCAGGGTGCAGACAGCCACGGCCTCGGGAAGATGCTGACCAGCGAGCTGGCAGAGTGATAAATGCCTGGGCCCCTCTAGATTTTACACGTGCAAACAGCAGCCAGTGGTCCAGCAAGGGCGTGGCTGCCCCTGATGGACACCCTAGGACTCCACGATGGTCCCCCGCAAGCAGTCCCCCTCCGAGGCCTGGAGCAAGGCTGCAGGGGGGACGGGGCTGTTTGATGCATGGAAAGGAATGGAGGGAAGTTGGGAGATGCCCAGGTCAGGAAGAATTCAAGCTACCTGTTCTCGTCAAAGCCACAAGCTCTGCCGCATCCCGCCTTGGCCCCTGCGGGTCAATCACGCCACCATCCACATGGTTCCTGCTGCTTCTTAGAACCTCGGCTGCTCCGGTCCAGTGCGAACCATGAGCATCTCTCAGCTGTGTCATTGCAATGGCCCCCAACTTCCCCCCTCCGGCTCGTTTTCATAGAACAGCCCGACGGGTCCTGTCAGCGGGCAAACCACAGCCCGTCTCTGGCCGCACAAAGCCCTTCAATGGCTTCCTTTGCAGCGGTTCTCAACCTGGGGGTCGCGACCCCTTTGGGGGTCGAAAGACCCTCTCACAGGGGTCGCCTAAGACCATCGGAAAACACATAGATAATTACATATTGTTTTTGTGATTAATCACTATGCTTTAATTACGTTCAACTTGTAACAGTGAACATACATCCTGCATATCAGATATTTACATGACGATTCATAACAGTAGCAAAATTACAGTTATGAAGTAGCAATGAAAATAATTTTATGGTTGGGGGTCACCACAACATGAGGAACTCTATTAAAGGGTCATGGCATTAGGAAGGTTGAAAACCACTGCTCTGGAGTCAGAGAGGAAGTCGAGTCCTTCCTGACCTGGGCGCCCATCAGCATCTGGCATCAACCCCTGTTCCTACCAGCCAGGCTCCTTGCTCTTCCTTGCACACAGCAGACACCTGCCCCTGAGCCATCGTGTTCACTGTTCCCTCTTCCTGGAAAGCCCTTCCTCAGTGACTTGGCTTTCTAGTCACTTTGTTCCTATGTCAGCTTCTCGGAGGGGCCTTTTCTGACCACCGTCTTTATCACTGCCGTCTCCCCTGCCTACTTAGGTGCACTACTGAGTGGCTCCTTTTCTTTCTTTCTTTTTTTAATACATTTTTATTGATTTCAGAGAAGGAGGGAGAGGGAGAGGGAGAGAGAGAGAAACATCAATGATGAGAGAGAATCATTGACCAGGTGCCTCCTGCATGCCCCCCCCACCCCCCGGGGATTGAGCCCACAACCTAGGCATTGCCCTGGCCAGGACTCAAACCGTGACCTCCTGGTTCATAGGTCGATGCTCAACCACTGAACCACAACGGCCAGGCAACCCATTTAATGATTAGTGGCCTAGCAAACCTAATTCCCTGTGCAACACCCATTCATTCCCCTTTGCCGTGGAGCCGAATGTATTCACGGGTCTCAGGGATTCAGACATGGACGTCTCTGGCGGCACCTTTGGCCTCCTGGACCCACCCACTGTCAACGGGGATGATTTCTTTTGATTACTGTCTGCAAGCTGCAGGGGGTGGGGTATTTTTATCGGATTGGTTCACTGCTTTAGCCCTATCGAGCACCTACAACAGTGCCTGGCACACAGCAATGACCCCTCAAATATTTGTTTTTTGAACAAATGCGTAAACACATGGTACTCTTGGATCATTCTCTGCCCTTCTCAGTCCCCTCGGGTCCCAGGAGGGTGACCTGCACACCGTAGGCACGCCGACCCGTCTGGAATGTTCTGTGGGTTTTTACCTGCAGCACTGACATCCCTTCGCAGAAACTTCCACCCTCCAGGAAGGATGAGGACTGCCTCTCCCTGCGTTTTCCCAGCGCCCTTTGCTCCCCTGGACTGGGCTGCCCAGGGAGATGGCAGCAATGTCTTCTGTCTGTTCAGTCTCTGATTTCTTTATCTCCCACAGAGTGAGTATGCGTTTATCAGCTCCTGCATTTATTTTAGCGGAAGGGCCTAGACTGGATTTTGAGGGTGAGGGCTGTGAGGCTCTCGGTGTACGTGACACTTTGGGAAGGAAGAGCAGTAACGTGACTGCGCTCCTCCTGCCCGGACTGTGTCCAGTGTTTTACATCATTACCTTACTGTGCTCCCACAACAGGGCGTCTCCGAGGCCCAAGGCCATGCTCGAACCCTGGCGCTAAAGCGCCCAAGGCAGCCGGGACCCGAAGTAAACGGTGAAGTGGTGGCACAGAGGACAGAGACAGTCATTTCTACATGGGGAGGCGAGGGGAGGGGAGGGGAAGGGAGAGGAGAGGAGAGAGGTTTAAATGCCAAGGGAAATGGCAAAAATTAAGCAGAAGTGAGAGGTCCTGAAGGAAGGGAGAAATGTGTGTCCAGCTCAGTGTGACATTTCGGATGCTCCATTGTGGCCATTCTCTCAGACACAGCCTAACCTGGGCACTGCTTTCTAGGTTCAATTTGTCGCGCTAATGGGATTCCATAAGAGGGATACTGGGTAGTATGAACTTGACTTTAACGTCAGGGAGGGACGCGGGAGCTGGAGACGCAGGGGCAAGGTCAGCGGAGGGAATCTGCAGAGGCGGCGGGTGTGCCCCTGGGGTGACCTGCGGATGTTCCATCTACACCGTGCCAACCCTTTTGGAGGGTTTTGGAGCTCAGTCCAAAGGATGAGCCAGCGGCTCCGGAAGTAGGGACCTGGGCCTACCCCCCACCTGATGCAGAGAGAATGACTACAGATGTCCTAGAGGTTGTCGCTCACATGCCATCCTCTACAGAGGACACATTCAGCCACCAGGGTGAAGGTCTGCAACCAGGGCTCCATTCATGAGAGGTGGGGATGGAGGAGCAGAAAGGACGGCTGCTGGCTGCCCCTCCCAACCACTGTCCAGCCTTCTCCGCTCAGCTTTCAGCCCTGGAGGTGTCCCTGTGGTGACCCCTGTCTCCCGGGCTCTGGTTGGCCTGGGCCTGGGATACCGGCCGATCAGAGAGGTTGGGTGGAGGAAGGAGAGCCAGGCTACGCACTTAGTCCCCTGCTCCCTTTCTGCGGGGTCATCGCAGACCTGCGGTCCCTGCACCAAAGGTCACGGCTCCTGCTGGGTGTCTCTGTGGGCACAGCCAGCCCGGCCCAGGTTCTGACGGCCCTTTGCTATGTCCCCTGTAGCTGCCGCCATCTTTGCAGATGGGCTCGTCGTTAACTTCTCCCCACATTATCCTGACTTGGGTCGGGGCAGATCTTCACTTTGTGTCAGGATCCTCAGCGATATTGTGAGACGTGCTCAAGGTCCTGGGAGGGCACCAGGGGAGAGCTCCAGGGCCCCCACCCTCACAAGTAACTGGCCCTTGGGTCCAGCAGGTCCCAGTGGACGCTGCCCCTCTGTCCGGTGTGGGGCCTCTGACAGCAGACAGGCCAGAGAGAGGTAGGGGGATCCCACAGGCCAGGGCAGGGTGACAGTGTCCCGTGTGAGCCCCAGCAGAGGAGAGGAGTGAGAAGCTAAAGGGCCTGGACCCTCCACCAGCCCCAGCACCTGGGAAGACCTCCGCTCCCCGACAGTCAGCACACAAACACGAGCTGGGACTCACAGAGGGCCCGGGAGGCATTGCATAGACGTGAACGAGTTCGAGCCTCAGCACTCCTTCAGGAACTTCTTCAATGGGAGACAGCGCTGACAGCGACACATCCTATGTCCAGGGATTTTAAATGTGCATTTCACCACCGACACACAGAGTCTTGTTTCCATTTTTCTAATGAGGACCTGCTTCTGCCTCCTCCTCAATTTATTTAAAAACTTATTTTCATTAATTTCAGAGAGGAAGGGAAAGGGAGAGAGAAAAGAAACATCAATGATGAGAGAGAATCATTGACTGGCTGCCTCCTACACACCCCCTACTGGGGATGGAGCCTGCAACTGGGGCATGTGCCCTGACCAGGAATCGAACCGTGACCTCCTGGTTCATAGGTCAATGCTCAACCACTGAGCCACACTGGCTGGGCTCCTCCACATTAATTTTACTACAGGTATTAGCTGTATGGTTATCATCATCAATATTATTTGTATCCCCAGACCACACACCAGCTCTCAGGGCATTATGGTCTCATCGACCCCACAGGAAGGGGGCGTGGCAAGGGCAAGAGCTTCTCTGAGCATGTGGGGGCCATGCCCATTCACCTCATTAGTGAGCCTCATGTCTGAATCAGTTCCTGGCACACAGCAGGCACTCAGCAATCAACTCCCACCGAATGAATGAATGAATGAATGAATAGATGAAGGGAAGAAAGTAAGGGAGGGGACATGACCGCATCTATGAGATCATGACCTTTAAGGGCCAAGGCCAGCTCCAGCATGCTTAGTTTAGCTTTCTGAATTCAGGTTCCTCATCTGCATGAGGGGCAGGATCACAGCAACTGCCTTGCGGGGTGTGGTGACCGAGGCAACATGTCTGAACCCTGTGCCTGCCACAAAGTAGATGCTCAGTGAATACCAGCTCCCCAGCCTCCTCGGCCACAGGTGAAGAGAGCTGCCCGGGCTGACCGAGCAGGAGGGATGAGCTCACCGCCGCCGGACGTTCCCCAGGGTCACTGCCTGTGAGCCATGTGACCGTGGCCCCAGGTGGCTGTGGCTGGGGAGGGGGGGGCCGGGGAAAAGTTTAAGGAGATTCATGACCTTGACTGTCCCCCGCAGCCTGATTTATGGGGCAGCGCTGTCTCGTGGCTGAGATGTAGACGCTGTGAATGAAAGAGCTGTAGAAAACCTTAATCCCCAAATGGCAGAAAGAGATACTCTCAGGTCCAGGATGCGTTTGATCCAATACATCAGGTGGAACAGGACTTTCCCACACGGAATCCGATCAGCTGTCAGGCGGGGCTGGCGTTTCTGAAGTAGGGATGAAATATTTTTCCAGCTTAGCTGACAAAATCCTTAGTTGAGTTTGCTCAGCCAGAAGAATCCAGCCTCAGACTCTTACAGTCGTGGCATTGAACCAATGCCAGAATCCCGGGGCAGGAGGCGAGGAGAAGGGGGGTAGAGGAAGAATGCCCCCTCAGAAGAAAAACAACGCCCGGCCTGTGCTGGGTCAGTGACAGGGGCTTGGGGAGAGTCTTGATGGGAACGGCTGGTCGGGGACCAGGATCCTGGGAGGTCAGGCTGGGGAGCCTGGAAGAGAGGCTGCTGTTTCCTTTTTTAGGTGCAGCTAATGGTTCCTGGGAGCAGCACGCAGAGGCCCTGCTGGCGGGACGGCCCCTGTGGCACAGCTTCCCTGGGCCTGTGCCCCCGGCCACACTGGCTGTCAGAACTGTTACACATCAGGGAGATGATGGGATTCCCATGCGCTGGAGGAGGCTGGGTTCCAGCCTGTTTGCTGGGGCTGAGGCTGGAGGAGACATTCCAATCCCTGATCCTCAGACCTGCCTCTGCTCGCCCCGCCTCTCGGGCCAGCTCCTCTGCAAGCATTTGCCTCCCGAGGAATGATTCCTTGGGCTCTTTCCTCTGCTCTTCAGTTGGCACTTCCTTAGCCGAAGGCAGGAGGGCAGGGCGAAAGGCGTCGGAGCTCCAGCAGCAGCAGGTCCCAAGAGCAGGGTGTCCCACATGCCCACACCGTCCACACTGGGCTTGTGTGGCTGTGGGGACAGGCCACCCGCTGCCTGGTAAACACCAGCTCCTCCTCTCAGCCTGTGAAGACATCACCTCCACATCAGCCTGACACCCTGTTTCCCCTGCCTGAGCGCTGGGCACGTCCTGTCGAGTGCACGCCGGCCTTGGCAGGCTCCATCCCCACGAAACTAGGGCTGTGAGGGGCTGACCTGTGTCTCCCCCTAAATTCACAGGGTGAAGCCCCACCCCCCAGAACTCCAGAATGTGACTGTATTTGGAGATGGGATCCTGAAAGAAATAGTTCAGTTAAAGTAAGTCATGAGGGTGAGTGGTCCCTTGAAGAGGAGGTTAGGACACAGGCGCACATAGGGAGCAGGTGAGGACACAGGGAGAAGACAGCCGCCCACTAGACGAGGAGGGAGGTCTCCGGAGAATCCAGCCTGCCCTCACCTTGACCCTGCACTTCTGGTCTCCAAAGCTGTGAGACGGCAACTGTCTGCCATTTAAGCTGCTGAGTTTAGGATGCTTTGCTGTGGCCTCCCTAGCAGACAGTTTCATGTGTGTGGGGGGGGGAGAGGGCAGCAAATGATTGCTGTCAAGGGCCAGATAGAAACATCTTCGCTTTACCAGCCACACGGTGTCTGTTGCAGCTACTGAACTCGGCTGAGTTAACGTGAAAGCAGCCACGGGCAGTCTGTGAACACAGGGGCACGAGGAGAGCCAATGAAACCACTAACAGAGCGGCAGCTGGGCGGCCCGGCCCTGGGCCATGGTTTGCAGACCTTCGTGTGAGATGAATTTCCATGAGGCCAGGGCTTATGGCCACTTTATTTTCATTCTATTCCTAAGGTGTAGCATAGGGCTGGGCACATAGTAGGTGATCAATTATTAAATTACTTTTAAAACCTTTTTTTATTAAGATGACTGTAGAAATTGTAAAAAACAGTACAAAGAGTTCTGCGTTCCCTTTACCATGTCAGTTTCACCCATGACATCTCATCGGTCAAGTCAATGTACACCAGGGGTGGGGACCATCCGGCCCGCGGGCCATATGGTCTGGCCCTGCCAAGGCACTAGGGGGGAGTCAATTAAATGTTTGACCAAATATAGCAGGCTAACTTTTAAGGCCATAATTTTCTATGGCCAGAGAAAGATGTTATGAATATCCAAATGGCCCTTGGCAGAAAAAAGGTTCGCCAATGTCTATGCAGATCTTAGAGCCAGAGACTGTGCCCCCCATGTCCAGCCACGGCTCCCTGGACAAGTCGCCTGACTCCTCAGAGGGCATGGATGACAAAGGGCCGCATACCTAACCTGACAAGTTCATGGGAGGCCCGCGTGGCACAATTTCCGTGCTGGTCCGCAGCCTCTGGTCTAGATAGGTTATTCAAGTGTCAATCAGTCGGCACTAATTCTGTCCCTCCCGACACTCGGCTGGAGATAGTTTGGGTTGTGTCCCCTTGGATGGGGGGTACTCCCGGCATCTCATTCGTAGAGACCAGAGATGCTGTTTAAAACCCTGTGATGCCCAGGACAGCCCCGCACAACCAAGAATCATCCTGCCCCAGATGCCAACAGTGCCGCGTGAGAGAAACCCCCTTCTAGAAGCTGGAGTCGGCGGCCCCACTTTCTCCAGAGGTCAGACCGGGAGTCTTGGAGGACGAGGACGGAGCACTTGGCTGTGGTCTCTTTCCCAGCTCAACCTCCTGCCGGCCATCCCTGCCCTCCCCCACCCGAGCCCAGCTCGGATGAGACTGGATGCAAAAGCCATTATTAAAAAATGAACATGAGTTGTTTTTTCCCCTTTTTGATCAAATAATCCAGTTTGCTGCCTCAGACAAATCATTATTCATGTGGAACCCGCCTGGGCCGCCCCTGGGGAGGAAGGCCAAATTGATTTAACATCTAATCCAGTTTGTGCCTCCTGCTAACCCCAGTGGTACGCTACCTCACCCTTTCAGGCTGGGAGGGAGGGGGAGGGACCGTGGGGCAGAGAGACACACCAGGAAATTGAGGAAATTCACCCAAGGCGCAGGTCTCCCAGCAGCTGGCCACAAAGCGACATGGAGACACAGCGCGGCCTAGAGCGCCCATCTTCCTGCCTCGGGCTTCCTGTCCCCAGAGCGTTTGCTCCTTCCTCCGGCTCATTATATAATAACAACACCAGCAGCAGGACAGCTGCCTGCTTGATGCCCAGCGAGTCCCTGACCACACCCCGTGCAGGAGACATCACGGTGCCCATCTGACAGCTGGGCAGCTGAGTTCAGGGATGTTGAAGAGGACGTATAAGAACCCAGAAAGTTCTAGAACTGGGACTCAAACTCAGTTCTGCCCCCAAAGTATAACCACATCTGAACGGGCTCTGGGATGAGGACGGTGTTTGGAAGAGATCCGTGGCATTTTCTCCCCCTAAAGTCACCCAAGTGACGGTCCAGACATTAGGTAGCCTGTGGGGTGGTGAGGGCCAGCTGACCCTGGCCATGGCCTCGTCTCTGGCTTTTCTGCCTCTCACTCCTAAGCCTCGCTGTCCATCCTCTCTCCGGCCTTCGGGGTAGAAGTGAGGACGTAAAAACAGCCTCCGGATGGGACGATGGTGTCCTAGCGACTGGCCAGGTTCCT
Organism: Myotis davidii; assembly: GCF_000327345.1. Lineage (NCBI taxonomy): Eukaryota > Metazoa > Chordata > Mammalia > Chiroptera > Vespertilionidae > Myotis > Myotis davidii. Next base: position 454,429 of record NW_006283826.1, read on the forward strand.
CCAGCCCCACAGTGAGGTCGGGGTGGGGGGTGGGTAACTGGGATGGACCTATTGCTGGCTGTGTCTCCCCTTTACATAGTGTCACCCTGAGCCAGCAAGTGGAAGATTCGGGATTGGACCCCCAGTCTGTCTGGCTCCAAGGTGGGGTGCTCTCCCTACTGGGCAGAACTGTACCCCTAACCGCATGCTATGCCCTCGCCTGCTCCCTCAGACCTAGTTGCGTAGATGTTCTGAGCCCAGCGTCCCTCTGCATGGCAGTGCCCCTGCCTCCTGGTGCCTGGGTCACAGGCATCACGTGCTTCTGCAGGATCGAATGTTCTAGAAGCTTTGGAAGCTTAAGGACATGGACAGGCTGGAGGGCCAAGTTCTCTGCGTGAACTCACATAGTGGGTGATGTGTGTGTATGTGTGTGTGTGTGTTTCTGTATGCTTTTGTGTTTGTATTTGCTTACTTCTGAGTTTGTGTTTCTATCTGTATATATGTACGTATGTCTATTTGTGTGTTGCTGTGTGTTCATGTGATCTGTTTGCACTTGTGTGTGTGTATGGTTGTGTGTCTGTGTGCACGCCTCTGTACACTTCTGTGTTTGTGCTAGTGTGTGTATTACAGGTGTGTATGTATATGTGTGCTTGGTGTATGCTTTTCTGTGTTTGTGTGTGCTTCTGTGGTGTGTGTGTGTGTGTGTGCGCGCGCGCGTCTTTTGCATAGTGGAGGCTGGAGGACAGAGGTGGTAATGCATGAAGAGACAGCCATGGAGCCCCCACAGCATCGCCAGAGCGTGAAGAAGGGAGGCCCTGCTCAGTGTCCCTGTTCCCTTGGACAAAAGCTTCGTGCTGGCCCCGTCTCTCCAGTGTGGGGCGTGCGAAGCCCCAGACTCCTTTCCTGCCCCCGAGCGACCGCCCCTTCCTGCTGGTCCCATTGAGGCCAGGGTCTGCGTCCATCCCACTGGGTCAATGCTGGCCGCCTTCTCCTCCCCCAGCACGCGGCCACCCGTTGCCACTGCCCAGGGCTGCACTGCACAGCCACAAGGGGAGCGCCCTCAAATCTGTGAGAATGGTGTCTCCAGGCCTGTGACATGCACAGCCCGGCCCCTCCAAGCCTCCCAAGCGTGCCCCAATCCCAGGCTCACATCCTCCTTGAATGATTCAGATAGAAGACCCACACTGCAGGCCCGACAGGTCTAGCGACAGAGGGGACGAGGGTGAGGAGGGATGCACCATATGGAATGCGTCCCTTGAGCTCTGGTGACAGAGCGCCCAACACCAGCTCGAGTCTTGTAGCAAAAGCCACCAACTCTGCCTGGAAAGTCACGAGTGATTCAGGCCACAGCTGGGCCCTCTGACCCCTGACATGCCCCGTGGCATGGGGTTCGAGCCGGGCACAGAGTGGAGCTGACAGCACAGTCTTTGAGCTGGGGGCACTTTGCAAAGGAAGCAAGAACCACTTGAGGCAGCTAAATCTGCATCTACCTCCATGTCCATGGGGCCAGAAAGGCCCCGACATGAGAAAAGAAGCTGCCCTCCTGGTGGGTGACGTGGGAGGCCACGCGGTCATGGACTCCAGCTCGAGGGGGTGATTTCTGGACCACAGCGCGAAGGAGTGAGCCTGTGCCAGCCTGCCTGCCCGCCGAGGCCACAGCCAGTGTCGGCTTAGGAATGCGCTTTGCAGCCTAACTGCCCTGGTCCAAATTTACACTCCCCCAGTGACTAGCTGGGTGAGCTCGGCCAAGTGAACTAACCTCTCTGTGCACCCGCCTCCGTGGCCTGTCTTGCGGGGCTGCGGTGAGGATCAGGTGAGTCCCTACCTGTGACAGGCACAGGCACTCTGCAAGCCTTGATGCTGCTGCCACGGTTCTCCTTCTCCATCAGGCAGGGATTTCTCCCCCAGCTGCAGAAACATGCGCCCTGCGGAGGCCAGGACCGGGTATCACGGCGCGAGTAAAGCACGCAGAGAGGAATTTAGGTTGCGACCAACCGCCTAAATGCTAAATTCCTCCTCTCCCATCACCTCCACGAAGCCCCAAAGACTTGTCGCCCAGAACAGGCAGAAACATCTCAGGCCAGGAATCTTATGAACACAAGAATCCTAACAGCCACGCAGAACTGACAGGCAACGGACCTGGAGGGAGGCCTGGCTCACCCCCACCCAGCGCGGAGCGTCACCGGAGCCCCATTTTCATTAGGAGATCTTGTTCTTTCTGATAAGACGGCTGGTGCTGCTCAGCCTATGTAAGGATGCGTTGGTTCTGACTGACGCATCTTGCTAAAGAACCTGGCATCAGAAGGAACAAGAAGGCGGCCGGAGGAGGAGCGAGGAGCTCCGGGTGAGGCCCAATGAATGGCCCCACCCGGCCCACACAGGCTGCAAAGTCTCACCAGTGGCCAGTGGGAGAGAAGGCAGCAGAAGGGCGTCGCTCACTCACAAAGGGCAGCCTTCCACCCCACAACTCCACCACCTGCACAGTGTACCCTGTACTAATTATGTCCTCAAACCCTTCTGTACGCACAGACCTGCATCAGGTGCCTCATGCCCCAGGTCACAGAACATGTTACACTTTCACTGCTGGGAGAATGATGTCTTGGGGAGATCAGTGATGAAACAGCCCCACAAAGGCTGAGAGAGGCTTGTCACGGGGGGATGGAGAGGCGGCTGTGCCAACCAATGCAGAAACTGCCATGCCAAGGTCGAAAGGCAAAAGGTGGAAGCACCCTAAGGGTCCCACAAAAGGGGATGGTGTAAGGGGTCATTTTAGTCTGTGCTCCAATATGTGCTCTGAGCAGTCTGTGGAAATAATAGGCAATAAGATCATAAATTGGCAAATGAAGGAATCATAGAATTTTATGTTCAAATGCAGGGTGTCCCCAAAATGCATATACACTGAATAATTATAAAGGCAGTGTTTATTAAAATACATATCATTTTCAAAATGTAATAAAATCATTTGTGAAAGTGTGTATACATTTTTTGGGACACCCTGTATGTGTGGGAAATACCCAAACATATATCTTGGTTTGGCTGCATGTAGTGTTTAACATGTTAACACATCGGCCACTTGTTGGCCTACTTGCTTTCAGATTTATTCCCCATCCTTCTTTTCCTCTGTTCTGCACTGCAGGGAGCTGATCCCCACAAACTACATTTCCCAGTTTCCACTGCTGCATTTCCCAATCTCCCTTGGTTTCCTGCTAGTTTCAGCCAATGGGGAACACTGGTGAAATACTGGAGGGTGGGACTAAGGGAGGAGCAAGGATGTTTCTCCACTGACCCTCCAGGCTCTGGGAGGCATCTCTGGGAGGCAGTGGCTTTGTCTTCTCCAATACTCCAGCTCCCAGAAGACAGGTGGTGCCTCTGGGGCACCGGTTCCTTCCAGGCAGCCCTGCTCTAGGTCTGGATCATGACTCTTGACTGCTAAGCCATGAGGCTTGCTGCCCCCGGGGAAAGGTGATACGGAAGAAGAGGGAAGAGATCGCTCCATCAGTCCCAGGGGATTGTGGGTGAAGACAGAGGGAGAAGAAGTAGAAGGAAGCAATCAGAATGTGATGTCTAGAAGGGAGAATGAAGACCAAGGGAAGAGGAATGTCTGGCCCTGTTGCAAATTGGGTTCCCCGGGAAACAGACTTTCAGAGGGTTCTTATTAAGGAGTTCCTTTAGAACCAATGCCTGTGGAGGGAGAGGAGGAAAGCAGGACTGGGCAGAGGGAAATGCTGAGCTGTGAGGCAATCCCAGCTAGGTCTTGGCTGCCCCCACAAGAAGCTCCGTTGCTGGGGTGGATGTTTAGAGCCGCCCCAAGTTGGGGTGGGGGTTCTGGGCCTTTGTATCCCAGATCTCTCAGTCACTGGGTTCAGGTGACTCTGGAAGAGGCACGGCCTCGGGCCGTCTAGTCCTCCATTCCTGAAGGGAGTCTCGGCAGCAGGTCACCGTGCCCACTGAAGTCACTCTTCCCATTGGGGTTGTAGGAGGAGGTGCCTCCGGGGCCACCCAGTCCCAGCTGGGGTCAAAGCCACATCCGAGCAGACTCAGTGACCAGCAGCGTGAGGCTCCTGTAGCCCTGGAGACTGAGCCTTCCAAGCTGCCCCTGGCTCCAGCGTGGCGAACTCCGGGGCAAAGAACACAGATGTCGTGTGAGCCAATGGAGTGTGAGCGAACCGCCTGCTGGGTGGGGGTTGGGGGGGGGGGCGAAGGTACAAACACAGAGTCTCAGGATGTCTGCTACATGGCCATGTTTAGGGATCAGGCTCTGATCAGATGATGCTAGAACGGATGACGAGCTTCAGCTGTGCATGTGAGCAGGGCCAGCAGCAATCAGGTAGGCCTAGGCTACCCTGGGGCTTTATCGACGCAGCTTTCCTCCAGGAAGTCCTATAAGCCACACCCTGCTGCCCACTCAACTAGACATCATCTTGGAGTGGATGCAGGAAGCGAGAAGGCAAGGAACTGAACACTACCTGGAGTGATTAGTATGAGGGAAAGAATCTTAGTAATAGACAAAGTAAAGATGTTGAATTTTAGTGTGAGCTACATGTGTGGCTCGTCTGCAAGACCGAACTTTTGTGAATATGCCAAATTCTACGTGAATGAACGGGGATTGGGGATTGGCTAGTGAGAGAAAGCCCCCATTAATAGTGGCTTTAAAAAGAAAGCACAAGTTCCAGAAGAAGAGGGGCGAGCACTACAATGTCAGGGGCCCAGGCTCCTTCTATCTTGCTGCTCCTCCATACGTGTCCCGCATTCATAGGACCAGCTCAGGGTTCAAGATGGCGCATCTATGTTCCAGGTAGCATGATGAAGGAAAGGGAAAGCAAGGGCAAAGGCCAGGCACCAGCTCGTTCTTGAGGAGCCCTGACAGCTGCTCTAGGGCACTTCCCCTTACACTGCCTTGGCCGAAACGTAGTCATATGACCACATCTAGCTGCAAAGGAGCCTGGGCAATGTGACACTCACTCTAATAAGTTGTGTGCTTAGATAACACTCATAAAACAGTGCTGTTCAAGAAGCTGAAAATGGGTATCAGGAAACAGCTAGCAATCCTGTTATGGTATACAGAGCATTTAGCATGCACTCTCTACCTTACTCTCACAATAACCCTAAAAAGTAGATTATTCTGTTATACAGATAAGCAAATGGGACCTGGAAGCACCATGCTGATATGGTTGATTATCAACAGCACCAGTTTTCAGCCCTGGCCTGTTTGCTCAGTGGTTAGAGCGTCAGCCTGTGGACTGAAGGGTTACTGCTTTGATTCCAGTCAAGGACATGTACCTCGGTTGCAGGCTGGATCCCCAGCCCCTGTCAGGGTGTGTGCGGGAGGCGGCCCATCATTGTGTCTCTTTCACATCAATGTTTCTCTCTCATTGTCTCTCTCCCTCCCTTCCACTCTCTCTAAAAATCAATGGAGAAACATCCTCGGGTGAGAATTAACAACAACAACAATAGATAGCAGCAGGTCCAGCCTCCTTTCTCAGGCAGCTACAGGCAATGCATCCAGCCTGTTGGGCATTAATGTTTCCACGTCACCCAACCCTGCTGACTGCCTCGCTTCTTCTCCATAGCAGCCCCTGCTCTAAGAACTCCAGCTGTTTGTTTTGCAATTACTGTGGGTTAAGGGCCCCCGCTGACATTTCCACAGGGGTGGGGGTGGCACAAATCGCCCCCTTTGATTTTCTGATTGCTATTTCCTCCACCTTTACAAGGAAATTGCATAATGGCCACCTTTCCAAAGCACCACAGCTACATTAATGCAAAAGGCTCCACGTGAGGAAATGGCCCCGGTGACACATGCCAAGGTGCGGAGAGAAAAGGAGAAATCAGAGCTCTCTATTCAGGTCCTTCCCCGAATGGTGCCACGTGGGCATGTGGCCGCGGTTATTCCCCATTTTCCAACCCCCAGGCCGCTCCATAGCATCACGGCTAGTCACGAGTCTGGCCCGTTAGGTTCATGTAAACATCTGTAACAAGTCTTCACAGCCTCTGTTTGAAAAATAGATACAAATGTGAGCGTGTGTGTCTGTGTCTGTGTGTGCACACGTGTGAGTATGTGTGTGCATTCCATGAGACGCTGAGCCACTGAAAGTGACTAACCACACCCCTTCTACATCTGTCCCCCATGGGGCTGCTCTGAAGCCAGATATGGTCTCTCCTCCCAAAAGGAGAGCTATGGGCCTCCATTGGTGTGGAGGGTGACAAAGTCAGCGTGTCACTTGGCGACAACACCGAGGGCAGCCAAGTCACCAGTGTGTGCAGCCTTCGCAGGACCAGCATTCACTCAGCGTTCTTGAGCACTGGCACCCTCTTTTCCACTGGGGAACTACCCCCGTTCTCTAATGGGCACTGCCCACTCCCGCGGTTATGGCTGTTAACTCAAGGAAGGGCATACGACACAGGTTGGTTACATAAGATTCAGTCCCAGAACTCTGCTGTCCATCTAGGGAAAAAGGGTGAAGTGGGGGCCACTGGGGTCTCCTCTCATGCCCCTGGGTGGCGCTCCCACGCTCGCCAGCACTGGGGCCCTGCCCCCGCAGGTTCTGATGCTCGCAGCCCGTGCGTGGGTGCGTGGGGCGAACAGAAGGTTGTGGGGTTCACCCTCCTGGGAACAGCCCACAGCCCATCGAGGGCGGGGCTGGAGAACCAGCACTCCAGCTGCCTGTTGCTGGAACAGGACATGGGTGCTGTACTCCTCCCACCCCCCACCCCCCATCCTCTCAGCGAGGTCCCATGCTCGTTCCCTTCCCTTCCCTCTCACTTCCCATTCTTCGGCCAGAGTTTTCTGGGGCTACTTCCCCCAACCCCCCTCGCATTGGAATCCCTGCCTCAGTGATGGCGTCTTGACACAACAGAGCAAGAAAATGCCTGAGGATGCAGTCAGCACAGAGGAGGCACCACAGAGAGAGAGAGAGAGTGAGAGACACATTCTGGATGGCCCCACGTTTAGCATCTGGATCCAGCTATGCCTGAAGGTGGCTTTACTCTTGGATTTGCCTTAAGAGAAGCAAGTAAGCGCTGGGCTCCAAGGTCTTTGTTGTGACTCTTGCGTATTTCCTTTCCTGTGTGGCCCCAAGGTTCCATTCTCGCTGCATCTGCAGCAGCTCCTGTGGCCCAGCGAGAGGAATCCATTGCCAGGGCTCTGGGACCCTGCCCTCACGGAGAGAGGGTGAAGCCACCAGGGTGGCGGACAGTTCAAATCCTTCATTGTAATGACATGCAAACCACCTTCTGGCAGCTTCCTTTTCATCGCTGCGCTCTTGTCTGCCAGCCCCTCTCAGGCCGGCACCCCCGGGAGATGTTAACTCATCGCCCTCATCTGCCTGACTGACTGTGGTCCTGGCACACCACTGGGCTGGTGATGAAGTCCTTAATTAGTGCATGTCTCCGGGCCTCGTGTTTTGCCACCTCTTCTCTCATTTGCTCTCCCTGCACCTCTCTCTTCCCTTTTCCGGAGGGAAGACCCTATTTGCTCTTTAGCAGCACTGTTTCTGTGACTCTCCATGCCTCAAGGTGCCGTCTTCTCCCCAGTCACAGCCACCTGCCCCCGTCGTGGGCGGCACTCCAAGCTGTGCGCTGCATGCTAACATCCCATCGCATCCTCCCATCTGCCCTCTGTGCTGAGCCTGGAAATGCAGGGTCTCCTCAAATGTTCTCAAGAGAGCCCCGGAGGAGAGACTGTGCTCATGGGGCCCCCTTAGTGCAGAGGAGGACACTGAAGCCCAGAGAGGTTAAGGTATGGCCCGTAAGTCACACAGCTATTAAACACCAGGTCAGCACTCGAACTCACATCACCCGAACCCAGAGTCCATCGCCCTTATATACTCAACGCGGCTTCCAGGCGCTGTGTCCTGGGCCTGGTGACCGGGGTCAGTGCACTGCTGCTGTGAGGGGTCAAGCTGCTTTTGGCTCAGCCAGCCAGGCCCACGTCCTGAACTCCGCTGCTGTAGCCGCGTGACCGCAGCCACTGCAGAGGTGGGTGTGCATGGCTGTGTTCCAATAGAACCTTACCTATAGAGACGGGCAGAAGGCTGGGCTCGGCCCTTGGGCCAGAGTTGGGCAGCCCCTCTTGCAAGTGGTCACCCGCTGTGCCCTTCCTGGCACTCTTCACGGCTGGGCAGGGACTCGGTGTCTCAACGAAACTGTCGAGAACCCAGGCTCATGGGAAATCTTGTTCCGCCACCCTGGGCCCCGTTGGCTTTTCATGGTCACGCTCGTGGCCTCAGGGTCACAGAATGGCGGCAGCAGCTTCAAGTCTAACGCCCCCAAACGGCAGGAAGCAGCAGCCTTTGCGTTTCCCATGGGAGAGGGACTCCACGCTTCCTCTTTCATTTCCTTGGTCAGCCCATGTTCACCCCAAAACCAGTCACTGGAAAGTAGGGAGTATGAACCTCTTATATTCATTCCTGAGGCTCGGGGGTGTCCCATACTCCCTCCAGATCTGGGCACCAGTAATTACCACAAAATCAGGTTAAGCTGGCCTGGAGGAAGGGAAGGGGGTTGCGTAGGTGACAACAGCATCAGCTATGTTCACAGCCATGGGTTTTAGGAGAGACTCAGAGAGCAGGTCCAGCCTGCGGAAGCTTCCAGAGCACCTTGGGACTGGCGCTAAGCCTCTGCGGTATGAGGCGTGGTCAGAGTCAGGGAGGAGCCCCGTTGGAGATCTGTCACTCACTCTTAACACCCAGCCCGGGAGGAGCAGGCATCAGCCCCAGAGCTGTGGCAGGAGCCCCGGGAGGTGGGGGAGGAGGCCCCGGGAAGGTGGGGGAGGAGACAGGTATGAAAGGGAAGGAGGGTTAGCCAACAGGGGCATGATCTGCCAGACTCTGAATCGCCTCAAGTCCCGCATCCAAACCAGGCCTTCTGTGCAAGACACTGCGTGGAGAAGCCTGAGGGTGTGAGCTAAATTCACCCGCATGCCCACATACTCCCTGTCGGGGCAGGGACACGAGACCCGTTCCCTAGAAAGGCAGGCCTGACGTGGGACGTGTGTTCTCTGCTTAAAGGTGTTCTGAGAAGAAACCAGAGAGAGATGGGTTCCACTTTGTCATTCTTCCAGTAGCTGTTTACTGAATATCTACTGTGAGCCAGGAAGTATTCTATTTGGTAAGGATCCAGCAAGAAATGGGTAAAAACCCCATTCCTCATGAGGCCTGCCTGTGGTGGGGGAGACAAGCGAAAAGATAAGAAAACTCCATACACATTTACTTGAGCGGCCACTGAACGTCTCTTAACCCATTTCCCGCTGGTAATACCGTTTCCCATCACTCCCAGTTCATTGTGGGCCGGGCTGGGATAGTCCATTTCACGTGTCAGCTTGTCTGGGCCACGGTGCCCAGATATTTGGTTAAACATTATCCCTGATGTATCTGTGAGGGCGATTTCTGGGTGAAATGAACACCCGGGAAGCTCTAAGTTCAGTTCTCAGTAGAATGTAAGTGATCATGAGCACCGGTCGCTCTAACAAAACTATTTCTTCAACATCTCCGGCTCCCCGAGGAAGCCCAGGTCTCATCACAGAGCCCTGTAACTTCCAAGCCCCAGCTGGTATTTTCCCAGCGGTGGGAAATCCCACGGCAGTGGGATCAGGCCCCGT
>NW_006283826.1:464013-474677 GCF_000327345.1 Myotis davidii
TGCCCCTTCCCTCTGACACGGGGCCTCTGTAGCCTCCTCTCTCCGGGCCCCCCGAGCGAACAGCACCTGCGATCTCTCCAACCCCAGGGCCCCCCACCCAGGAGCCAGACAGGTTACAGGAGAATTTCTGCAGGGACAGGCAGGGCTGGGGGCTGTGGCTGGGATTTTTATTTAAGAGCTGGTTTCAATTTTGTAATATTGTTCTCTTGGGCAATGGAGGTGTGTCCTCCTTAATTAGATTCTCAACAGGGGGCGAGGCAGAGAAAGAAATACAAGAAAATGTCATACTTTCAATGCCCGTGCACGTGATGACAACGTAGAGTTGCACGTGACCATTGTCACTGACGGGCGTTTTCATTCCTCATTTCCTCTTGAATCCTCGTTACAGTTCTGGGACATCAGCGAGGCTGGGGCTGGGGCTGTGGCCCTCCTCCCGGGCACGGAGGACCATAGGGCTGAGGGCTGAGGGCTGGCGGGGCTCCCTTCAGTTCCACAGAGGATGGGGCTGTGGTCACGCGGCCTTCCCTCTGTGCGTGTCTGGGTTCTAATGTCTTCTGCTCAGAAGGGCACTAGGGACCAAGACTTCCTGCTCCATTTGGTTAGAAGAACAAAGAGAGAATGACAAGGAGAGTAACGCTCTCTTTACATGAGTCGGTGCTATTTTACTACCTCCCAGCCCTTGGTGGCTGTGTCCACACTTGAGGACGCCTGGGCTGCCCACACGACAAAGCTGTACTCTCAGCGGAACACAGAGGCACCTGATGTCTGTCCTACCTCCCTCTCGAGCTTCGTCGCGACCTGTTTTCCCACCACTTAGACTGCTGCTGGCTCACGCACGACAATACTTCTCCGTGTCTTCACACATCCCCCAGCTCTCCCAGGAGCATCTGCTTCGACGCCCCAGCCTGGGGAACTCCTCTCTATCCCACAGTACCCATCCAAGGATGCCCTGGGAGGTGGGCAAGTCACAAAAGTAGAATACAAACTAGCATTTGTAATATGACTTCATTTTAAAGGGGAAAAAATCAAATAGGGTTCTGGAAATCATACAGAGAAACATTAAAAAGTGATGGGAAGATGGTGATTTATTTTCTTTTGGCTTATCTGTGGTTTCTGGTGTTTTGACAGCCAACATGTATTCTTCTGTAATCGCAATAAAAGTTACGTTTGATGTTTTCAAAGAGCAAGTGTCGACATGCTTCCTTTCAAATATTAAGGCGCGCCCGGCGGGCACCGGGAATCCCACTCTGCACCTCTGCATTTGCACGGACCTCTGCTATTTCATTAACCGTCTTGTTTTGAAATTATCTATTTACTTATCTCCTCCCCACCCCAGTCTGCAAGGCTGTATCATGTAGATGCTAGGAACGGGGATCCCAGAGCCACAATATCTGGGGTTGGATCCTGGGCCCCCTCCCCTGACCCACTCCTTCACTGACTACTAAGCATGTGCCCCCACACCTGGCAGTCTGGAAACACCTGTATTCACAGCAGACAGTGCCCATGCCTTCATGGAGCTGCCCACCCAGTCACCAGTGAATATAATCAGCACATGCAACACAAGAGTTCATAAAACTTACTAATCAGTGTCAGAAGGAGGGCCTCACTGAACTGCTGCACCTTCCTTGTCCATCTCTGGTCACGCTCCTGTCCCTCCCCGCTCCCCCCAGAGAGCGAATCAGGTATCTGAGGGCTGTGTCATCCCTTCATTGTTATCCTTGCTGTTCCTTCTAAAGAGCCAGACACCGCTCCCATGAGCACCCCAAGGTGTTCCCTCCTTTCTTATTGGCCAGTTAGCGCCTGCCCACTAACTGACGCGGGTGAGAGATCGGGGTCAGCTGTGACCTATCTGAGCTGATCAGGATTTTCAGTTTCTTAACCTTGAGAGAGAAAAATTATAAAATTTCAAAGGTTGACATAAAGATTCAGTCAGAACACATATGCTTCCCTAATATGGTGTTGATAAAAATTAATAGCTGTTTCTTCCAATCTGTAGGCCAACTTACACCTCCAATTGCCATCCTGCAACCACACACATGCATGCACACACATGCATACACACACGGCACACACAACACACACATGCACAACACGCACGTGTGCATTGGTGCACCCACATGTGCATGTGCAACACACGTGCACACACACACAACACCTGCACAAGACACATGCATGCAAATGTACCCATGCATGCACGTGCAGACACACGCAGACACACACACATCCCTTTGGAAGTGGCCGTCCTGCATATATGAGCTTATGGCCCAGCTCCGTCACCAGGTTTGTGTTCTTACCTCTCCTTGCCCTTTCTGTGGACAATGATTTTATACGGCTGCCTTATGCCAGACACTCAGGTGCCCCAAGTGTAATAACAAGGAAAAACCAAATATGGCATCCTGCCCAGTGGGAAGAACAAACATTACTCAAAGACTCACACCAGTAAATACAAAATCATAATTCCAATAAAACCCCAATTAAACTGCTGAATCTGTGTTCATCTCTGGTCACGTTCCATCCTGCAACCACACACATGCATGCACACACATTAAAGCAAGGGATGTGCCATGCAGATGCATGCTGGGGGCTCTGTGGTGGCCTCCCTGGTACATGACTGAGACAAGGCCTGGGGGAAGGACAGCGCCCTGGGCAGCAGCTCTGGGGTGCTGGCGCTGGCCCATACGTCCCAGGAGCACAGGGAGGTCAACTTTCAGGAATTCTGCAAGCTGATCATTAAGCACAGTCATTATTAAGAATTAAATTATGTTCACATAAAACTCAATATGCTCAAATAAAAAGGTGATATGTCCCAGAACTCATCACTGCCTGGTTATCATCCTTATTTTCCTATGGTCTATGCTCTCAAGGTCACTGGTGACCACCAGAGCTGTGCGGTGGGAAGGCTCGGTGAGGGTGTGCACATCAAGCTTCTCTTACCCGCTCCGTCCGCGTTCAGTCACGTCATGTGAGAAGCCTAACCTTGGCCATGGTGAGAGAATTTACACCACAGGAATGGGCCAATGCTACAGATCAGGTTTTGGTTTCTGCTGTTTCTCCACTGCCCAGGGAGCTGGTTATGAAATATTTACCAGCACACTCCTGGGCAAAGGGACTCGAGGGAGAACATCCTCTCTGGAGTTCCTTAGAAATCAGCTCTGAAATATCCTATCTATCTATCTATCTATCTATCTATCTGAGCCACTGAGGCTACCGTTCTGTTCCTTGAAGCCAGATGTATTCCCCATGATGCCACTGAACTTCCCAGCCAGGCCACAGAATAAGCAACGTGGCTATGGGAGGTCAGTTAGAAGACTCTGGAAACTTGCTCCCGTAACTATGAGCACAGGCCAACAGGTTCAGCGTGAACTGGAGGGAGTTTGTCACAAATCTTCAGTCAGGTCTAGGTCTCCCCTGGGCCACCCCCAAGCTTCTCATCAAGTTAACCTTTTACCCAGATCTCTAGTCATCCCATGGCCATTGCCACGAGGGGAGCATTTCATTAGGAGATTCGGAGGGAATGGCTAGACTTTCTAAACCTTTGGTGTGAAAACCCTGCCCGCAGATGCCCTAAGGATGCAGAGCCAGACCTGCCCACCTGAGCAGGGTTTTTGGCTGCTGCACTGGACCCTGTCCCCAGCCGCACAGGTGACCAGCATCGGCTCCGAGCAGCCATCCCCAGTGATGGCGTGATTGCCCGACACCGACAATGAAGCCTTAACAGCCATCCCCTGATACACACCCAGGCCCTTCCAAGTTCAAACTCTGTGGTGGGTCTTGACTCTGAAATATTTATACAGCGATGCACCTTCCAGATAACATCTCCTGGACTCGGCTCCGCGGCCGGGCTGTGACGGGGCGGGAGCTCATAAACGCTAGCTCTGTTGTGGACGATTCGGCAAGAGAGCTCTCCCTGGGCCCGGGGCGGCTAAGGACAGCCAGGTTCCTCCCTGTCTCTGAGAGCTTCAGGGTCAAAAATAAGCTCCCCTCTCCTCTCCTTCCTCCTCCAGACTCCACCGCAGCAGCTCCCGGGGCTGTGCCACCCTGGCCCGTGCCCAGCAAAGCCCCCAGGTTGCTGGAACGGATTCAGCCCTTGGCTGAGTTCTTCCTTGTACGACTCCGTGCCAGCCTAGTTCAACCCTGGGTCACCCCTGTCTGGGTTTCTGGGTGAACTCTCCCAGGAAAAGGAAGACACACGAGGCTTTGTTAGAGCGACAAGACCAGGGCCAAGCCGGCCTGAGCTTGTCCTCGCCCCCCAGTCAGAGTTTTTTGAGCAACTACCTTCTTTCCTCCACTTTGAGGGTTTTACTCCTCTCCCTGAGTTTGGCACCGAGTTTCCCCGTCTGCCCGCAGACATGTCGCAGGCCAAGGTCAGACCCAGCGCGGCCTCTCACCTGCCACGTGGCCAGGACAAGGGACCCAACCTTCCTGAGCCTCAGAGGTCAGGATGCCTGCCAGCAGCTCGTGCTGGGAACCTGGCACCCCTCCCCGCAGAACAGAAGTCCGGCGAGGGCAGGGCCTGGCTGTGTTGGTGGCTGCCCTGTCCCCAGGACCTGGAACGATGCCTGGCCTGTTGAAGTTCCTTAACACACGCTTTGGATTCCAGATCCCCCAGCAACAACCTGACTCTCCCCAGTTTGCAGATGTGGAGACTGAGGCTCACAATGGTTAAGTGAGATTCACAAGGTCATACAACTTACAGGGGGCAGAGTCAAGGCTGGAACACACACCCACGCGGCTGCAGAGCCCGAGCCACGCCCTAGAGCTAGGACATTAGGTGCATGAACCAACGTGCACACACTGCACGGCCTGTGGTGGTCAGCGAGTACTGGCTCCCTCTTCCTCCTCCTTCACCTCTTACACCATCTCCCCGCCCTGCTTCCTATCCCCCATTCTCCCCCAAAGCGACTGCACACTGGAAAAGAAAGGGGGGCTCCCGTGGCTTGGCCTCAGCAGGCGACCCCAGGGAAGGTGGACAGGGGTGCTTTCATCTCCAGCGGCCCCATGACACGGGTGTTTCTGCTCACGACCTCACCCTTCTTTTACGAAACCTTGATTTTCTATCACAGGTGAGCTGTGGCTACCTGTCAGCACAGACCACCTTCCTCCAAGTGTGGTCTCTAGACCAGCCACATCAGAATTCATATTCCTAGGTCCCGCCCCCAACGCATCAGATCCCAAACTTAGGGGTGGGCTGCTTGAGTGTGCATATATATATACTTATTTCAGAGAGAGGAAGGGAGAATGAGAGAGAAATGGAAACATCAATGGTGAGAGAATCATTGATCAGCTGCCTCCTGTACACCCCACACTGGGGATTGAGCCCACAACCCGGGCATGTGCCCTGACCGGGAATGGAACCGTGACCTCCTGGTTCATAGGTCAGCACTCAACCACTGAGCCACGCCAGCCGGGTTCCAGTGTGCATTTTTAGTGGCCTGTGGCGATCCCTGACATCGGGCCTCGGGGAGTGCAGGCGGAAAGTGAGGCCTTCCCGAACCTGAGCACAGGGAACGTGGCGCTGCCGGTGAGCTGGGGAAAGGGAGGCACCGAGGCTGGCCTCCTGTCACACAGCAGGCACTTCGGGTGGGGCAGGTGCCCCGCAGGCAGGCGGGTCTGCTCTGCTCCTCTCCTCCTCACCCCCTCTCCCACCCCCACCATGATGCACACCCCACAGCACTGACTGTGCAGCCGTGTTCGGAGAAAACAGCTCGGCCTCCAGTTTCCAATGAGGAGTGACGTTTCCAAGGAGCAGGAGCGTAGAAGGGGAAACGTAGTCAATACGATAAACAAATGACACGCACACATACACAAAACAGAGGGAGGCAGGCAGGGAGGGGGAGGGAATGGGGGAGAGAGGGAGAGAGAGAAGGGAGAAGAGAGGGAGGGAGGAAAGGATGAGAAAAAATGTAGTCACTCACAGCCCTAAATCTGCCCTGAGGCTCCTAGGAAGGGACACACACACACACACACACACACACACACGTTTCTGTTGATCGTTCACGCTAACCCCGTCCGTCCATGTTCCCAAGTCCTTTCAAAATCAACGTTATCACCGTTTTCCTTGGTGGTTCCGGGTGCGGCCCTGAACCTCACTGAGCCTGTGGGGCTGTAAAATAGGGTTAACAACGTGCTTTATCTGCCCCCGAGGGGGTGAGATAGTGGAGGGCGGCCCTGGCTTTGAAAAGACAGGAGGGTTGTGCAAATATCACAGGTTATGATGATCGTTATCACAGGCAGGTGGCAGTTTCCGCCCCTCCCTGAGACACCCCTCCAAGGTGCCAAGCTGTCCCTCATGCATATGCATGAACCACCACTCTTCACCGCCTCAGCCACACAACGGACCCACCAGACCACAGTGCCTGCCACACAGGCCTGCCTTACGCGATGCTCAGTGTCTGTGTTTGGACAGAGCGGGTCAATACAGCGTACCCCAATACTATGGTTTCTGCAGTTATGACTGTGACACCGACACACACACACACACACACACACACACACACACAGGCTCTGCAGTCAGATTCCCAATGTCCAATGTTGGTCTTTGCCACCCACTCGCTCAGTGTACTTAACCTTAACCTCTGTGCCTCAGTTGCCTCATCAGCAAAGGAGAAATAAAAAAATTATACTTTCCGGCTTATTGGAAGGTCATGGGCATTAATGTATGTAAAAGGCTCAGAACAGTGTGAAACATGGTGTCGTAAGCACCATATAAGTGTTATCCATTATTGATTTTTTTTCCCTGGCCAAGTGTTGTAAGGGCAATTAAATAGTCCAGAGTGCATTAAGTGCGGTACAGAGCATTCTTGCTTCTGAACAAATATAATTGTTATTTTTCCTGGTCGGGCCAAGTTCGCATTTTTTTTAATGAATTACTCACACAGAGAACATTCTGAGTCCTCCTGGGCACAATGGGAAAATTCCACAGAGAAGTGGGCCCTCAGATGCGTTCTCTTAGGTACCCACAGGAGCACGTCCCCAGAGCTCTCTCCCTATTAATCACAGGAAGGAGGTCGCCTCATGCTCACCCCTCCCCCGCCCCCTGAGCCTGCAAAACCTTTAAGCTCCCTCTCTCCATTCAGGGGCATCATCACCCCGACAAGTGTCCTTGTGGGGAGAAGGCCCCGCTGCCCATCCACCTGTCCTGCCGGCCCATCCATCCTGGTCCCTCCGGCCTCCCCCACCCCCTTCCCTTCCCCTCGGACTATTCCCCAGTCTGCTGCCAGTGTCTGTTAGGTTTTCACTGGAGAAAAAAAAACTTACTTCCTAAAATGTTCAAAAGTCTTTCCTCAGTTTGTTATTAAAGCAATTATCTAGCATAACACACCGCATCGCCCAAGGCATTCTAATGGGAAACAAATGCTCCAGGCAGGCAACCAGGGGACGGGGGTCGTTCCTGAAAAATGAGGGGAGGTGATTAGTGGGGGAGGCCGGGGAGGAAAGACTTTCCACCTGGCCTTGGACAGCACATCAAACAGCCGTCGCCAGGATGCTATTTATAATCATTACGGCTCTGTCTATGGAGCGCTGTTGGTCTGACCGGTCCTCCCGCCTATCTTTTGTGTCCCTGTCTGCACCCCCTTCCCACCTCTGCATGGAGCCCGGTCACCAGGCTGGCATCCTTCAGTCCAGGCCACAGGGGGCATGTCCTGGAGAAAGCTGGCCTGGTTGGAGGTCCAGGTGCCAGCAGATGGGTTCCCATGCATCTTCGGGCTGACCCGAACATCATCACAAACTCATTTCACCTTTCCAGCAGGGAACTGCCCACCAGAAAATTCCACTCCTCGAAGAGATGGTGGACTGTTGGAACGTCTAATGGGAACTCTAGTTTTCTGAGGATGTGGGCTGTAGTAGAGTGGTTGCCTCGGGGGGTGAGGATGACAAACATTTATCATGCTCAGCCCTGGGAAGACAGTGGGAGAAAATTAAAGTACCATAGAGCTCTCCTGGAGGGCCCACCTGGGTGTAGAAGGTAGATTTCATCTTGGACCAGCTCTCACTGTTTGGCCTATGCTACCTAGAAGCATGACTTGAGAAGATTCTGAGCTTGCAAGAAAACTCTGTGATAGATTATTGATGTCTGCCACAGACACGGGGGTGGGGGGAGTGGCAGCCCTCTGCATATTTGACAAAGCTGGTCTAGCACCTGTCTCCCCCCACTTGAATGTGCATGCAGATTAACTGGGATCTCACTGAACTGCAGGTCCCGACTCAGTAGATTTGGGTGGGATCTGAGTCTCCATTTCTAACAGGCTCCGGGTGATGCTGATGGTCCAGGGATCTCCCTGTGCGTAGCGAGTGTCTAAGTAACCTCCCACTGAAACCACCACATCCCCAGACCCGTCGCCCGCATGCTCAAATAACTTGTCTACGTCGCTGTACTGGAGAACGAGAGATTCTAGAAAGTATTCTGAAAGGGCAATTCATCATCTGGTCTTTGAGGTTCACAACATTGAGGGCGGTGGTCCCAGCTCAGACCATGAGCAGGCAGCTTCCACTGATTGGCTGAGAACAAATGAAGACTCCCAGGGGGGGCTGCAGCCTCAGCGCAGAGCCCCAGCCAGAAGCTCAGATGTTTTTCCAAATCAACTCCAAGGCTTCCACATGCCTCTGGGGGCCTCCTCGCCCCTCCGGAATTTAACCAGAAGGTTACATTCCTGGGTGAGCCTTCGGGTTCAGGGCCCCCTTGGCTGAACAGATGATCACTTCAAAGATCCCCTTTCTGGTGGTATTTTAGTACCTTTGACCTTGGTCAAGAGCCACTGGCCCAGAGGCATATGGAAGTGAAAAAGCAAAGAAAAGGGGAAATGTCACTCATCGACTCCCCACTCCCACCCAAGCCGACTTTGCCAAAGCTGTACGCGTGGGCTAAGTCTGAGTTTGGACGAAGGCCTTACAAAGTCAGTTAACCCTTGACATTGCTCTGCACTTGAACCCTATTAGTCTTGGGGGAGCCTAAGGCACTCCCCCAGGTAGGTGATGCGATATCTGTAATATTCTAATCACTCTAAGAAAATATGCTGGCTATGCAGTGAGAGGGGTGACCGTGTACAGATCTGCTCTCGGTGATGAGATGGGTGTCCCCGGAACAAGGTGGGCAGAGAAATAAAGAGCAGAGGTCTTGGACATCAAGTTTTTGGGTTGGGATCCTGGCTTCATGGCTAATGTGATTTATCTCCTGCTCTCTCCTGCTCATAGGCTGCCATCTAGCTGGACTGCCATCTTCCTGCCCCTCTCGGCTCATTCCTACCCCAGTGCCTTTGCACCTGCTATTCCTTCTGCTTGGAAGTCTATTCACAAATCTTTATATGGTGGATTCCCTGTCATCATTGAGTTACAGCTCATATATCCTTTCTTCAGAGACGCCTTAACTGAAGGAGCCCTCACCCTCTCTGGTCATCCTTTAGCACATTGTCCTAAATCGTTTCATAGCACTTACCTCAATCTGAAATGGAACTGGAGTGTATGTAAATGTTAGTTGATTATGTTTTCCTCTGGAATTTAAGTTCCATGAGAGAGTAGGAATTTGTGTTCTGTTCACTGGTATATTTCTATACACCAGTGGTTCTCAACCTGTGGGTCGCGACCCCTTTGGCGGTCGAACGACCCTTTCACAGGGGTCGCCTAAGACCATCCTGCATATCAGATATTTACATTACAATTCATAACAGTAGCAACATTACAGTTATGAAGTAGCAATGAAAATAATTTTATGGTTGGGTCACAATATGAGGAACTGTATTTAAAGGGCCAGAAGGTTGAGAACCACTGCTATACACCTTGAGTTGTTCCTGACTCATAGAATGTACATAGTATATATTTATTATTGCTATCGAGTAAATAATCTCTCTGGTATGGTGACTGGGTCAGGGATGGTCATGTGATTAAGACAGGGCCAATAACAGCGTTTTCAGGCTGTTTTCTCCTGAGTTAATGGAAAGGGAAATCACTCTCCACTCACTAAACTAAAAGGATGTGGGAGCTGGGCTGCCGGAAGTCATCTCACCTACCGGGGGAGAAAGCCCGTCCAAGACATGGATTGAGCCCCAATCACAAAACGTGAACCATGCATCAAACCAGAAAGAGCTACCTGTGGCCTTTGCAGTGCCGGGGACCATGATCGTCCCTCCTCCCCCCATCTCCCACCCACTCCCACCTGTAAAGCTTAAGTTGCACTTGGTTTCTGTCATTTGACATTGACATTGTCCTGAGCAATATATATGGGACTGTGGCAAATGGGGGTTAGGTCCTCTCTACCACTTGTTAGTTACGGGGTGCTGCTGCAGGTCAAAGGCTGCCTCACCCCAAAATACATCCACCCAGAATTGGTCGATGTGACCGTTGGTAACGGTCTTTGCAGATGTAATTAAGTTAGGGATCTTGAAATGGGAGCATCATCCAGGAGGGCCCTACATTTAGTGACAAGAGTCCTTATAAGAGAGAGGTAAGGGGGACTGAGAGACACCAAGGAGAAGGCCCTGTAAGACAGGCAGAGATTGCAGTGATGCTGCCGCAAGCCAAGGACTGCCCTTGGCCCTCAGACGCTGGGAGAGGCGAGGCCCAGATCCTCCCCTGAGCCTCCAGAGGAAGGGCACCCTTGCCCACACCTTGACCTGGGCCCAGTGATACTGACGCCAGACTTCTGGCCTCCCAGACCCCAAGAAAACATT
>NW_006283826.1:474689-495807 GCF_000327345.1 Myotis davidii
AAGCCACCACTTGTGGCAAATTGTTACAGCAGCCACGGGAAACTAATGTCGACCTCCAGACCCGTCTCTGCCTCAGTTTCCTTTTCAGGAAGTCAGAATCATAATTCCTGCCCTGTTCCTATCAAAGTGAAATGAGCCTGGACCCCAGATCCTGCTCTCTCAGCCACTAGAGTGTGATCTCAGGCGGCCACTGCAGCCTCTGAGCCTCAGTTTCCCTATCTGTGAAATGAGCTCGTTTCCAACACTCTCTCCACAGATCTGTCAGAGGGTTCAACCAGGTACTGCGCCTGCAGTCCTGTGTGCAGTGCCTGGCGCGCAGCAAACGCTCAGTGCACGACGAGACGCTGGCATTTGCATGGGATTGGTGTGCCCCCTTAGAGAAAGACAATAACTCAGAGAAAACTGGGTTATCCTTCTAGGAAACTTCCTGGAATGCCAGTGAACAGGGCACTGTCATTGTCAGACGGGTGATTTTCAAACGCCAGGATGAGCTGCTCAGAGAGGTGGCTCGGCAGCCAGGGCACAGGAGGCCACCCCACAGTCCTTCAGTGAGCACTCCGGAGGTGGGTCTTGGCCTCCAATCAACGGAGCTCCAAGGGGAGCCACGCTGAGCGAGCAGGCTTGGTGTGGCTGCTCCCGAGAAAACAGTTGCTGAAAATGTGCCCAACACAACCCGCTCCGGGGCTGAGCCTGGGTCTCCCCTCATTCCCAGCCTCCAGCTCCCCGCGGGTGGGTCCCAGCGAGAGTTTTCTTCAGCTCCCACAAACCCTGTGATGTGGTGTTCCCTGGCGGGCGAGGCAGAGGGAACATATGCGAGGAATAGACCTGGGGAACAATGGGACCCATAAATCTCAGGCTGTTGTCTGCTTCCTTAATTCCAGTTGCAAAACAACAGCCTGCAAGGGAAGCACAGCCAGGCCCGCAGCCATCGGCCTGGGGCGGTGGCGCCTGGGAAGGAGAGGCTCACGTTTGGAAAAGCTTTGCATCATGCCGTTGTTTATCATCCCCTTAGCCCATATATATATATACATATATATACACACACACACACACACACACACACACACAAAACACACACATATACACACACACACATATGTATATTTCAGAGAGGGAGAGGGAGAGATAGAACATCAATGATGAGAGAGAATCACTGACCAGCTGCCTCCTGCATGGCCCGCTACTGGGGATTGAGCCCACAACCTGGGCATGTGCCCTTGACCAGAATCAAAAAACCCGGGACCCTTCAGTCCGCAGGTCAGCGCTCTATCCACTGAACTAAACTGACTAGGGCACTTTTTTTTTTAATGGAAGAGGCCAAATATTGAGAAGTTGAAAGAGAGGGCCTCACTCATGTTCAGGCCCGTAGCCTTGGGGGCGCAGGCCATGGGCGATGCTGAGCCATGGAGGGGGATCCCACATGGTTTCCAACGGCTATTGCGAAGGGAAGTGGCTCCCTGAATTTGGATTCCGCAGGCATTTACCTGTTCTCAGAGCTGATCTAAGAAGCATAAGAGATTCTGGGGACCCAGGACTCTGCTAAACGAAGCGTTTTTCTTGTGATTTCTGAGGAAGAGAGAGTAACTAAGGAAGCCCAGCCCACCACCCCTCTCAGAACAACAGAAACGGTTCTCCCTGGCCGCTGTGCCGTGTACAGCCCGATCCCTGGAAAGTGGGGGTTTGTAAATCCTGCCCAACTGTGTTCCAGGCCCCGGAGCACGAAGGGGGCCAGACAGTTCTGGACTCGAACCCTAGCCCGCAGATGGGATTCAGTACACAGACCCTGATACTGACTGAGCCCTTCAGTTTCTCCATCTGTAAAATGGGCACAGCCACGTGGCCTCTGACTTGGAATCATCGTGAGAATGAAATACGCTGGCCCAGAAAGCATTTGGAAAACAGCCAGCGGGCATGCAAGGTCTCAGTGTGCATTAGGCCGACTGAGGCCTGAGTTGCAGAACCCGTCACTCTTAACTTCTCTGGGTGGCAACGGGGCTGGTTCCTCCTGAGTCACGGGAGCGGGGCCACGTATAGATGAGACAGCCCATATTTGGGGTGTGACAGCACCTGGGACCCATCGCAGGCGCCCCACCAGAGCCAGGTGTATGTTCCCCACCCCCTGCGAGTAGGGACAAGGAGCACTGCTTAGCATGGAGCTGCTGGCGCGTGGTAGGAAAGAAAGCTTCGCCCCGGGCATGGGCACTCGGTCACTCCTCAGTGATCGAGGGCAGCTACGTGGCCTGGATCACGCCAGTGATCCAGAACCTCGGCCACACTGTCCCGTGGGCCTTGGTGACACGGTCAGATGCTGTCCTCAGGCACCAGGTCTCAGTTCTACATCGTGTCCCCTATTCTCTCCTTTCCCTGGTTTCGGCCTCTTTGCGCATTTATATATTTTACTTGTACATTTCATTGAGCCTCAATTGTTCTTTCTATGATCCCATTAAATTCTTACCAGAACAATAAACAAATTAACTGTCCCATAAAATCATCTGGGGGTTGTCATGTCTTTACTCGATGGACATCGAGTTCTCTGAATTCTGGGGCGGGGTCTTCACTTCTGTGACCTCAGGACCTCCCCGGCCCAGCCCAGCCCGGCCTGTTCTCAGCCCTTCATCCTCTCTCCTCCCTCTCAGGACCAACCAGCACGGAGGCGCCCGTCCTCTGGTGGGACAGTCCCCACCTCCGGGGGAACCTCTGGCCGGACAAGGCTGGCTTTCCTTTGATCTTTCTGGGTGATCTTGGGGGACTAATGAAGCCAGGCTGGGGCGCAGATGAACTCAGCATCTGAGGCCACGATCCTATGTGGCATTTGGAACAGGACTGCAAAGAAACTGTGTCCCCGATGCCCAAGCCTGGTGCTACAGGATGGGGACCGAGCTTCCAGAATACCACAGGCCCTGGCAAATCACACCAGCCCTCGTGTGGGAGGGATCCACTCACTGTCTCCCATGATTGGCTCAAAAAAACATGCATTTATTGAATATCGTCCACAAGCTCCTTAACACGTATTTATTCATGGGACCTTCGCAATCACCCGCGATCTAGAAACGGACGGCATCTGTATGTTACAGAGGAGGCCACACGCTGTAGGGGGTCATGAGCTTTCTCAGGGCCACATGGAGGCAGGGCTGCAA
This sequence comes from Myotis davidii, assembly GCF_000327345.1. Classification (NCBI taxonomy): domain Eukaryota; kingdom Metazoa; phylum Chordata; class Mammalia; order Chiroptera; family Vespertilionidae; genus Myotis; species Myotis davidii. The sequence goes on from NW_006283826.1 coordinate 477,827, forward strand.
CTCAAGCCCACCCTTAGCTATGTCCCTGCACAGAGACCACCGAACACACCAGGCTTCCTGAAGGTGTGGAGCTGATCACATGGGCAGCTCAGATGACCCAGGCCAGGGGCTGGCTTCCTTGGCCATCTTGTGCTACTTGGAAATGACACCAGGTGAGACACACATTGTCCACCGTGGTGACTGAGTTGGGCCCACTTGGGTCTGGTTTTCAACTCTGAATGTCCCAGGCCACCCGCGCCCTTCTCCTGGCCACCGCAGCCGAGTCCTGCCACGCAGTGCTCGGCCCCAGGAGCCACACTGGATAATGTGATACTTCCCCTTTCAGCCCGTGGTGTTTGGTCAGAGTTAAACACAACATGGGACTCAAAATAAGCCGAGAGCACTTCGCACCCAGGAATCTGAACTTGGGGTTGAGAAAGAGTTTGGGGGTGGTTCTCTTTGATCACCATGAAGACAGGGAAGGACAGCCATGCCCCCGAGGGGTGGGGAACTGACACACTTGAGCCACATCCCTCTAGCGCCTCAGTTCTTCCCCTTCCCACACCCACCTGCACGGCCGCCATCAGCGCACAGTGTGAACTTGGTTTTCCCCTTACCACAACTTCCAGCATCTAGGACTTGCAACCCAGAGACACACCCTCTGTTCCATCACCTGGATACAATGTTCCTAACTCTGTGCGCTGCTGGCGGCTTCTTTAACTCGCCTTTTACGATGCTGCCATTAGTTCGCCATTAGTGGACCTTCTTGGAGGAGAGATACTCTTTAATAAGGGGAAGAACAAAAGAAATCCGACTGATGCCTAGTGTCCCTTTGAGAAAATCGTCTCACTTCTCTGAGCCTCAGTTACCCCAACTGTGAAAGGGAAGAAGAGCAGGCCAACCTCACAAGGGGCCTGTGCAGGCGAGAGGTGAGACGTGCAGGGTGCCGGGCGCGTGGGGGGCACTGGGCGAGTGGCGCCACTCTGGGCGGGGGTGTAGGCCTTCGGAGGCCCCACATCTCTGACAGGCACTCAACTTCTGCCCCAGGTTATGTCCCCTTTCTAGTTTTTAAAAAATATATTTTTATTGATCTCAGAGAGGAAGGGAGAGGAAGAGAGAGCTAGAAACATCAATGGTGAGAGAGAATCATTGATTGGCTGCCTCCTGCACACCCCACACTGGGGACTGAGCTGAGCCCACAACCCGGGCATGTACCCTGACTGTAAATTGAACCATGACCTCCTGGTTCATGGGTCGATGCTCAACCACTAAGCCACACTGGCCGGGCCTCTTTCTGTGTTTTGACTCAGCCCCCCGCAGGCCGAGGCTGTGGAAAAGGAATCATCTGAAATTAGATTTGCCACTGCGGTTCCCTCATCGGAACCCATTTTCATTTCCCGTGTCTCTGCCCCGAGCAGCGCAGCTGTGCTGGGATTACAGAGGAAGACACATCTGTCCTCCGAGGAAGGAGGCCTTCCCTGTCCTGGTCTGTGGAGGGTTTCACTTTCCCACCCTTTGTCTGGTTGGTCCCGGATGCCCCCTGGCACGGCCTCCTCCCTCGCAATCACCAGCGATCATGTTCAGCACCAGCTCGTGGAATTGAGAAGAGTGAGAGTAATGCATTAACGTCAGCATCTCCAGGGTGCATCGAAGTAAACATGACTCCTCTCTTCCCATCCTCCACCACATGCCGGGGATGCCCAGTGTCACATCTCAGCCGTGCCAGCCGGCCGGGGCAAGGGCCCATGCAAGAAAGCGGATCGGAACAGTATCAGATATCCATCCCCGGGGAGGGCGGGCCATCACTCAACAAATAACCAGGCCACAATCCCTGCTGCTGGGCCGTGCCCTGTGACAGCCCCGTCACCCGTGTCATAATCATCTCGATCTGGCTGTGCAAATGCAGAAGTTCCCGTGGCTAATAAAGGATGGGTACAGAGTGGCCCATTAAAATAGCTCAGGCATTGAGGCTGTTTGCAAAGAAAAAAACGGGGTGGCTTTTAAATAACCACATGGTGTACGTCACCAGGATGTTAGACGTTGGTGGAAACATATTAAGTGAACTCACATTGTGAGCAGGGACACAATCTTTTCCTTTAACTGCCTGCTTTGCTCTCATGGGTGCTAGGAACTGCACCAGCAGTGTAGTGTGTGACTGGGGGCAAGTCACTTTTATCTGGGACTGAGGTGAGCCCTCTGGAGGAGGAGGAACCTGGGCTGCAGGTAGCCCAGTGTCTATGTGGCTCCAGGTCATAATTCTCTACTGTCCCACCCACAGCAGACATCACTAATCAACCCTTTCATCTTCCTGTGGATCCCAGATGTGGTCTCAGGATCTGTCTCAACCCAGAGGTTCAGGAAGCCACCACCCATCAATCAAAGACAGCTGTTGGTCCCGCCTCCAGCAGATGACCTCACCTCTCTCTGTACTGCATAAGCACTATATCCATGCGGGCACCTGTGCGTGTCACCGCCACACTAAGTCAGTCTGTAGGTAAACTTTCTACTCTCAGCCCGTCAGCCAAACCCTGCAAGCTTCCTTAAAAAATATTAGTAGGGGTTAAGATTTCCAAGTAATAACCTACACTCAAGTTTTTCAAAAAGTGTCCCATACTGACATGCACTAACTAGAGGGGGACGGCCTCAGAGTGATCCGGGGTGCTCCTGAATCGTCAGCACCATCTGCCTCAGAATCAGGAGACAGGAGCTTCGTGGGCTCCTCGGGAGGTTCCTCCGCGGACCCAACCTCAGCGCCACCCACTCGGCAGACTCATTTTCTTTCCCATGACGGCTGGTGAAGGCATCTGTCTGCCGCTGAAGTCCTCGGAAGGGGCCTGTGGAGCGTGGTGAGGTCGGAGACGGTTCTACACGATGTCATGGAAGCGGAGAGTCCACCTTGGACTCGGCCTCTCTGCTGAGGTTGACGTGTGGCCGGGTGATGCTTCATTAAGTGACCGCACGGTGGTCAGTGAGGAATTCTGGTCCAGAGGAGGCACGCCTTTGGACCTGACCCCATTCACGTGCCCACGGGAATGGGCACAGCTGCTCCTGGCCTCGCGGGCATCCGACATATGCATGAGTCTGGGGCACACAGGTCATAAAGCCGTGCTCCCCGGTGCCGAGGCCTCTCTGGTTCCATGCCCCCCAGGGAGGGATGTCACCATAGCCTCGGGTAGCGACAGGAGCTGGCTCTGGGTGGAGCGGGAGGAAGTATTTTTAATTCTGCTTGCTTTCACTTTTGTCTGATGTGCACATAAGTCTCAGAGTGATGTTACCTGAGATATTGCACATCGAGCACTTAGCACAGCGCCTGGCGGGGGAAGAGCCCGGTAATGGGAGGCACTGAGTGGATAATTACAACGGCATCGCGAGGAAGCTCCTACCCCCGCCTGATCGGCTCTGGTCCGCTCGGTCCCCTCCGAGGAGAGCAATGATGATGCGCGTGATGGAGACGATCGCGTGGTAATGGTTTCCCATTATCAAGCGCCCGCTGCGTGCCAAGGAAGTGTTTGCCTGCATCGCCTCACTCAGTCCTTTTAGTGGCTGTAAATATTCTCCTGCTATTTTAACGTTATGGAGAATGAGGCTCAGAGAGGTTAACCTGCTAGAACCTTCATGGCGAGGAGGGTGAGGGGTGCCAGGGTTTGAGCGCCGCCCCGCTCTCAGCCACTTCGCTCTCCGGCCTCTCATTCACTCACGCCGTTACAACTTATTGCGGAGCTGCGGCCACTGTGGCCACTGTATCTCGGTGCCCCATTTCGGATTTGGGGGACACCGCAGAGAACAAGACGAAGAAGGCCCGTGCTCACATGAAGCTCACATTTCAGTCGAGGAGACGGATGGTGACGCAGGGAGAGTGAAGCAGGTAATGCCAGGTGACAGTGAGAGCTCCAGAACAAAGACAACAGTGAGGACAGAGTAGTGGAGGGAGGGACCAATCACACTGGGTGCTGAGGATGGGCCCTGGGATGGGGACAGAGTGAGATCTGAAGACAGGAAGTTGTTCTCCTATAGGGGCCTCAGGGCCAACCAGGCCAGACATGTGCAAAGGTCCTGAGGCAGAAATGCCCGACGTGTTCAGGGAAAACCAAGGCAACCAAAGTGGCTGGAGCCGAGAGGAGTGATGGTTCGAGCCGCAGGTGAGTTTGGAGAGATAAGCAGGGTCCGTCTATGAAACTGTCCCTCGCATGTGACACAGCACCCGGCCCCCAGAAGGTGGTGTTGACAGGAATGAATGCTATCGAATGGTAACTTCTCCTTCTTTAAATTGGTTCCTGGCCCAATGCTATTCCGTATTTGCTCCCATTCAAAAAGCTGTTCAGATGGGGAACATTCAGGAAGGAGTTCATGGGGAAGCAGAAAGGACTGGAAAGAACCCTCTAAGCTGGACGCAACTGAAACGCATTCACGGGACATTTCTTGGATGCCTCGCCACTCCCTGCTCCGGGTCAGCACTCCGTGCGCCCACTGGAAGGTAAAGCTGGGCCGGCTGTTCCCCGGAGACAAGGAAGCCGAGTCCTACCCATGAGTCACTGGGGCTCGGGCAAGACGTTCAAAGCTCCAAATGGGCTAGAAACATACACGAGTCAGTTGTCTGCGGAGTCGCGAGGTCGGCAGTGGAAGGGGCCGCTGAGAGTCCCAGGCCCTCTGGACGGGGTGCACTCCGGGCTGCACTTCTGCAGCTGCTTTATCCCGGGCCAGCTCCTCCCCTCGCCGAGCCTCCTGTCCTCATCTGTGTCACGGGCTAATGATAACACCATCTTCCTCACGGGAGGACACGCACTCCTTCCGTATGTGCGTGGCTACCCTCTCTCTCTCTCCCGTCCCCTCTCTAAAAATATCAATAAACATATCCTCAGGTGAGGACTTAAAGAATAACTGAAAGGTCTGCTGGATGGCCGGGGAAGCGTGGGGCAGCAGCGTGGGTAGAAGGTCCCCCCTGGCTTCTAGGAATGGCGCCCACCCCGCCCTCCCAGGCACAGGTGCGAGAAAGCCGGTCTGCAAGCATCTCCGAGCATCTCTCCTCTGCCGAGGCTGCCGGATGCTGCCGAGGGGACACACGGTCCTCTCCTTGGGCCAAAAGAAGCAGCAAACTCACCAAGCGGGCTCCAGGGGAGAGGTGATCTGCAGGCCAGAGGCAGAGGGGCAGGCAGTGCGGAGGGGGTGAGAGGGCAGAGGTGAGAGGACGCGAGGGAGCAGTGACTGCCGAAGGAGGGGGGTCCAGATTCATCCGAGTTGGCCTTCTGGTCTCCAGAGCTGGAGCGGCTTCCGCTGCGTCCACTTCCCTGCCTCCTCCTCCCCTCATCTCCTGTGACTAATGATTCTGACCCTTCCCCAACCCGATCTGCAATATCTCAGCCTCTGTCACAGGCGGCTCCCGGCCATCCGCAGGTCAGGCGGCTCGAGCGCACGAGGGAGCGTGGCCAGAGGCAGGTTCCCCGAGGACCCCGGGCTCCACGTTCGCTCTTTCCTTCCTTCCCTTTCCCCCAATCTTATTACAATTAATTCTTCTTCTCGCCCTTCTGAAGCTCTTTTCCAGGAACTAACCGAGGGTGAACAATGAGGCACTGATGAAGTGATAATGTAAGTCTTTTTGTTGGGTTTTTGTTGTTGTTGTTGTTAATTACTCCTTACCTGAGAATATTTTTCCATTGACTTTTTATGGAGAATGGAAGGGAGGGAGAGATAGAGAGAGAGAAACACGCACCCAGACTGGGCCAGGCATCGAGCCTGCAACCGAGGTACTGCCCTTGACCGGAATCAAACCTGGGACCCTTCAGTCCATGGGCTGACGCTCTATCCACTGAGCCAAACCAGCTCGGGCCAGTAATGTATGTTTTCAGTTATGTTACCAGGATGAGTTCACCACCTGACAGCTCTTGAAGGGAGACCCCTTCAAGGAATATTTTTGCAGAACAAACATGGTGCCACCACTCAAATGTTCTTAGAATCCCTCTTGGGGAATGGCCTTTGGAAATGCCTAAATGGGCATTTAGAAGCAATTTCCAAAATGCCATTGTATTATGCCATTCATTCATAATAATTTTTCTAATGAATTTTTTTTTAAAAAGAGAACTAATGCTTGCATATTAGTTGTGTGACCCAATATTAGGGAATTCAAGTGACTCATCCATTTTATTCCGAACACACCCTGAGTGACATCCGACTTTCCCCCCAAGTTACAAGCTGCCCTCAACATCTGCAGATCTGGCCACTAATAAAGAAAGTGTTCAACAGAAAAGAAGGAAAGAAAATGGAAGCAAGAATCTAAAGACTGTACTCCTATGCTGCTTCCCCCCGCCCCTCCACACACACACACACACACACCCACACACACTCACACAACTTCTAAAAATACTCTGAATGGTGACAGAGTCTTTGGGAGAAGTACCCCGCCTCAGGAGGGGGACATCGGCCAGGACAATACTGATCTGAGAGATGCTCCCTAAAACCACGAACTGAGAACAAACCGTTAAGGGTTTTCTTAGTCACGATTAATGAACTCAGCTCCACTTCCTCTTTTGTCTTCAGAATAGCGCCTGGAACCATCTCAGCTCTTAGCAACTCGAATTTTCCAGGCATCTCTCCTGCGCAGGGTACGCAACAAAGGGAACAAGCGCATACTTGACTCGATATTGGAGGATGTGGTTTCCCCCTCTGTTTTATTTTTCCTCTCTGACTCCTCTCCTCTCCTACCTTGAAAGGAAAGACTACTTGGATGCCAAGTTAAATCAATTCAACAAGTCTCTGCCGTAAGGCCCTCCTGTTCCCGCATGGCGTGTGGGAATCCCTGGCCACCGAAGATGTGCTTTCACGTTGGTTTTCCTCTAGGGTTCTGGCACAGAGACGTGCATTAGGGCTGCCTGGGAGAGGGTGTTGAGAATGATTCTGAGGTCCAGAATCAGCGGGAAAGTACACATATGGCCTATTTCTCCTTACACTTCATAGACATTCAAATATTCTGAATGGATAAATGGAAATAATAAATAAATAAATAAATACATACATAAATGCATAAATAAATAAATAAATAAATAAATAAATAAATAAATAAAGGGTGGGTGGGTGAGTGAGTGCATGCATCCATGAACAAGGAGACCGACCACTAGGGCAAGAGGAAATGAGTCACATCTCACGTCCATGGGGTCAAGGAGACTTTCAGAGTAACATCCACCCCATCTAATGTTCCAAGTCACAGTGTAGGTGGGCTCCCCAATGAAACTGTTTATTTTGCCCACTTCTGCTGAAACAGACTGGCCACCACACATGAAAGTATGGCCGCTGAGGTATGGCTCCAGAATGAAGGAGAATGAAAGCGGCAGGGAAACTAAACGTAACCAATGATTCTGAACTGGGTCCTTTAGCTATAAATTCGCCACTGGGTAAAACCTGAATGGGATCTGAGACCCGTATGGTAACAATGTATCAGTGTTAGTTTCTGGATATTGATGGTTACATTGGGAAGTGCTTTCGATTTCAGGAAATAAATATTAAGTAGTCAGGGCTAAAAAAAAAATGTACCTGGTCCATAAATATTAATATGCAGCTTCCCCAATTGTTACCAAAATGAAGATAGGATTTACTTCCAGTAAATATAGTCAGAGCTTCCTAATAAACACTTTGGTCAAAATAAAAATACTAATAACAACAATAATAATAAACAAAAACATGTCCAAAACTGATCTAATATATTCAGGTCCAGCTTGATGCTCTTTGTGGCTTGTGCTAAGAAAGAAACTTTCTAACTCCTGAGAAATATGCTCTAAAAGAAAGGAGGGTGTAATTTCTCAGATGGTCATCAAACTTCGCAGCAAAAGAACATACTGAGAATATTATGAGGTCTTAGGGGTTGTCACATCCTGGGACAGTCACAGAGATTTCATGGTTTTCACCCTGGAAAAGCAAGAATTTCAGGCACGTTCCTAAAACAGTATCTTACCACGGAATACACCTGTCAAACTTGCTGGTTCTTTGAAAGATGTGCTTTCAAAAAAATACCCCAATGCAAGGAACGTTCTCAACTCCCAGTTCTCAGGATCAGGTTTGCGTAAGAAAGTTTTGGGGAACAAATAACTGAATAGATGCCGGAAAACCTAAGGCTTTCATTTGAGTCGAGGAGAAGGGTTTATTAGACCACTAGATTAAAATTCCTGCGTTTAAGACATATTTCACAAACACTTAATGGGCTTTTCCCACCGGTTACGAGTAAACTAAGGGCACAATGTTCCATTTTAATAGGGGCAGTAACTTCATTTCATTTATAGACTAAACTGGCAGAAAAAAAATATATATATGTAAGGGCAAGTTCTCGCCAGAGAAAACATGACTTAATTCGCGGGCTCAGGCAACATGTTGGGAAGAAAGGTCTGTCTGTGGCCGTGGCAATTTCTTTTCCTTTTGGGAGGGGGTGGTGATTTGGAAGAAGAAAACCCTGTGGTTGGTATCCAATGAAGTTAACACTTCTGGGGCAGGACCTCCACTGCATGCAAACACCATGAATTATGACTAGAGAACAGCCTATTTACACAGGAAGGTACACAGGGTCAACCAAGCACCCTGCCAACAAGCTCAGCCGCTGGCTTGGAAAGTACTGGCGACTGGCACGAAGTAAATGGTCCAGGATGGGCAGGGCCGGGGAGGCCTGGATCTAGTTTTCAATCCACAGGATACGGAGTGAACACACGTCGGGGGATTCATCTTAGAGGGCCGGGGAGACTCGTCGTTCTGAGAGAGGCCTCAGGAGAGAGACACGGCGCACGTCTCCTCGTGGAGTCTGACGCACTGTAGAAGCAAGTGTGCCACGTTCTCAGGGAAATGTGGAAACATCTGCATTAAAACCTTTAGAAATGTAAGCACCCATCTCCAGCGGCACATCCTAAAGAAACAATATTCCAGAACAATATGTAATTAAGTGTGAGGCTGGTTGCTGTAGAGCTGTCTGCGGAGTGGAAAATATCAGAAGCGATCTAAGTATTCATTGATAGAACACTGGTTAAATCAATTAGAGTAAGTCCTTAAATGGGATACCCTACAGCCTTTGAGGGGGATGAAATATATGTCTATGTGTTGACAGGGAAATCTGCCCCCAATATATTAGGTTAAAATGGCAGGATATTAAGAAACACAAAGTATGATTTCATTTTAAGAAAAAAGGAGTGAAGGTGTGTGGCTCAGACGAATGCTTGCAGGACTACAAAAAGCAGCTGTTCTTGCTGGGAATTACTAGGAAACTGCTAGGATTACTAGAACATGCCCATCGCTCTATGGGCCTCATTTCTGTGTTGTTCGGGTTTATAAACATACAGAATCATGTTCTACTAAGAAGAGGCGATGGAGACCAGAAGAGGTTCTTTCTGATCAAGGTCAGTCTATCCCAGAGGGTCGATGGAAACCTGAGTGTTGACTCTGAGCACGCCTGTACTCTAATCCCGCGTCTGCCATTTGCCAACTGTGAACACGGGGAAGTCAACCCAACGCCTCCCAGGTCCTCCTTCACGCTCTGACGTAAGGGCATGCCTTTCTTCCTAAGCTGGTGCTGAGGATGAGGTGAGGTAATGTTTGTCCAAGACCTGGCTGAGGGCCTGGCACACACAGGCATTCAGTTAAAGAAAAAGCAAGTGCCTTGTCCGTGTAACAGGTGCAAGGCACGTGACCTAAACTTGAGCCGCCAGTGGCCGCAGTCGTGACGGATGCCTGCTCCGTATTTTGCCTGCTGCTCTGCTCTGCTCTGTCCGGAAGATAAACAGCCTAGATGACACGTTACCTCTGTCTAAAGCATCTGTCCTCCAGCCGGGGGACCCTGATTAATACCGTGTCCGGAGTACCTACTATGTGCCATGCTCTGTTCAGGCTACTGAATGTAAGGATCATTTAATCAGTGCAACCACTTCTATTACTCCCATTTTACAAGTTAAACAATCAAGGTATGCCCTGGCCGGTGTGGCTCAGTTGGTTGGGCATCATCCCGTGCACCTAGGGGTTGCTGGTTCAATTCCTGGTCAGGGCACATGCCCGGGTTTTGATCCTCAGTAGGAGGTGTGCAGGAGGCAGTCAATCAATGTTCTGCTCTCACATCGATGTTTCTCTCCCTCTGTCCCTTCCTCCATATCTCAAAATAAATATATATTTTTTTTAAATCAAGGTACAAATAAGTTCTTGGATAAGGTCACCCAGGTCCATGGGTGGAGCTGAAACTAGACCCTTGACCTCTGGCCTCTGGGCCTGAGCTCTTGCCCATCAGGGCACAACCTTAGGGTCAAATGATTTAGGGCGAGGTCAAGGCTACAGAGTAGAATTCAGAGAAAAGGGGGGAGGCTCTGTGGCAGAAGGTCAGCCCCCAAGACCTTAGAAAAGGCCAGTGACGCTCAACGCTGAGTGAACACCGCGTGCCCAGCAGGGCTTGCTGTGCTGCGAGAGCAGGGCTCCCCGCACCTGAGCGTCTGACACAGCAGGCCTGGGCGGGGCCTAGGATCTGCATGTCTAACCAGCTCCCAGGTGATACTGAAGGCCTTGAGGGTGATGCTACAGAAAGGGGCTAGTGTCTTGCCTTCTGGCTATTTGGAGCATTCGACAGAGCCCGCAGCTCTCGAATGTCGTCACATAAACATGGTGCATGGATTCACATAAGCCAGTGAGGACTGCTTCTCAATCCTCACTCTACGTCCAAAGCTCCTGGTCCTAGAATTCACGTCAGATCTACTAAATCTGAAGCTCCAGGAGCGAGCTCTGGGCGCGTCTGGGAAACAGGAGCATGAGCACAGCTTTCTGCCCTTCGTCTGAGAGCAGACCCAGTCCCTGCCCAGGGGGAAAGCTGGTCGCACAGCTGGGAGACTAGCTGCACGTCACCCATGTAGACCTATCAGGGAGGCATGCGTGGGAGCCCAGGAGCCACTGAGCATGCCCACACCCTTTGGGTGCATGACCTTTCAAGGTCAACAGTCTACTGAGGGCCATCCCCGCGCCTTCACGCCACAGACAGGGGCTTCGGGGGACAAGGTCATGGTCTCCTAAGCAGCATTCCCAGGTGTGCTCATCCTGTGTAACGGAGTTCTGTGGTCACGTTCAGGGTGGGGGCCAGCCATGTCCTGCCATAAGGAAATCTGGTTACTCCGTGTTCCTTATGTTCGACTATGGAAGCCTTTTCCTACCCAACCCCTACTGATATCAGAGTATCTGGCAAACGCCGATCCACACTGCAACCTGCTGGCCGTGAGGTCCTATGTCCCTGGGTCTTTGTAGTCGTGAAAGCGGGAGGAGTCATGGCAGAGCGCAGGGACAGGAAAGCCGAGGGCTGGCCGAAGGGATTAGAGTTTGATAGTAATCAGAGACGCTGAGTGTGATTGCCTGTGCTGCTCCCGAGAGCATGTCCGCCCGGCCGGTGGTCCGGCGTCCTCATTAGCTAATGGGCAGAGGAGGGTTCGACATGTTTAGAAATGAGGGGCTTACAGGATCAGCACTCAAAGATACTCTTTTTTTTTTGGTCTCATTGCCATTTTCCCTTAAGATGGTGATTGTCTCAAACTTTAGTGCATATCAAATCCCCTGGAGGGCTTAAGGGTCTTGCTTTCCACAGCTCGGTGGGCCCTGCCCATCGCATGCAGCAGGGCCGGGGCAGGGCCTGAGAATGTGCATTGCTAATGAGTTGCTAGGTGATGCTGGCGCTGAAGGTCTGAGGACCACACACTGAGAAGGACTGTTACAGAGGAGAAGGGACACACAGAGAGGAAGGAAACAGGAAGTGATGGAGAAAGAGGGGTGAGAACACAAAGAAGAGAAAATATAAATGAGAAGAGGGAGGGAAGAAGGGGAGAACGAGAGGTGAATGAGAGAAAGTGAAAAAGCTAGGAAAAGGGATGAGAACAAAAGAGAGATGAATGAAAGTGGAGGAGGAGGAGGAGGGGTCGGGGGGGAGAGAGACTGAGCTACCTGCATGGGTGTATAAGGGTTGCCAGGATCTGGGCACAGGACCAGTGAAGCAGAGCCCCGGGTGCTTGTGGGGCCACCTGCTGTATGCGTAGCTAGAAGCTTCCCATCCCCACGGCGTGTGCATACGCCTGGCTTTCCAGGTGTCCACTCTCAGCCTGGCAACACCAGCTGATCTAGACATAAACCTCCTCCAGTGAAAGGAGAAAGCCACGAGAGAGGAGGGCACGGTTCTCCGGTGTCTTTGTCCCATCCGACTCGCTGCCCCCTCCCGTCCTGGGCATGCAGGATGCTGGATCTTTCTGCCCATGTCCCCCGTGAGCCAGGCCTAGCAACTCAAGTTGGAACCAATGGTCCCACCCAAGCATTTCTGCTCACGTCCCCAGCATCCCATGTCCGCCCCTCCATGGTCTACTCTGAGGTCAGGCAAAGGATGCCAGGAGGGGCTGCTGACATCCTAGCAAGACACTGTGCCTCATCAGAACCGGAGGCACCTCCACGTGAGGAAATGCAAGTGGATGAGAGAACCGGCTCGGCCATGTCACTGCGCTCAAGGGAGGGCACCATGGCCCTTGGGGACGGCCTGTGCTGGGGGAGATGAACAGGCTGAGGAATCGTGGGCCCAGCCTGGGAAGCGGGCAAGGACGCAGTGCCTCTCTCCCCTGGATTGTGAGAAATCCTCATGATAAATCAAGGAAATGAAATAGAGCAAAGGGTTTAGGGCATTGCTCCAACTCCTAATCCCACCCCAGGCTGCTGAAAGGACCGCCCCGCCCAGCGGCGCACAAAGAGGAAACTTTGTTTCAGGGGCTTTGCTCCCCGGAGCCTGGCAGGAGGCTGGACTGGGTGTGAGCTGCCTTGCAATCCTGGGCAGAGAAAGGCGAGGGGGAAAGGGTTTCAGGGACCCTTTTCCTCTTCTGCATCCCTTTCCCAGGCAGAGCGAGTGGGGCCAGAGGAGGAGAAGGAATGGGCAACAAAGGCACGTGCGGACCAGTCAGCAACGGAATCCACAGGCAGACGCAATGGCAGCTGCGGGTGGCGGCAACCGGAAATGGTGTCATTCCCGAGTGGTCTGCTTGGGGAATCGTGAGACTGTGCAGGGACAAGCCCTGGTGACCACAGAAAGGTCCCCCCTGGAGGCAGGCTGCAGTTTTAAGATGAGGAACCGACAAACACACTTCTCCTCATGTTGTAAAGTTATGCAACCACGTGCTTAACCTTTTTAAAGTTTTGCAAAACATTTACAGTAAGCAGGCCAGCCGAGCGGAGAGAACGAAACACTGACCATGCAGAGAAACGAGGAATGGCTTGGGGTGAGCGATCTGAATGCGTCAGACACAGGGTCAGGCCCTTTCGTCCTCCCTCACGTAATCCCCATAAACACCAAGAGGAAGGGCGCCAGCTGCAGCCCTTTCTCAGCTAAGGAAAGCGAGGCTCAGGGCGGTTTAGACAACCTGGCCTTCGTGTTTTTCCCCCAGTTCTCCAGCAGGAGCCTTTCTCAATGGCAGAAATGACTCTCCGGAGACCTGGCTTCTAAGGACCGCCTTCGCTTCCACAGCCCGAGTCATTAGCAAATGGAAATGGCCAGCAAGCCTGGCCTGCACCCAGCGAGGGACAGAGCACGCCCAGAAAATCAGGGTTCCTCCTGCTGCCAGGGAGGCGCGGGGAGACCGCCGATTCTCCACGGTCAGGGTCAGGGGAAGCAGAGGCAGAGCCCTGGGGGGCCTGGCAGAAGCGCCTGCTGTTTCAGGAAACTGCAGTGCAGCAATTGTGAGGGCCGAGCTGGTTCCCAGGCGAGAGGAAGCACGGAGCCGAACCATACCTGGCCCAACGCTGCGCCCACCAGTCCTGGGTCTCAATGGGTCGCCCTGTTCCTTATAAAGGGTGTTGAAGAGCCACGTCTCTCTCTTACTAATGACAACAGCTAATATGTGAAGCAGTTACTCTGTTTGGGGCCCTGTCCTAGGCGCTTGGAATGCTTTATTCCTCATCCTTCGGGCAACATTTTGGATAGTCGTGAGCTTTGCTGTGAACTGAAGAAACAGAAGCAGAGAGGCTAGACAAGCACCTGTTCGCACAGCTAAGACTTTGGGTCCCACGCTCGGCGAGTGGGTGTAAAAGGCACAGAGCAACGGGTCCCAATGCCCACGAACAAGCACCACGGAGAAGCCCACGAGGTAGAGAAGCTGAGCAGCTAGAGCAGCCCCTCCCGCAGTGCCGTGGGGCGGGGCGCTGCTGAGTTTTATGTTTTGTGCACAGACTTGACCCTCTTGCCCACGCTCAGTGCTGCACCGAGAGTGGATGAAAAGATCAGGATGGCTTTTCGAGTTTACATTTGAGCCATTTCTCAAGCTGGCTCTTTGGGGGAGGAGTGGAGAAAGAGGAGATAAACTGTCGGATTCAACAACACCTCCACGCTAAAAATGTTTTTCTTTTCATTTGTTTGTTCAGAGGAGACTACACATCCTCTCACGCTCCGCTGTGGCGGCCCTCGCTCCGCCAGGGCTCCCGAAGTTGCCAAGGTGCTGGGACCATTAGTCCGACCACCAGCCATCGGCTCAAGCTGGAGAGAGACAGATGAAGTTTGCTCCTTCGGCTGCTTCTCAACCCCAACAGCATCATCATAGGCATACACAGGACCCTAACGCATCATCACACACACATGCACGTGCACACACGCGCGCACGCACACGTACACACACGCGCGAAAAAAATATATTTTATTGATGGGCGCAGGCTCTTTCTTTTTTCCTTACCACTTAACAGCTCTAACGGAGCTGACCTAGAAAGATGTACTCTGTTACTGCATGGGAAAATGTGGAGTTGGTTACTAAAAGGTATACACAGTTTTATCACACACATGCATACATTTGTATATTTTTCTGCATATACACATATATGTACAGCAAAAATTTGAAATGATATAAAACAGTAAATAGTTTTTGTTCCAAATAACAAACTACAGGTCATTTTCATTTTCTTCTTTGTGGTCATCATGTGTATTTTTTCAAATCCTTTAAAAAAATGATCCAAACCTTCTATACACACAACCTGAAAAAGGCTTTTTCCTTACAGGACTTACCAGAGCCTTTCCTGCTCTAACATTCCCTGGGACCCTGAAGTAGCTGTTAATGTACAACAATGTAGCTGACATTGAGTGAGTACGTTTTATTATTTAAAAATCAAAGTAAGTCTTTTTTAAAAAAATATATTTTATTGATTTTTTTTTACAGAGAGGAAGGGAGAGAAGAGAGATAATTAGAAACATTGATGAGAGAGAAACATCGATCAGCTGCCTCCTGCACATCTCCCACTGGGGCTGTGCCCACAACCAACGTACATGCCCCTGACCAGAATCGAACCTGGGACCCTCCAGTCCGCAGGCCGACGCTCTATCCACTGAGCCAAACCGGCTTCGGCCAAAGTAAGTCTTAAATCCAAGATTTGATCAAGTTTGCATGTGAATATATATATATTTTTAAAGAGTTTTAAAACTGATTCTTAGAGAGAGGAAAGGAGAGGGAGAGAGAAACATCAATGACAGAGAAACATCGATCAGTGCCTCCTGCTGGGGACTGAGCCCACAACCCAGACACGTGCCCGTCCTGGGAATCAAACCAACGACCTCTCAGTGCACACGGCGACGCTCAACCAACTGTGCCACACCAGCCAGGCCCCCTCTCTCTTAACATAGCTCAGTGCCACTCACTCTTCATTTTGGAGCCTCTTCCTCTCCTTGCCTGCATACCTTCCTCCCCCAACAGAACCTTCTTCCTCACAACTTCAACTCCCGTGGCTCCTGTGGCCTCAGCTTCACCTCAGGCCTTCCGTTCCCCGTTTCACTGTCAGCTCAGCGCTCTCTAACCTGAGTTCCAGAAAGACAAACAATGGCATCGGCAGAGTCATCTCCATCTGCCCCAGGCAAAGCCAGGCTTCAGACCCTCATGGCGCCTTCCCACTCCTGGTGGGTCCCCAGGTGGACAGTGTGGCTGAGGGCCGGCCAATCCTAACGCCTCTAAAACATCCAGAATCCTCACCCTCAGCTGATGTCCCTGAGTCCATTAAGATCCCATTTCCTTGCATATGAACTTCATTCATTTAGGCATTTGTTCATTCACGTTTTCATTCAACAATTACTGATATTATTGATCGAACACCAGCTCTGACAGTGCAAAGCACTGGATACAGCAGTAAACAAAACAGACAGCAATGACATTACAGGGCGCTGCATACATAGAACAAAGTCGCATGCTGGATGACGATGAACAGAGCGGGTGACGTGAAGCAGGAGGAATTGGGGAGGTTGTCATTTCCAATGGGAAGGTCAGAGCAGGCCTCCCTGAGGGGACATCTGAGCAAACAGCTGGGCGTAGGGCAGCACCCACCCTGCCATCCTGGGGAAGAGTTTCGGGCAGAAGAACAGCCAGTGCAAAGGCCCTGAGGTAGGAACCATGCTTGGTATGCTTAAAGCAAGGAGGCCAGTGTGTCTGGAGGGGTGTAGGGGGAGGCAGCATGTAGGAGAAGAAATCATAGCAGGTGGAGGGGGAGAAACGACATCGAGCCTTTGGGTCACAGTAAGGAATGTGGTTTCTAGACTCTGTAGTCTAACGCAAAAGAATATTTCGCCCAAACTCTTTCAGAAAACCTTCTGCATATTTATAGATGCAATAAAAGCAGAAAGGAGCTATAGCAGCTTTTCATTTTAGGGAGAAGAGCTGGAATCCTCATGTAGATAAAGCCTCCGCTCGCGCATACACGTGCATGCACACACGTATGCACACGTACCAAGGCACCTGTGTACTGCACCCGTGTACAGATGCACACGACAGCATCCTGAGACAGGAGGGATATTAACAGAGGAATGGCGACAGGGGCAGCCTGGAGCCTGGGGCAGTGGTGGAGGGAGGCTGCGGCCCTAACGCTAATGAATTCTGATGACTTGGAGCGGTCATTAAACTAATAAGCCCGTCTCCCAATTAGCACAGTGGCTGCAGCCAGCGAACATTTAATCAAGCCGCCTTCATTCTTTTAGACACGGCACACTTGGTGAGCGTGACTGTGGGAGCCGGGCCTGGGGACCCTCCTCTGATGATTTTATCACCTGCCTGCCGGAGCGTGAAGGAATCTGTGTGATGAAGTGGCTCCGTTGGTTTTTTTCCTGCCAGAAGGGAATGCCAGGGAAGGGCAGGTCTTTTTTCTCTAATTACAGGATGCCCGTCTTTTCAAAAATCCCGTGTGATGCATGTATTCCTTTCTATTTTGCGTTTATTTTTCAAGTTTTACTCTTTGGTGCCCATCTCCGAAAGCAGCGTGTCTGCTTTGGTTCCTGCTATCTCCTGCCCACCCCCTCTCCTTACACACACTGGCACACACACCCCCTTCAGCAGCCCAGTCCTTGGAAAC
This sequence comes from Myotis davidii, assembly GCF_000327345.1. Lineage (NCBI taxonomy): Eukaryota > Metazoa > Chordata > Mammalia > Chiroptera > Vespertilionidae > Myotis > Myotis davidii. Next base: position 495,131 of record NW_006283826.1, read on the forward strand.
CTCAGCTCAGGCAGGGATGGTAGGGGCCCCAGGCGGTTCCTGGTTCTTTTCTGGAAGCATCCAGCCAGATCCCTCTGTGTCACCTGTCTCCTCGTTCCCCAAAGTGCTGCCGTTCTGGCCAGTTGGCATTATCATCTGTGGCCCTAATCAGATTAGAGGGACCACTGGTCCCAGATGTCCCAGGACTTTCCTAGTTTTAGCACTGAGATCCCACACTCAGTGAAGCCCCTCAGTCCCTGACACACCGGGGCGGGGTCACCACGGCAGAGGTTCACCCTCATTTCTGTTTCCTATGGGACTTATGCTTCCTGGGGGACAGAAGTCCCAGGTTTTGACTTGATGTGTGATTCTCAATGCACAGCCAACAGTTCCCAGTAAACAGCTCTCTCTCTCTCTCTCTCTCTCTCTCTCTCTCTCTCTCTGGCTGTCTGTTTCACACACTCAACTATACATAGTAATAGACTCTCGCCCACTGTGTGTTAAAGTAGATGGTCTTTGGCTGGAGATTATAAATGGATTTAGTCTGTTTTAAATCCTCTGAAAGTGTGCATGAAGAGAGAGGGAGGGAGGGAGGGAGGGAGGGAAGGAGGGAGGGAGGGAAGGAATGGGAGAGAGGAAGAAAGAAAAGAAGGAAAGAAAATCTCCCCTTTTCCCCTCATTGCCCCTTCCACCCGGAT
>NW_006283826.1:495917-496449 GCF_000327345.1 Myotis davidii
GTCTTGCTGCTGCGCACCCTCCCATAGTTCTCAGAAGCAGGAGACGGTTGGCTGAAGAAGTCAAAGCAAAGAGCAGCTCTTACCTTTGCAGATGCTTCTGTCCAGCCCGGAGGTCTCCTGGTTGGAGGGTCAGGGAATCAGGGCACAATCTGCAGAAACAGGCAGAGGAGGAACAGAGTGAATACACACACCATCTGGAGGTGAGGGTGTGGCTGACAGGCACCTCATGTGGGTGGGTGCACTGATCCATGTTAGCTGAATTCTCCTTTTTTAAATCCTCACCGGAGGATATTTTTCATTGATTTTTAGGGACATTGGAAGAGAGAGGGGGAAACAGAGAGAAATATGGATGTGAGAGAAACACATCAATAGCTTGTCTCCTGCATGAGCCCCAACCAGGGACCGGGCTGGGGAGGAGCCTGCAATCGAGGTATGTGTCCTTGATCAGAATCGAACCCAGGACCCTTCGGTTCACAGGCCGACACTCTATCCACTGAGCCAAACCGGCCAGGGCCATCAATGTTTGCTGAAT
>NW_006283826.1:496544-506224 GCF_000327345.1 Myotis davidii
TCTTTCCCTGCCTTCAGGAAAGGTGAGGGCAGCACACAGGTCACCAGAGGGCCCTTGTCAAATGCAGAGTCTAATTCACTAGGTGGGAGGGAACCCAAGGTTCTGCATTTGTAAGGGCTCCCAGGTGAGGTGCAGCAGTCTGTCTGCAGGTCACCCTTTGAGTGTGAAGGGACTAGGTTATGCTGCAGTAACAAACATCCCCCAAATCTCAACCCACGAAAACAACCAGGGCTTCTTTTTTTTTTTTAAAGGGTAAAGTCTTTTTTTTAAGATTTTTTTTATTTTTATTTATTTATTTATTTTTTAAAGGGAGAGAGAGAAACACTGATGTGAGAGGGAAACACTGACAGCCTGCCTCCTGCACGTTCCCCCACCAGGAATTGAGGCTGCAACCTTTCAGCGCACAGGATAAAGCCCAATCAACTGAGCCACGCCAGCCAGGTACAGGGCTCCTTTCTTGTTCTCGCCGCAGATTCGTCATGGGCTAGCCGAGAGCTCTGCTCCTGTCCTCCTCACTTTAAGAACAAAGATCATGGAGGAGCCATAACCTGGAATACTGATGCCCACAGGGCAGAGGAAAAAGATCTTGGGAGTGGGGTGTCTCATACCAGATATTAAATGCTCCAGTGAGAAAGTGACACCTATCACTTCCATTTGCAGCTCATTGGCTAGAATGAGTCACATGATCCCACCGAATCACAAGGAAGGTGGGATTGCCTAGCACACTGGGCAAAGGGAGTCAGCCAGGAATGTTCGGTATCAAAACCTGCCTGCAAAACCACCCGTCAAGTGTCTCACCGGCATATCCTAAGCCAGTGGTCGGCAAACTGCGGCTCGCAAGCCACATGTAGCTCTTTGGCCCCGTGGCATGGGCCACGAAGTTTCAATCGTGCTGTACATGCGCACCCGCACGTGGTATTTTGTGGAAGAGCCACACTCACGGGGCCAGTTTGCCGACCACTGTCCTAAGCAATCAACACTGAGTGAGGTCCTGCAGGGATATTCCACAACATAAAGGAAAGTATTTGAATGATGGTTCATGCTTGCGCGCGCACACACACACATCAAATTTTTGCAACTTTAAAATGCAGTCATTACAAATGAGTTTTTTTTATTTATTTATGAAAAATGTGACTTGATTGCACCAGACTTTCCAAAGTGAAACTTGCATAAGCTGGGAGTGTGAGTGCCGAAGTTATAAACAGAGATCATTTGTATGCACAGTCCACCCCTCTTTTTCTTTTATCAACGGATGCCAACAGTTTTCTGTATCTTAGGTTTTATAGACTGCGTCATTTTCTCAGATTTAACCAATCAGTTTTGGTAAATATTCAGTTTGGTTCCAACTTTTTTTTTGCTATTATTTTTAACAGTATAATGAGTAAGCTGGTAGCTAATATTTCTGCATATTCATATTTATGCCCTGAGAAAAAAATTCCTAGAAGTGGAATTGCTCAAAGAACATGAGTACTTAAAGGATATCAATGCAGTGTCAAATGCCATGAGAACGATGGACAAATTCAGAACCCCACCAACATTATAGCAACATTATAGGAATGTCCATTGCATCAGACCCTCACAAGAATGCCAAATTGATTTTAATTGCAAAGTTGAGAATGAAATGTGTTATTGCAATTATAGGTTGGGTTTCTTTGGTAACTAATGTATGTTAATTGTGTTTTTTTTTTAAAAAAATATTCATTAGTGACTTTTTTTATTCTCAGTCATTATTAGCCCACGTCCTGTTTCATTTTATTTTCCTTATGTGTTTTAGAGCTTCGCTTATTCCATAGCTAGTTTATGCAAAAGAGGACTCACCCCTTGGTTTGACACACATACAGCTAAAATTCTTCCTGATGTGTCTCTCTTCTGGAAGTTGTCTTTTAAAGACAAACAAATGTGATTGAGGGAGGGCTGGATTGCTGCTAGGTCTATGGAAACAATTTGACAATGTGTATCAAAACCTTTGAAAACGTCTTCTTGTCTAAGCAATTCCACTTTAGGAATTTTTCCTAAGGAGATCAACTTGGATGGAGAACATTATCTAGGTGCCTGGTTATTCTTTGTAGTGTTGCGAATACTAGCAAAATGAGACATTTATTTTTTTCAGTGAGATTCACCCATTCTTTCTTCCTCTGTATTTCTCTTTTGTTGTTTTTATAAATGTCAAGTCTCAGCTGCTGTATTCAGAGAGTCAAAGATGCCATTTTAATATAGTGTGTCCCCCAAAAAATATATACACACTTTAACAGCTGATAGCTCAATTTTTAAAATGAAATGTATTTTAATAAATACTGCCTTTACAATTATTCAGTGTGTGTATACATTTTTTGGGACACCCTATATCTTGGGTTTCCTTAATTAAAAATGAATACATAAATAAATAGGTAAATAGAGAGATGGGTAGATAGATGATAGAGGACAGATTAATGGATGGATAGATGAATAGACAGACAGACAGATAATAGTGATGATGGGTAGACAGATGACACAGAGATAATAGTGATGATAGATGGGTGATTGATAGACACATAGATACATAGGTACAGAGATGATACAGAGACAGATCAAATTTTGACCCACTGGTCAGCTACAGTCAATGCGCAGCAGAGCGTCCGTAGCTTACACAAGTCTGGGCTCCTCCCCAAGGGATGTTCAGTTGGGCTGGGTGGGGCCCAGACGTAGGGGAAAGAGCATGAGCAGTGAAACTAGGAAAAGAAGCCAAGAATCAGAGGGGAAAAACATGGGGGGGGGTGGGGCGGGGGCTGAGTCAGCACTGGGCGGAGAGCTGGAGTGCAGAGTTAGCCGGTTCCTGCCAAACCTAGAATAGAGGCTGCGCTCTCAGCACGGCCCGGGCTCCTGCCCATCGGGCCTGGAGCGCGCCTCCCGCTCACCTCGCCCCACGCTCCCAGACTCAGTCCACTAGTGCCCAGGCCTGGTTTCTGTTCCCACCACATGCCAGACTGGCCCCTCCCTGGGACCTCTGCTCTCACTGTTCCCCCAGCCCAGACGTTCCTTATTTAAAGTCCCATCCTCAGAGGGCCCTCCCGCTTCTCTGCCCCAAAGCCCGGCCAGGCCCCGTAACCAGGTGTGCCCATGGCTACACCGGCAGGCTCTCCTCCCATCTTCAATAAAGATCCGACTTCACTTTACAACGAATAAGGAGGCAGCAGTTATTCAATGGGACCGACGAGGCTCCAGGCTCTGCGATGGGCAATGGAGAGGAAGGACTGAAATGCGCCCCCCCCCCCCCCCCCCCCCCCCCCCCCCGCCAGGAGCTCAGGCGTCTCCGGGTCACCGCAGTCCGCCCTGCTCCCTGTCACGCTGGGCTTGCCTCTCCCATTTCTCTCTCATGTGACCCCCGCTAGCATGTGAGATTCCAATTTGTGCTGTTGAAGCTGTACAAGAGTTTGGGGCAGGTTGTAAGCAGGGGAGGGACAGGGTCCCCTCTGCTATGGATGGGGGAGACAGAGATGTGACTGCCATCTCAGTAGTTAAATAAGGGGGGGTCTTCATCACTCACTGTTTGTGAGCACCTGCCGGGTCCCTGGCCCACTGGGTCATCCCGGTCCCGGTGCCCTGACGGGGTCAGGCAATGCCTGGGAACGTCCTTTCCTCACTGTGAGGATTCGGGCGGCGCCCCCTGAGAGCAGCTGGGAACCGGGCAGGCGCTAAGGAGTCTGTGTGGAGTAAACATGCTCCAGGCAGAAGACACAGAGAGCGCAGAGCCCGGAGACCACAGGGCAGGTGGAGGGACCGCGGGAAGTTCGGGGTAGAGGACAGGGGCATAGGAATGAAGAGTGCGGGGGGGGGGGTTAGCAAGGGCTAGGGGTTTCCGCCTGCTGAGCCAGAGGCCAGATGCAACCCACACATGTGTATTTTTTTAATGCACACAATGCTTAAAGACCATTGTGAGAATGCTTAACATTTAAAAATTGGCAGATTTCACATACAAATAAACACTTCCAACTTCTCTGTAAAACAGGGGAAGTCTGACCACGCTGGACCCACATTTGCATGTGTCCACTGTCAACTGGGTCCCAGTAGCTCCGGTTTCTCCTGTTTGCCGCAGTCCCCACCCCTCCCTGTTGCTTCTTACTTCACCCATGTCTATTTCCTGCCTGGCTCCTGTACATATCTGTGCTTCTGACACTTGTCAGGATGGAAAAATTAGCAGAGGCCAGATTCTCTAGACCCGTGAAGGCTGGGGAAAGGATTAAGGCCTTTATCCTTAAAGACAACTAATATCTATTGATACTTTTGGAAGAAGGGAGCGGTCAGATTTTTGTGATTTGAAAACACACTCTCTAGTGCACATGTATGTTCACCAAAAGACACGCCCAGGACTGTTCATGGCAGTAGCACTGGAAACCACCCGAAGGCCCACTGACAGTGGAGAAACTGTGGCACAGTCACAATCGCTGCACAGAAACCCCAGACAGTGACTGCGAAGCATGATCTCCCACTCCCCACACTAGCAGAGGGGAAATAATTACAAGATAGATAACGAACAAAAATAACATTGAGTGAATGAAGCAGATGCAAAGGAGTGCGGATCTTAAAAGTCTATTTCGGTGAAGTACAGAAAGAGCTGAGATGGATTTGTGGTGTTAGAAGTCCAGATTCCAGCTGCTCTGGCGTCGGGGGAGGGGGCCCATGGCGGCTGATAACATGCTGTGGCTCACAGGTGCTGGTTACACCATGTATTCAGTTTGTGACAACTCGTCAAGCTGGACGGTTAGGACCCGGGTCCTTTCCCGGCTGTGTGCTACAGTAAAAAACAAAAACCAAAACCCCAACCATTTCTGATCACGAATGAGGTGTCGGTAGCTGGTAGCTGGCCCAGGGCAGTGGTTATCAATTTTAAAATGCGTGGAGTTGCCAGGCAAGTGTGGCTCAGTGGTTGAGTGTCAACCTATGAACCAGGTCACAGTTCGATTCCCAGTCAGGGCACATGCCCCGTAGGCTCGATCCCCAATGTGGGGCATGCAGGAGGCAGCCGATCCATGATTCTCTCTCATCATAGATGTTTCTCTCTCTCCCTCTTCCTTCTTCTTTGAATTTAATAAAATATATATTTACAAAAATAAATAAAATGCATGGAGTTGAGATGCTAAATAAGAGATAAAACCTAAAAAACTTGGACCTGCAGAGATAAAGGCAGGGGGTAGCTTTGTGGGGAGGGGAGACCCAGCGCAAGAACAAACAGGTGAGCAGGAGGGATCCAGGCACGTCCAGAGGAAAAGGAAGACCCTCTCATCTCAGCCCGGATGAGAGCGGAGTGGGCTCGGTCGCGAGCCATACAGCTACACCTCGGCAACGAGACAGCCTTTCAAAGGGGCTCAAAGGAAAAGGAAAGGCCAGATCTGCCGATGAAACATTTATTTGCCTAAAAAATATCGCGCGATTAAAAGACACGTGTAATCGGAACGGATCAGGGCCATGAAAACGCGTCCTCCATAAATTTCCTCGCGAGGCGGCTCAGCATCCCTGCCTCCCAGGACCATCTGCTGGGAACGCTCCCTGCTTCCACCTCTCCTCTCCCACCCCACCAGTATCTTTATCAAATTCTTGTTGAAACCCTGGGAAGGAAAACTATTTCCAGCGGTAAAAGCTTTAACTTGTCGCCTCGTGTTCCTCCAGATCGCTACAGCGGGGAGGCCTGGAGGATATGTTTCCAATATTCTCTCGTCTCCCCCTCTTCACGGCGAGCCCTCCTCCACCCCGAGGAGGTTCTGACCCCTGGCGTCTCCAGGGGGAGCGGGGTTTGGAGCGGGGTCAGGCTTGTCAGAGAGAGAGAGGCCAACATCCCTGCTGCTTTAATACATTTAACCTGGAAGAGAAACGGCTCCGGCCCAGATTAAATTACGGGGTTGGTGGAGGTGGCCTAACAAATGGCAAATGGCGGCCTGTGGGGCTGAGCTAATCTCTGTTGACACGTATCTAATGCAAGACCCGTGTTGAAGGCAGCGGGTCCCGGCTGCAGCCCTGACGGCCCACGGGGGAGGGGAGGCCCAGGGGAAGCCACTGGGATGCTTGTCTCTTTCAATCTCGGGGCGCGGCGTGTGCACGTCATTATTTAAAGGTCTCCTGGTACCAGCTAAATGTCCCTGCTTCCTGTGGGCGATGGGGTGGGTTTCATCTTTTTTTTTTTTTCCAGAGCGAGCGTTGGGTGATTGGTTTTCTCTAAATGCTCCCTGGTTCACCTCCTTGGAAGCGGGTGAGTGATAACATTCAGTCATTCAACAAACTTGGATTGGTTCTGTCCCCAGGCCTGGGGGCAGCAGGAGCCGATTTTAATTCTCTGTGTGAGTCACACGGATAAATAAGGGTGCGCGTCCTGTTCTACCACTCTTAACCGGGGGACACTGGGCAGACTGAACCCCACCCCCCAGCCTTAGCTCCCTCACCTGGTGCTTCTCTGGTCCCCTACTCCAGGGCCCAGCATCCTAGCTAAACATATATAATTTACATTTTAAGGAAAGTATTAATATCCTGGAGATATAAATTGCCAGACCAACTGCAAAAAACAGAAGGCTAGAACAGAACAAGTGTCATGAGAACAATGTTCAAAAGCCCTATCTCCAGGGAAGGTTCCGAGGCCAATGTGTACAGTCAGTTTTTAACGAGGAGGAGACAGGCCACCCCAATGCATGTGTTTGCCCCAGGACACGGGCGAAGGTGAAGTGCTTCCTACTTCATTGTTTGAAGCCAGCATCCCCCTGGTAACAGTAACATATGACCAAACTGGCACCAAAAACAAAGCTACAGATTAAGCTCATCCAGAACCACAAATGCCCAAACCCTCACGAACTAACCTTAATAGCACATTAGAAAAATGATGTGCAGTGTCAGGAGGGCTTATGCTAGGAATCGGATATTAAGTAGTTTGTCTAGTAGTCAAAGGAGAAATGTATAATCACCTCAATAGATTCATAAAAGGCATTTAAGAAACAGTAACATCCATTCACCAACAACCCTTCCAGAAAACTTGGGATAGAAAAATTGCTGGGTTTTTGTTTTTGAACATTCTAATGATTATCTATCTCAAAACCACATCCAGGGTAATAGGTAATGGTAACTTTCTGCAAGTATTTTTATGAGACTCAAAATAAGACAATGATGGTCCTATCACCATTGACATTTAACATTTTTCCTGGGAGATTTCAGCAACATAAGGATTCATAAAACCAAAACAAATGGTCATGAAAATGAGGAAAATGTCATTGCAGATGATACACGATACACTATTCTACTTAGAAAACACCACGGAAACCATTGAAAAATGTCAAAACCCAATCAAGAGTCCAGTTATGTCGCCAGGATACCAAAGAAAACATTCACAAATCAATCGCTTCTTCAACAGCAACAAATAGCAGATAGAGAAACAAAAAGGATCCTGCCAAAATAGCAACAATTTTCATAAAATGCCTAGGGGAAAAACACAATACAAAATGTATAATACCCATATGAGGAAACTGCTAAATACTCCTAAGGGGCATATAAAAAGATTTGATTAAATGAAGAGATTCAACATTGTAGAGATGTGTTTCCTCCCAATTGCTGAAGATGCCATGGAATTCTACAACAAAATACCTGTGATTACTTTTGCAAAATGCAAAATAGGGAAGGGAGTGTCCCCAAGTAGTTGGTTTTCAAGTTCATTGGGATGACTAAATGCATGAGATCAGCCAATGATTTTCTTCAAAAGGTGAAAGTGTGTGTCTTTTCAGATAACAATGTTATCTCACTACAATAATCAAACTGGGCGACTTGGCAGAGGAGTGAACAGAATGTGCTTATGGGAATGGAAGTGTGAGCGCAGAAATAGACCTTATTCAAGGATCTAGCACAGGGATGGGGAACGTTTGGCCCGGGCCACATAAAGCCTGTGAAATCATTTGGTCTGGCCCTGCCGAGGCATTGGAAGTGAGTTAATGAAATGTCTGACCAAAGAGAGCAGGTAACGTTTAAGCTGATAATTTGTATGTTATAATATCCAAATGGCCTTCGGCAGAGAAAAGGTCCCCCACCCCTGCTCTAGTACATGATAATGGCCACACAGATCAAGGCAAAGAAGGTTGTTCAAAACCAGGTACTGCAACAGCGGGTATCTGATGGGTCCTCATTTACTTGTCAGGCCACCCCTGAGCTTGGTCATGTCCACTGACCTCCACAGAATCCTTCCTGAAATCTGGGGCTTTTAGGGGTACAGGAATGGAGATGAGAAAGAGAGAAAGGAGGAAGGCAGATGCTATAGGGGTGCTGGGGTCATGACATCAGGTTCTGTTTCCCTTGCCAGCCCCAATTCCAGGTCATCGGAAGCAACAGATACTCAGAGTCCTAAAATCCCTCTATTCACACCAGAAATTTTCTTCTTAGGGTCAGCTCTGCTCAAGGAGAGAAACTCAGACAATGAATAATATGGCCAGGCAGCCCACTGTGTGTCTACAGACGCCAGGCTAGCCCAGAAGGCAGGATGGCTCCCCATCAGAAGTGCCCTGACAGACCCAACTCCAAACCCCACCCTGTCACTTCGTAGCTGTGTGATTCTTTTCTTACTTTTGTCAATTCTCACCCGAGGGTATTTTTTTCCATTGAATTTTTTAGAGAGAGTGGAAGGGAAGTGGACAGAGAGGAAACACCGATGGAGAGAGAGAGACATTAAATGGTTGCCTCCCACATGTGCCTGGGTCAGGGGTGGGGATCGAGCTTGCAATCAAGGTAGTGTCCATGACCAGAATTGAACCCAGGGTCCTTCAGTCCGTGGGTAGATGCTCTATCCACTGAGCCAAACTGGCCAGGGCTTATAGCTATGTTACTGTGAATGAGTCACACAGCCTCCATTTCCCTAGGTTATAAAAGAGGAGTGATGCTACCTGTCTCCTGGGACCACAATCAGGGTCACATCAGATATTGTCCATATCTCCTTTGTAGCCTCTCTGTGCCTTGGTTTCCCCGTCTCTAAAATGGAGACATTACTTGTACCTACCTCATGGGATTGCTGGGAGTATTGACTGGTTTAATGTACTAGTTTGTTAAGGTCTTAGAAGAATTCTAGAACATGGTAGATGCTCTCTATAAGCCATCAATATTTTTATCATAGTCAAACCCAAGTATATGTTAAGTATTTTATTGACAATGGTAATAACAATGATTTATGATATACTTTGATCATATATATAAAACCCTAATATGCAAATAGACCAAACAGAGGAACAACCGAACAACCAGTCGCTATGATGTGCGTTGACCACCAGGGGCACATGCGGAACATAGCGGGCATTGGCTGAGGTGGGATGGTGGAGCAGGCAAGCGGAGGTGCCAAACCAAGGTGGGGCGCCAGTTGCTATCATCAGGGTGAGCCTCTGGTAGTTATTGAAAATTCTTTGCTCCCGCGTCCCACGGTCCCACCCGGCGCTTGCACCTGCTCCCGGTGCCAGCCTCGCTCACACCTGTTGCCAGCACCCGGCACCGGCCCGGATCGCTCAGCACCAGCAGCGAGTACAACCGGTGGCTGCTGGCCCTGATCGCCCCTGAGGGCTTCTCCACCTACCCCTGCTCCAGAGGGGCAATTGGGCAGCAGCTGCTGCTCGTACCCACTGATGGTGCCGGCCCTGCTCACACCTGCTGCTGGTGCCAGACCCAATCGCTCTGTGCCGTTAGTGGGTGCAAGCGGG
>NW_006283826.1:506263-509099 GCF_000327345.1 Myotis davidii
TAAGATGCCTGGTGGCAGGCAATATAGACTGAAATTTCTTAGGGCTGCCCCTCTCTCTCCACTTGGCTTCCCATTTCCAAAGCCTAGATTTCACCAGGCCACGTAAAGAAGTTTTCAAGTACTAACCAGCTTAGGTCTCCTGCGTGCTCAGTCAAGAATTAGCCTGCATACTGGAGCAAGGACACCCTTGGGCGACGAGACCACATTCTGGACTGGAGACTTCATGTAACAAGTTCTGTCTGGAAATGAGAAGCGAGACAACGTTAACTCATGGATCAGATACCATAACCATCATTCCCCCGCCCCATCCTTCCTGACCCTCATCCTGGCTAAAGACATGATCTGATCTTCAGTGACTGGAGGCTCGTGTTTCCACACCCCCAGTGCTGAGAGAGACACGGGTGGTGACTTCCTCCCCAAGCTCTTGGTCACTTGCAATGTGGGGGTAGGGGCACTGACCCCTTGCACATTTAAAAATCTGTTTATAACTTGTTTTTTTAATCTTCACTAGAGGATTTTATTCATTAATTTTTTTAGAGAGAGTGGAAGGGAGGAGAAGAGTCAGAGAGAGAGAGAAACATTGATGTGTGAGAGACACATCAATTGGTTGCCTCCCACACGCACCCAGACCAGATGGGGATCGAGCCTGCAACCCAGGCACGTGCCCTTGACTGGAATCAAATCTGAGATCCTTTAGTGCGAGGGCTGATGCTCCAACCACTGAGCCAAACCAGCTAGGGCCTCTGTTTATAACTTTTGACGCCCCCCAAAACGTAACTACTAATAGCCTACTGGTGATCGGGAGCCTTACCAAGAACATAAACAGTCAACTCACACATATTTTGCAGGTCACATCTATAATAATAAAAGCATAATATGCTAATTAGATCAGACGTCCTGCCGGCAGCTGGGGGAAGGCCTACTCTTGCGTGAATTTCGTGCATCGGGCCTCTAGAATAATATATACTGCATTCTTGCAATAGAGTAAACTAGAGAGGAGGAAACGCTGTTAAGAAAATTATAAAGAAGAGAAAATACATTCCCACTACTGTACGTATTAATTGAGAAATATCCATGGATAAGAGGACCTACGGTTGAACCCCGTGCTGTTTAAGGACCACTTGTCCTCTCCAGTGACACAAGCAGTCACTGCCTGGGTCACGGGGGAAGGAAGTAAAGGTGGTGGCCTCAGTGAAGCGTTGGTGCTGGTTCATCCGTGGGACCCTCCCCCCGGAAATCTATGTCCTGGGCACCATGATCAGTTTCCAGCTGGTCTGTAAAGCCATTCCCAGAGCAGAATACCTTAGAACAGAGAAAAATGTTTCACTCCCAATTCACCTATTTACCACTTATTGCCGCAGGAAGACAAATGGAGAGGGGCACTTTCTGAGATGCCATAGGACAGTGATGGCGAACCTTTTGAGCTCGGCGTGTCAGCATTTTGAAAAACCCTAACTTAACTCTGGTGCCGTGTCACATATAGAAATTTTTTGATCTTTGCAACCATAGTAAAACAAAGGCGTATATTTTTGATATTTTATATAGTTCAATGCCATTTAACAAAGAAAAATCAACCAAAAAAAATGAGTTCGCGTGTCACCTCTGACACGCATGTCAAAGGTTCGCCATCACTGCCATAGGATTTCTGGAAAGAAGTGGGCGAACCATCCCAGGAAAGGACTTCATGGTGTTCCTGCCTCCAGAAGCAGCTTTATTAGTGCTTCTCCCTCTCAGAACACACTCCTGGGGGACTGGATTCCAGGCGGTGGAAAGTCCAGGTGGCCGAAATTAGCTTGAGGAATTGGCGCGGTGGTCGGGGTGGGGGAAAAAGATCAAGAGAAGCCCCGAGACACACACACCCACCTACCCATCCAGAGGCCGAGGCCACTCCCACCTCACGCTCCAGGCTCATGTGAATGTGCCGCCCGCTGTACAGCCAACAACCGAGATGCCTGGTCATTTCTCAGAGAGAAAGGCGTGTGTCTGTGTCTGTGTGTGTGTGTGTGTGTGTGCGCGCGCGCGTGCGTGCGTGCGTGCGTGCGTGCGTGTGTACCTAAAAGAAATCTCTGGGAAGATACACCAAAATAACAAAAGTTACTCTGGCTGGTGAAATTATGCTTCCTATTCCCTTCTGCATATACATATTTCTCTGTATTATCTGTGGTTTTAGTCTTTTGTTTTGGTTTTGTTTGTTTGTTTAGTTTTTTGGAGGAAGCATTCTGTATTATCTGGTTTTATTATTTTGTTTTGGTTTTGTTTGTTTGTTTAGTTTTTTGGAGGAAGCATTCTGACCCCAGGGGAGCTTGCACATGCCAGGGTGGGGGGGCATCTATGGAGTGCCTGCGCTGGAGGGCAGGGATGGGCCACCCTGGGAGAGGGCACCTGCCTGCAGGAGATGCTGTCTGCAGCCACTCCTCGCAATCTCTCCGCGAGGCACCCCCTCATTTCCTCCTGTGACAGATGTAACCCAGAAGTCGGCTGGCCCCACAGGGTGCCCCTGTTTGAACCGATGTCAGCATTGACGCAGAACACAGCCCCTTTCCACCAATGCACGTGAGCCGCCGAGATTTTCCCGGAGATTCCGCAGGGCAACAGACTCCACTGCCTAACACTTCCCACCGGGCCAGGGCCCTCTCCCAAAGTGGCCCGTCCCTGCCCTTCCATCGGCGGAAGGTCATCTGCCCACGTGGCTCCTAGCTCCCTTCCTCCCTCCTGCCTTTCCGGTGATGGAGCCTCGGATGGTCCCTGCTTCTGTATGAGGGAGTGCACTTCATCTTCTCACGTTCTTACTGGTCACATGACTTTACCCTGCTCCTGTGATGGGGGAGGGCTGTCT
>NW_006283826.1:509367-521475 GCF_000327345.1 Myotis davidii
GTTCAATTCTGTCAAGGGCATGTACCTGAGCTGCAGGTGCAGATCCCTGGCCCTAGGAAAGGGTGCCTATGGAGGCGACTAATCAATGTGTCTCTCTCACATCGATGTTTCTCTCTCTGTCTCCCTCCCTTCCATTCTCTCTAAAAATCAATGGAAAAAATATCCTCGGGTGAGGATTAACAAAAACAACCAAAAAAGATGTGAGGAGAGGATAGGACAGAGCATGTGTGAGGAGGTGAGAGAGGGGGCGAGAGACAGGGGAAGGAGAGAGAATATGGATATGTATGTGTGTGTGTGTGTGTGTGTGTGTGTACACCTAAAAGAAATCTCTGGGAAGATAACACATCAAAATCACAAAAGTTACTCTGGCTGGTGAAATTATGCTTTCTATTCCCTTCTGCATATTCATATTTCTCTGTATTGTCTGTGGCTTTAGTATTTTGTTTTGGTTTTGTTTGTTTGCTTAGTTTTTTGGGTTGTGTGTTTTTGTTACTGTGTTGTTGTGTTTACAATGGGCACGTATTAACTTTACAATCAGCAACAATGATGAATCTATTTTCACTTTGGAGAAATTGTCTTGAAAAAGAATGCATCCCGGGACACGAGCGCTGCCCCTGCGAGGCCTGAGGGAGAGCTGGAACGGCGCGCGGGCCTCTGGAGTAACTGTCTCCAGACCCCACTAAATCCAATCTCCTCGTTTGGGGCTATTTGCTTTCCGGACGGCAGGACCGTGATGGATCCCAGAGTCGGCATCCTGGCATCTCAATCAGCTGTGTTTAGATGCCGTGGTGACACAGATTATGACGTTTTGATGGGATTAGGACATAACTTTGCTTTAATCTATAAAGCCCTGTAAGCTTGGGATCTGATTACCCGCAATTCCTTCCCCGGCCCCAGCAATTAAGATTAGCCAGCATGCCCTGCTAATGGTCCCCATATTGAAAGCTCAGGAAATCAGAAATGGGTGGTTTTGTTTCTTTCCCTTCTGGGTCTGTTCCTCCTTTTCCTTTTCTGCGATGGCTCTGGCTCTCTGAAGGCTCTGGTCCTCTGATCAGAGGGCTGCCTGTTCCCGTCCTCGGCTTCCCGGAGAAGCCATCTTTGGGGTGCCCCCACCTCCTTATTTACTCCCAGAAGGGCTGCTTTTGTTGAATTTAAAGACTGGGTAGTGCTGTTCTTGGTACCATCAATTCCAGCAGCAACTTTAGAGGATTTTTCAATCTGTCCAGAAATGACAGCATGTAGACTTCCAAAGGCTCGAATGAAACTTCTTCGGCTTAAGGACATCAGGGAGGGGGCGGGGGGAGTCCATGATCACCACGCTGGCACTCAGTCACATTCTCCAGGGAGATCTGCTCCCAGAATCCTTCAGCGTGGGAACGCGTGGTCCGTGGTCACAGCGTTGTTAAATCCACTCATGCTTTTACTTCCACTGAAACCCAATTACCTGAGTGCAGCACCAAAGCACCAACATAGGTCATCGGAAGGGACGGGTCTAACCCACCATCTTTGAATGACGTGAGAACAATAGGTAGAAGGGATCACTATACTGAATACTGGGGTTTGCCCTTCCCACTCGGATCTCCACCCTGACTCCTGCCCTGAAAGGCTGACCTGCTGGGTCAGCATCAATAGACTCTCAGCCTTGCCCTCGCCGGCCTGGCTCAGTGGACAGAGTGTCAGCTGGAGGACTGAAGGGGCCGGGTTACATTCTGGTCGAGGGCATGTACCCCGGTTGCAGGCTTCATCCCCGGCCTCGGTCGGGGTGTGTGCAGGAGGCAACCAAGCCATGTGTCTCTCTCACACGGATGTTTCTCACTGTCTCTCCCCCTCCCTTCCACTCTCTAAAAATCAATGGAAGGACATCTGTAATATTTTCAGCAAAAAAGATTAAAACAAAAACAGACACCCAGCCTTCAAGATTCCAGGGGGGCTTGACCAATGGGAGGCATCCTTAAGACACATGAAGGTGAGAAGCGAGAGGTCGGTGTTGTCCCCTCAGCTCGCTCCTGCTGGCCCTGGGTTGGACAATGACTCACTTCCCCTACCCAGGCCACCTGATGTCTGGAAGTCCCTTCCTGCAGCTGTATCTCTCTTCACATTCTAGCGATTTCTGTCTCTCCACACGTCCATGCTGGGGCCTTGAGCAGTTAACACTGCAGGCTATTGCCAACCTCAGCATGCAAACACCAGCCTACTGGGTTCCTTTAAGCCTTTCCTACACTGTCACTAATGGTTCCTTAGCTACATCTCCTTTCATTCCCCATCGGGCAAGCTTTCTCCCTGCTGTGGAGGCCGGGCCAGTACCGGTGTCGGGGTTGACGGCCGGCTTTCTGGAGCAGGGAAACTGCAAACCCAGAGGCACCATCCCTTCCTTGGACCACGCGTTTGCAAATGATTCCACTTCCCTGACATTAGTCGCCTCACCTACAAAATCAGCGCCCCAATAACACCAGCCCCTGGGGTTACTGTGGTTTAGGTCCATGTAAAGTGTGATAGGACGTATGGCGCATAGAAATCCCTCAATGAAAGTCAGTGTTCTTCCCAGACCCAACTCGGACTTCTTATTAGTCCATGACTTTGAAGTTTTTTCTCTCCTCTGAACCAGTTCTTTTGTCAGTGCTGACGGGGTTATGACATGTTGGCACTGCTATGTAGCACAGGATGAAAGATGAGGTGAAAAAGAAAGAGACCCGGCAGCCAGGGGGATCACCGAGGACTGTCAACTGCCCTGTCACCTTTGCTCTCCTTAGAACAAGCCCAGGATCTGGTAAAATAGCAGTGGCTCTTATTTGCAACACTGCCCGGGCTCGCCACTCCTTCCGGTGCTCACACATCGCCTTTACTCAGCCTTCATTACAATGACCAGGGTGCCTATTTCTGTTCCATCCCATTTCCTTCACTACACTTTAGGGTAAAGTGTGGCCAGGGATCTGTCCTCTTCTGAATACACAGCACAGTTCCTGACATTCATGAAAATGCCCATTGAGTGTATTAAGAGAATGAATGAATGAGGTAAGAGATACTGTGACTCTCCTGAAGGATGGATGATATGGGAAGGCTTCACCAAAGAGGTGGGACTTCACGTGCACCTTAAAGAGGAACAGAGTTGACAAAAGGAAGAAAATAATTGAGACTATTCCAGGCAAAGGACCTACAAATAAGGGTGGGAAGAAGTACATAAGCTCTTTGGACCAGAATAGAGTTTGTGCATTAGAGTGGAGAGTAATGTGGCTGGACATGGGATTATTAGTTAGGGCAATGCTAGTTGCTGTAACAAACAAGTCCGTAAATCTCACTGGTTCAAACCAACAAAACCTATCCTTGGCTTCCATAAAGTCCCTAATAGGGATTTACTAATCAGCAGACACCTCAGTTCCAAGGGGTGATTCTGGGACCAGGTTCCTTCCACCCGTGGCTCTCCCATCGACTAAGGTCACCCGGAGTGAGAAGGGTCCATGTGGCTGCACTGCAATTGCATGTGGGTGACATTTATGGGCCACATGGTAGACATCACTTCCACCTGTATCCTGTTGGTCATAACTAAGTCATATGATCACCCCCCCTGCCCCCCCCATCTGCAGGGAAGCTGAGAAATGTGGTCTCAGCGGGTGGCCAAGAGGAAGAGAAATGAATCTGGAGATGAGGTGGCCAGACTCGGGCACAGATTGGTAAGTTGGGAAGAGATGCTAGACAGCCTTGGGCGCCAGACTTAATTCTGTCTGTCACGTGGCTGGATCCCATGGAGTGAGCCCACTGCTCCCGCCTGAAAGGTGACATTTCAGAAAATAGAAGGTGGTCTATGGAAACCTGACCACAAGTTGGAAGGCTGCCAGGAAAGGACCGGGGGAGGTTCTGGGGGGATTCTCAGCCCACAAAGGATGTCCTTTCTTGTGCAAAACCTCAGCACCAGAACGTGGCGTCCTCCAGACGCATGCAGTGCTAATTTTCAGTAATTCTTGACCCACAAACAAACAGACAAACAAACAAAAAACAACTCTAAACAATCGCCCTCTTCTCCTGCAGTGCACCACACAGGCAAGGAACGGGGTGGAAGGAGGAGGGGAAAGTCTTGTTTTTAAAAGATACCCAGACTCGGAAGTATCGGGGTGACTCTGCTTGCTTCCTCTCTGGATTAGGGGTCATCCTGGTTCCCCAGACAAATAGGGACACCTTGATCACCACAGCGCTGGCCTCCCAGAAACACGAGGTCGAATCCTAGCTCTGCCGTTTAGTAAAGTTGTGACTTGGGGCAAGTCACACCATCTCTGTCGGCTTCGGCTCTATGATCTCACTACAAGGACAATGAAATGGCCTGCCCTGGGGTTGACGTGAGGGTTGTATGAGATAAGTCATGAAAAGCACGTAGCAGCATGTCCGGTGTGTAGACTGCACCTAGTCAACGTTGAACGGGGCCCTCTTCCATGATTAACTTGCCAGTTGTTTCAAACAGAGCCTCTGAGAGGGTTGAGGCTCTTCCTGGAGGAAACTGAGGCAGGGCTCATGCCAAGGACACGGAAGACTCACTCTCCATCTGAGTCCCATGGGAAAGGCGGGTCAGGTGGTACAGATGCAGGGGCAGGCCAGGCTGCATGGGGCTCTCAGCTGCTGGTGGCAGGGAGGCTGGGCGAGTGGACTCAGAGGGTGAGCGAGGAAGGCAGCCTGCCCAGGAGTTTCTGATCCCCAAAGTTCGCCACCAAGCAAGGAAAGGCAGGGGGTGCGGGTGGCATGAGAAGACGGCCCAGAGGCGCGTTTTATTCCAGAGCTTTCAAAGCTCACCCTTGCCTCTTACAGGAACCGAACTTTAATAACCGGAGCCAGGGAGTGAAAGAGAAATAAACCAGACAAGCAAACCGCCCCCCTTTAAACAGGTCACGTTGTGTTCAGAAAGAGGCTTTGAAATTGTGCATGTGTAACCACAGCAGAGAGGGTTTGGGCCCCCTCTGTTCCTGCCGGAGGCTGCGCTTGGAAACAAGGAGACCAAATAAAAGGGAGGAAGAAAAGGGAGACGTTCGAGAGAAAGAAGGGACCGGGAGAGGACCAGGGGAAGACACGAGAGGAAAGAAAGCCGTGTTCCTGCACTCACACAGGAAACAGAAATGAGCTGGCCTGGGACCCCATCTCAGAGAAGTTTATGGCCTTGAGGTTGCTGGGGAGGGTGAAGATGCACCGCTGTCTCTTTTTGGAGCAGCGCTGTGTGCCTTCATTACTGTGCGTTATCACAGGTGGTCCTTAGAACCAGACCCTGATTTTAGAAATGAGGGCATGGATGCACAGAGAGGTTAGGCAACCAACCAAGGACACACACACGCTAGACAGCCGGGTCAGAGGCAAGAGCTGGACCCCGTCTGGCATTTGTAATAATGTTGGAGATGTGCTCCCAGCATGCTACAAAGGGGAAGGATCCCACAGGTAGCATGGGAATGCCAAGGAGGAGTAGGAATGGAAGGCACCACCCATAGCAGGCATCAGCCTCAGCACCGCTGCGACTGTGTCTGAACAACGCTTTGTGGTGGGGGCGCCCTGGACATTGAGCAGCATCCTGGGCCTCTCCCCACTGGATACCAGCTATTTTGCTCCCCTCCCCCCAATTATGACAACCAACCAAAAATGTCTCCAGACACTGCCAAATAGCTCCTGGGAGCAAAGGCACCCTCTGTTGAGAACCATGAAGGTAGAGGAAGGTATAAGAGATAGTAATCCCTATGAACTGAGAGCCACAACATGCACTATGGAAGACATCTCATCTCCTTTAACCTCATTTAATATCTCACTTAATCCCCCCAAGGACCGGATGCAGGAGACATCATCTACTTCCATTTCATCGACAAGGGATTTAGGCTCAGAGAGCTTAAGTAACAAGGCCACGTCCACACAGCTGGTAGAGACAGAGCTGGGATTTGAACTCCAGCCTGTCTCCTCCTTTCCCCAACACTGTTCAGGGAGCGAAACAAAAGGTGGGAAATGGGTGAATCAAAGGCAGAGACATCAGGGACAGGTCTCCCATGTGGCTTGGAGGTGCCACGCCATCCACTTACACTGCAGCCCCCAAGTTCTCACCTCCTCCCTCTAATCCATCGCTTCCTGTGAGAGCGCCCAGCACGTGAGTCCACCCCGTCTCCCTCTCTCCCCCTCATATCTCATAAGGAGAGACAATATATTCCAAATGCTCGTTGATTTATGGGGCAAAGTCACTTCCCCCAACCAAGCATCTCTCTTCACAGGGACACATATGCTGGGGAGCATCCGTCCCAGAAACGACCCACATTCATTTTCTGCCAGGAGCCAATGGCCTAGGGAATTCAAGAAATGCCCCTAAATTATAGACGAATGGGGGGTGGGGGGCCTTCCTCCAGAAACCTTTTCCCAAGCCTGAGCCTCACTATAAATCACCCTCCCAACATCACACACCACCGTAAACCACAGATGTGTAGGGGACAGCAAGGTGAGCATCTGCTTGCAAGAGAAGACGCAAGGTTGACCAAGAACTTGGAAGGGGTGGTTGTTCGAGGAACTCGGCCTGACCTCCCCCACGTCCCCTAGCCTTGAGCGTGGCATTTCATAAGCCAATACCTTTTGAGCAGGAAGCCAATTTCTCCCAAGGGTTTGTGTGTGTGTGTGATCACCTTCCCCTCCCCACCTTTCCACCCCCTGTAAAATAGCGTAGCATTTGTTCTTAATCTTTTAGGGGCTGAAGGTTCCCTTTGAAAATCTGATGAAAGCTACAGACTCCTCCCTTCATTAAAGAAATGATTGTTTACTCGTGCTAAAGGCTTGGAAAATGGTTAAGACTGGTTTATGGTGGTTTTTCTAGAAAGATAAAGGGCTTTCCCCCCTGTCATATAAAAGAAAGAAATCCTTTTTTAAATGTATTGATTTTTTTGAACTTTTACTGACATATACATAAGAGAAGAGCGCACAAATCATAAGTGTTCGGCTTAATGTGTTTTCACAAACTGAACAAACCGGTGTAACCTGTGCCCAGATGGAGACAGAGGAGCATTCGTGACGGCATCTGGAAGCTTCGTTATGTTCCCTCCGGCCTCCACCTCTCACCAAGTTAGCCAGCAGCCTGACTTAAAGCAGCCTGCATTTGTTTGCCTGGCTGTTCTTTTATTTAATTTTAATTTTTTAATTTATTAATTTGAGAGAGAGAGCGAGAGAGAGAGAGAGAGAGAGAGAGAGAGAGAGAGAGACTGATTTGCTGTTCCACTTATTGATGCATTCATAAAGGGTGCCTGGTTGTTCTTTGCACCAGTGGAATCACATCGCATGGCTCGTGGCACTGGCTTATTTCACTCAATGTTCCATCCGTGAGCTTCACGTCGGCACTGTGTGGCACTGACATTGTTTTGTTCCCGTTAGCATATAGTTCCCCGTGACATCAATAGACTGGAATTTACTTCCATCCTACTAGTGAGAGGCGCGGGGGATGCCTTCATTTTTACAGAATTCTACTGAAACTCTGTTCTTGAGAGCTGTCATTTGAACATTCCCTATGTCTGACTGTGTTTCACTTTCCAACCTCTGACAGGGATGCATAATAAATTCTGATTGTAAAAAAATCCAATGATTTGGGGGGGGGGGGCGGAGGGAGGGACAGGGTCAAGCTGCAAATGTTCTTTGAGCTTTTGTCCTTTCTTCTCGCTCCCGTCCCAACTCACTGGCTCCACAGTTACTTCTTTGCCGGTCACTGCTCCAGACATCCCCTCTGCATCTCCGCACAGATGCATGCGATGGACAGCGACATGCCTCTGGGTTCTAACATGGGTGTAGTTGCCACGCTGTTGTTTTTTTTGCTTTATCCATATGTCCTGGAGACTCTTCCATGCAGCATAACTTTAAACGGCTGAATCTCCTCCCATACACAGACACACCATGATTTATAGACCCATCTCCTGCTGACGGGCAGTTACACTGTCTCCAGTTTTCTGCTCTTGCAAAGAGGGCGGCCATGACCACCTTTTTAGGTATTTCTTTCTGAGCATTTGCGAGTCTTTCTCGGGGAGAGAAATGGAGATGTGGAATTGCTGGGTGCACGCATTTGTCCTAAGTGGTTTTTATGAGGTCAGATGGACTGGCTATGCCACTCCATAAATTCTGGGTAGAGCTCACAATACACGTGGAGGCCTTTGGCAGAATGATCAGAATTGACTCACATTTTCAAAGATGAGCTGGACGCCTGGGTTTCGAGAGAAGCACAGAGGAGTCTCTTGTAGACCCCACGTCGTGACCTCGTCCACAGAGGGAAGAATGTGTGGTCTGCCCCTGGCAGGGCTGGTTGGAAATGGGATATCCGAGACTCAGGGGACAGTCCTTTGGGGATGGCCATAATTCTGATAACAGTGCAACAAGCATTAGTTGAGCGCCTACTATGTACCAAGCGCCATGCACGGATTGCCTTACTCCCTGCTCCTGTGGGCACAGTACTATCCTTCGAGTCTCGTGTTACAGCTGGACACACCGAGGCTCCAATAACTTGCCCCAAGTCCCACTTAACAAACTACTGGGAGCCCTGACCGGTGTGGCTCAGTGGATAGAGCGTCAGCCTGCGGACTGAAGGGTCCAAGGTTCAATTCCAGTCAAGGGCATGTACCTTGGTTGCTGGTACATCCCCAGTGGGGGGTGTGCAGGAGGCAGCTGATCGATGTTTCTCTCTCATTGATGTTTCTAACTCTCTATCCCTCTCCCTTCCTCTCTGTAAAAAAAAAAAAAAATCAAAATACATATTAAAAAAAATTGTTTTTAAATAATTTTTTAAAAAAAACTACTGGGAGATCTGACCATGGAGCAGGCCTGGTGTGGCTTTTGCCAACAGAAATCACGGACTGCTGGGAGAAAGAGAACGGACCAGCAGGCCTCACAGCTCAGCCATGTGCAGCTGAGTGTTGGCGTCCACGCAGTGTGTTCCATACACTCTCCACACAGGCTGAGAAAGCAAGACAGTGCAGAGAACGGGGGACCTAACATGAAAGATGAAACCTCTCCATCTCTTTGGTCCCTCGCCAGGAAAAGATGACTCATTAAGCTGGTTAATAATAACAGGCTGTTGCCCAGCCAGTGTGGTTCAGTGGTTGAGTGTCGACCTATGAACCAGGAGGTCACAGTTTGACTCCTGATCGGGGCACATGCCCAGGTTGTGGGCTCTGATCCCCAGTGCGGGGCGTGCAGGAGGCAGCTGATCAATGATTCTCTTTCATCATTGATGTTTCCATATCTCTCTCCCTCTCCCTACTTCTCTGAAATCAAGAAAAATATATTTGTATAAAAATTTTAAAAGACTAATAACAATCCGCAGCAGGAGTCCTTGCCATGCTAACCACCTTACCCCGTCAATCCTCACTACAGTTTGGGGAAACTGAGGCTCAGGGAGGAGAAGGGCCACAGTTAACACTGAGTGGAACTTGACATGGGGTCTCACTGAGGGGCAGAGAGCTCGGCCTTCCTGCCTTTAGTCTCCCCTTCCCCCATCAAAAGCATCTCCGGGCCAGAGGACCCATGTGCTTGGTGGTCCAGACGGCTGAGAGCTCTTTGGTTCAAGCCCCAGCTTCCAGTTCCCTCACTTAACAATTAAAAATATCAAGTCACAGCCCACTGTCCCCGTGTCGGAGTGATGGATTACAACTCTCTCCTTCGGGATTGATGTCTCCTGACGTTTTGATGCGGAAACAATTGATTATTACCCTTTTTAAAAAATTTTTTATTTCTTTTCAAGCCTGCTGACACTGTCCATACATTAGGGGCCTAGTTCTGCAGAGGTCGGACAGGGCGAAAGATTAAACTATTCCAAATTGCACAGATGAAGGTGAGCTCAGTTTGGGTGCTCGGAGCCTGGGGCGGGGGTGGGGGCACCCTTTCTTTTCATTCCCGCCCTTCGGAGACCTCCAAGACTAAACAGTTTAGGCCACATCTTGAAGAAAATTGCTTTATCCTTTTCACCTTTAAGTGGATTCAGGCGCAATCGGTTGACTCGGGAGCGCGTGGAGGTCAGCGCACGCATGCCGGGAGGGGGTTTACGAGCAGGGGCGCAGAAGAGGGGGCGGGAGGAAAATGAAGGAAGATGTAAAAGCCAGGGCGGTCGGTCTGTGACCTCTAACATCTGGTGCCGAACAGGAGGCGGCAAGGGAAAGCCATGGGGCGGGGGTGGGGAGGGCCCAAGGGGAGGTGGGTGCACTGGAGGAGACTGGAACTATGACAAACAAGGCAGCCCGGCCCTCTCAGATGTCACGGGAGGAAGAAGAGGGGGGTGGGAAGAGGAAGAGAGAGGGAGGAAGAGGTCAGGGCTCCGGGCCCCAGAGCCAGGGGACACTCAAACGCTTGCAGATGGAATGCCAAGGCTCGTGGAGAGAAATGGTATCTGGCTGCCTGGGAACCGGCACGGAGCGCGCTGGTTCTACTAACCCTGGGAAAGCCCTGGGAGGAAGGAGAACCGGCACAGCTCCTAAAGCTGAGCATCCATCCCACCCCAGCCGCGTGGAGGGAGGGTCGGGAAGGCAGAGATCTCACCTGCCCCGAGTTCCCAGGCCGAGCTCCAGGGACCCGGGCTGGCCGTGATGTTATGAGTGCCTCCTCCTCAAACCCGGCACCATGATCCCAGCAAAGGTGCCCCTCCGGCTCCGGCTCTGGCTCTGGCTCCAGCCTGCATGAGAGCCAGGCAGGGGCGCGGCGCCCGCGTCTAAGCCGCATCACAGGAGAGGCGCACGTGTGCACAATTCCCTTTCGTGTCGGTTCCAACGGCTGTGTCCATCCGGTCTCCCTCTGTCCTCCCAACACCAGTGATGGAAGGCGTGTCCGCCCTCAGCATGGCCGCCACGCCTCTTTCCTCCTGTCACCTTTCCGAGGAGGCCTTCAAAGGGGCCTCTCAGGTGCCAAGGAGCCCAAAGGCCGAATTTCCACGGACATGGGGCGGGGGGCCTTCCCCTGCAGGCCCAGTGAGGCAGCTGGCAATGGACGCAACACCCAGATGTTTAGAGTAGATTCACCTCGGACTCGCTAGGCAGGGAGTGCAGGCGGGGGCAGCCTCTCACCTGGACACCAAGGTAGGGAGATGCCCATCGAGTCACTCCCAGGCTCAGCACTGCACTTGTCGCTACGCTGTCACCTCATGCTCACAGATGGTGGCCACGGATCCAGGTCTCCTGGCCTGGGCCAAAGGCACACAGTGTGGGAGAGGGGAGGCCTTTGTCTGCAACACTTTCTCTCATGACCACAGCATCCACACAAGTCTCGCTGGTTAGAATGGGGTCACACACCTCCTCCACCAATTCTTCTCCCTTGGTGTCCTCATCCCTCATCCACTCCAGCCCCCACGTCAGGTACAGCGTCTAAACCAGGAAATAATCATGCCCTTCCAGTTCTTCCTCCCTCCCCCACTCCCTCCCTGGCACCCTGTCCTGTACACCCGCTTTGACCCTCTGAAATCACGTTCGATGCTGGGCATACAGCAGGTACTGTAAATGCCAAGCTTCACTCTGCTGCCTCTACAACACCACAGTCTGGGGCCAACTTAGTGAACTAGGAAATTCCCATGGGAGAGCCACTGTGTGGACTCTGGCCATTACTGAAGAGCAGATGAGTGGTTCAGTGCCCGGGCATGGGAGGCTCAGAGCCTGAGTTGCAATGCCCGCTCCTTTCCAGCTTAGCTGTTGTGGCCTCGGGCCGCCTGCTCAAACACTGGACCTCAGTCTTCTCTTCCCGGCCAATGTGAATGCTGCTGCCATGAACAAGGGAAGTTTTCTCCGCAGCCTGCCCCCAGGTCGCAGGGCACATCCTGCCCCAGGTCCCAGAGCACATCCACTAGGAAAGCACAGGGACTCGTGGCTTCCACTGCAAAGTGCAGAGAGCTGGCTTCCGTCCTCACCGGTCCTGGGGCTCACGGGGCTCCGTGACGGTGGCCGCTTCTCTTGCTTTAGATGGAAATCAGGCAGGAGAGCTCCCGACAGCTTCTCGGATATTTATTTCTAGCCAGATCAAAGGTCCTGTCGGCAACCTGTCCTGACATCTTGATTCCTGTTTTTCTTAGCTAAATTTTTTTTCCGGATGGTGTTCACTCCAAATAAGCTACTAAGAGGCCCCTTGGGGGAGAGAGCAAGAGAAGGAAAGGGAGGGAAA
>NW_006283826.1:521539-524786 GCF_000327345.1 Myotis davidii
TCCCCTCTCCCACACTGTGTGCCTTTGGCCCAGGCCAGGAGACCTGGATCCGTGGCCACCATCTGTGAGAGAGAGAGAGAGAGAGAAGGGCTCTAGGGACAGACTTTAGTATGCTTTGCTATAAATAAGTGTGGGGAATTGTACAGGTCCCAGCGGCCTGCGATCAGCCACTGCTCTCCATGGTGGGAAAAAGATAGGCTGGTGGTTATTTCTGGATTCCTAGTGGGATTCAAACAGCTCACAGGCACCACTAAGAACTAGGTTAAGCTCTGGCCGGGTTAGGTCAAGTGGTTAGCGCGTCAACTCACGGACCGAAGCATCGATTCTGGGCATGAGCAAGTACCCTGGTTGTAGGCTCAATCACCGGCCCCAGTCAGGGCATGTGGGGAGGCAACTAATTGATGTGACTCTCTCACATCGATGTTTCTCTCTGTGTCTCTCCCCCTCCTCCCTCCCTTCTACTCTCTCTAAAATCAATGGGTAAAAATATCCTAGGGTGAGGATTAAAAAAATAAAACAAAACAAAATCTGGGTTAATAAAATATTAACAGTGACCATGTATTAGGAGGGAGTGTTACCTAGTGGTCAAACACACAGATCTGGAGTCAGGCATCATTTGAAAGCTCGTTCCACTACTTACTGTGCGACCTTGGGACAGTGACCTCACCTCTCTGTTTCCACATCTGTAAAATGGGGACAGTAACAGTTCCCGCCTATGTAAGTTCTGAGGGAAACCACATGAGGCGATGAATGTAAAGTGCTTAGAATAGTCCCCGCAGCGGTCAGCCAGCACTGGTGTGTAGTAGTCCTTGAATGGCCTTTGGGCCTGTATCTATGGCATTTGATTCTAACAACAGTCTCTGATGTAGATGTTACTGCACAGAGATGCCATTCATTTATAACTCATTCTACAAGAGAGAGATAGAGAGTATCGGGACTTGAACAACGTGGTTACAGCCAGTAAGCACTAGCAGCAGGGTTCCACGCCCCCCTCAGCTTGCCTAGTTTTTGACTGCCAAGACCCATGCTCTTTGCGCCATGTCTCACCCAGCTAAGCAGGACCAGCTGTGCCGATAAGATGGACCGGCAAGATGCCCTCTGTTTACTGCGGGCACACAGAGCCGGGCTCACCTTCCTGCTTCGCTCTGAAGGGAGTTACCCTACCCATGGAAATCAGGTGCTTTAAAGCGTATCACGGCAAACGGACGTGAACCACTCCCTTGCCCTTCACCTCTGTTTGCAGGTAAGCTCTGGGCCTGTGTCAACGTGAAGTAGGTCAGGCCGCAAGCCAAGCCTGTCGGTAGCATGAGAAGCGGTGACTGCACAGGCACTGAAAGTTTTGGACAACTTACCAGCTTGGGGACACCTTGCCTGCACACTGGTGACACCACCCCATGCAGGACACTGGCACGCACCCACGGCCCACGCCCGCCGCTCGGGGAGGTCCCAGAGTGGACATCCAGGAAGATGCCAGAGCCCCCGGGCTAGGGAAGAGGGCGCTCTGGTTCGTCTAAATTTTCCTTGATGAAAAGACGGCCCCAAACCACACCCAGCCTCTGTGCTTCCAAATCCTTCCAAACATACCCACGGTTCTCCTGCTCGGTCAGAGCTGAGAGTTTAAAACCTCAGAGAGCCTCAGGGGCCTCTGGGAACATCAAAGACATTTGTCAACACCAGTCAGGGCCACCGAGGGGCGAGCTGGGCTGCCTTCCTCTACACCCAGAAAAGGGCTTTGTTTGTGTGGCTTTGTTTTTTCTTTCCCGAATTTCTGATATGTGCACGTAAACACTGACTCACTTTTTCCTCTTGAAGGCTTCCTCTGGCTGCCTGTGTTCCCATGGAAACAGCAGCAACTGACATTTATTGAGCCATTCCTCTGAGCCAAGAACTGTGCTAAGCCCTTTACTCGTATCACCCCCTTTAAATTCACAACAAACCTATCAGGTGGTACTTTTGGAGGACTGTGCCCATTTTACAGCGCAGACATCCAAGGCCCTGGGAAACCAACACACTCGCCTGGCATCGACCCAGTGCATGGGTGGAGGCCGGGGTGTGAAACCAACATCTCTCTCCGAAGCCCGTGTTGCTAGTCTCCAAGAGATCCCGTCTCTCATCACCTTCTTCAGGTCTGTCTTTAAAAGCACCGAACACCGTATATTACAATTCGTCCTCTTACATGTCTGTTTCATTTGCTAACAGGAGAGTTAATCCTCACCACCATTTATTAAATAAGCACTTCTGTGTGTCAGGCACTATGCTGGTGGATTTACACGCATTTGCTCTAATCCCGCTGACAGCCCTGAGAGTTAGGTGTCAGGCGTTCCATTACACAGATGAGCAAACAGGTTCAGAGAGGTTAAGCGCATGGCCCCACGCCAAGGAGCTGGCGAGTGGCGGAGCCAGTTTCTGGAATCAGGTCTGATGGGTGCAAAGCCCATGAGCTTTGTTCTGTGCCTGAGCGACTCCCGTGAGGTGCCAGCCTCTCCAGGTCTCAGGGGCTGGGCCCCACTTTATCCCCTGAGTGTCCCTTAGTGTCTGGCTGGGAGCTGAACAAACTGAAAAGCAACCAAAACACAGGTACATCGAGGGGTGAAGCCCAGTCGGCTGGGTATTCTGCTCAGTGTGGACTTCAGATTTGCAAGTTGGTACAAACACAATGGAAACTAGGCATGTGTTTGTTTTTTTAATGGATCCACTGAAGAAAACAGGAAATAAGAATGAGCTGCATGCCAATCTCCTATATCCAAGGTGACTAATCCCAACAGATATCTGTTGAGTAAATATACTCAATATTCAACTGTGTTTGTACCTGAGAATACCACCCTCTCAAACTTATGTCCACAGCTGAACTCCCCACCCTGAACCTCTCTCTCCATCTTCCCCGTCTTTGTAAATGGAAACTCTTTCCAGGTTCTCAAACCCTCATGTCATCCTGGACACAGCTCCTTCCCTCACACCCCACATTAATTCAACAGAAAAGCCAACCTGCTCTACTTTCAAAAGCTCCCCTGACAACACAGCACCACTCCGACTGCTACTCTTCTGGTCCAAGCCACCATCACCTCTCACCGGAGATATGGCAACAGGCCCCACCTCTCACCGGGGATATGGCAACAGGCCCCTTGCTCATCTCTCGTTGACACCTCTCTTCTCTCACCTTTGGTTTATTCTCCACTTGGCAGCCAGAGGGACCCTCCTAATACTTAATTCAGATCATGTCACTCATCTGCTGTGTGTGTGTGTGTGT
>NW_006283826.1:524833-536239 GCF_000327345.1 Myotis davidii
GGCAGTTCCCTCTGCTTGGAATTCCCTGCCTCTGCTGAGCTTGCTCCCTTCTTCCCTTCTTGTATTACCTTCTTGGTGAGCCTTCCATGACTAGCTTTTAGAAAATAGAACCCTCTCCATTTCCCAGGCACCCAGAACTCTATCTCCCTTCACCTGCTTTCTTTTCCCACGGCCCTATTCTATTTGCATCTAGAGAACACCTGTTATTCTCTACCAGCACATAAGCTTCACAAGGGCAGGAGTGGCCTGCCCCAAGTGAGTTCTACACACTGTGAACAATGCCTGGCAAGGAGTAAATATGTGTTGAATGAGTGAATGAGTGAGTGAATGAATGGCTAGCAGACTCTGGCGTCCTTTCACTCTTTGGAAAGGGCAAGCGCTCTGGGAGGTTGTGGCTCAAATGGGTGTTTGCTACCCTGTTCTTCTGGAGAAATATCCTCTTCATCCTCCTGGCCCAGCCGTGGGCAAACTACGACCCGCGGGCCGGATCATGCCCATTTGAAATGAATAAAACTAAAAAAAAAAATGACCATACCCTTTTCTGTAATGATGTTTACTTTGAATTTATATTAGTTCACACAAACACTCCATCCATGCTTTTGTTCCGGCCCTCCGGTCCGGTTTAAGAACCCATTGTGGCCCTCGCGTCAAAAAGTTTGCCCACCCCTGCTCTATATCCATGCCGTCCGACATGGCAGCCTCCAGCCCCACGTGGCTGTTGAGCACTTGAAATGTGACTAGGGCAACTGAGAACCTTTGTTTCTTTAATTCATAGACTTTTTTGGAGCAGTTTTAGCTTTAGAGGAAAACTGAGCAGGAAGTACTGAGAAGGGACAGTATTTCAGTGTGATTCTGTTCTCCTTCATTACATAGCCATTCGTGGTTTGTGGCTACCGTCTGGGGCAGGACAGAATTGGACCGAGAAAGGCAAAGGCCCTTGGGGAGGGTCAGTCCCGCAGAGGGTCAGGTGGACGGCCCAGGAATCTCTGCAGGGTTTCCTAGGAAGGCCCCCCGGAGCCCCAAGGGCTGGTCCAGCAGCAAAGTGTGTGGACCAGACTTCAGGGGAGGAGGAAGCAGACGGCCCAGCGCATCAGGGTGTCCACCGAAGACATGCTGAGGGCAGGCGGAGAGCCCACCTGGCCATCTCGTGACTCCTGCCTGACTCACCTCCATGCCCTCACCCCGCCAAGGATGCCAATATTTCTGAACGGGTTGAAAAAAGAGCTCCTCTATTGGGAAAATGGATAATGACCCGCCCGAAGCTGCCCCTTCCGCTTCGGAGTCCTCTCTGGCTGGGCCACGGGCAACCTTGGGCCCTGCTGCCCACCCCTCCTTCCCAAGCCTGCCCTGTCATCTGCCTTTCTGTCTCCCTAACGACCAGCAAAGCAAACATCGCCCCCAGATGCAAGAATGAGTTTTCCCCCCTCAAGGGTGAAGTGGAGGAGGAGGAGGAGGAAGAGTCCAGAAAGGAAAACAGTAAGTAAACAATGCCAACGAATAAATAGAGGCCGTTCCAGGAAGAGCAAGGGGACACAGAGCCGCCTGTAATTAGCGGCCACCACAGCCCCAAACAAAATGAGATGTCAGGCCCTTCATTGCCATGGAAACAGGACCGGAGATGGGTTGGGCTGTCCTCCTGAAGGGATTTCTTCCCTTACTAGGCCCACATCAAAGGGAGTCTCCCACCATAGCCGGTTTCGCTCAGTGGATAGAGCGTTGGCCTGTGGACTGAAGGGTCCTGGGTTCGATTCTGGTCAAGGGCATGTACCTCAGTTGCAGGCTTCCAGACCTGGTCAGGGGCATATGGGAGGCAGCCAATTGATGTGTTTCTCTCACATCAATGTTCCTCTCTGTCTCTCCCTCTCTCTCTAACAATGAACAAAATGCCCTCGGGTGAGGATTAGAAAAGCAAAGGGAGCCTCCTAACACTCCCTGGGCAGGTGGACGTACCCAGGACCTCATAGCATCTCCAAGCGGCAGGCGAGGGAGGAACCGGACCAGGGAGAGTTCTGACGTGTCCCAAGCCAGATACCCTGGCTTCTCCCGAGACACAGCAGGGGCAGGATGGCCAAGGAGGACCTTAGGGACTTTCTGGGCCTGGGTGTGGGTGCTGGTCTTCAGAGGCTGCCACTGGTCATCTTTCCACTTGTTTTCATTCCCTTAATATTAAAAAACCTGCGCATGCTCTGCAGATACAGAGGTAGATGGGACATGCTGGGTGGGGTGGGTGAAATGGGTGAAGGGGGTCAAAGGGCACATGCTCCCAGTTACAGAGTCAATAGCCCTGGTGTGTAATGTATAGGGTGGGGACTGGAGTTCACACCATCTTGGATATTTGGAAGTTGCTAATTGAGGGCAGGGGCCATGTCTTAGAATGCTTTATCCCTTTTCCTATCTTTGCAATCTTTCATTCGGTTTTAAGAAGCAGACACCCAGACAAGTTAGCTTAGGCAAAAGGGAACTTATCATAAAAATCAGGAGGACTCTGCAAACCCAACTTCCAGAAGTGGAATTCAGTCCTACGAGACCTTCCGTCTCTTTCTGGGGCCGTGTGTGGTCACATCTGCAAGATGTCTCCTTCATTCCTCCCCGCTGGCCACCTGCTGCCTTTATAGACCCCAGCTCCTTTTCTGCATATCATCAGTCATCAAGGAGCTCTGATCCCAATGCTGTGTAACTTGTAGTCTCTTTGTCTTCAGTCTCAAACCTCTTGGTTTAATTTTTATAAAGAAAGTATCAGGTTGGACTATGCCTGGGGACTATCCTTGGTCCGATCAGATAAGGGGAGGAGTCGCAAGCACACCGGCCTCAGATGCCTGCTTCAGAAGGGGGGTGGGGGGAACGGTTCTGAGGATGAAGTATGGGCTGGGGAGGTACCTCAAATATGCCTCTGGTCTCCCGCATGTCACAATGCACAGAGCTTACGCACAGTAGGGACACAATCATTCTTCATTGATTAATATTCAGTGACAGTGTTTCACCCAATGGCCTTGAAAAGCTCACTGCCACCCCATCCTGGTAGGTGCTTTTCAAATCCCCTCCCAAGTCCCCCAAATGCAGAGAGGACCAACTCAAGTAGCAAGTCCTCCTGAAGTCCAACACTTCATCTTGGAAGTTCTTGTGGCCTCTGAATGCTCTCTTTTCAATACAAATCACATTTCACTTACTACTGAGTATCATCAAATGGCAGAAGGAGGTGCTGTCTTTTCCTGCAGAATTCCCCACTTCCCGAGAGCCTACGAATCACCTGCTCTAGACTGGAAGCTCCTTAGGGGCAAAGCCTGTATCCATTCTGGCCATCATGGTACCCCTGCTTTCTAGCATAAGGTTGAGCACATCGCTGACGCTCAATAAATATTTCTTAAATAGAAGAACAAATGAACTAGTGAATGAGTGAATGAGTGGATGAATAAGTGGGTGGGTGAATGGGTGGATGAATGGCTGGCTGGATGAATGGATGGATGTATGGATATATGGATGAATGGATAGATGAATAGATGGATGATCACACAGATGGATGGATGGATGGAAGGAAGGATATATATTTGAAGAATGAGTATTCCATCCGGAGAAGCAGTGGATTAAAGTCTAGCTGGACCACCTTCAATTCTCAGGATAGCTTTTCATTTCCCCTGAGCTGAGAAAATCTAAACCAAGGAACAACTGTGATACTCACCAAGCACCTCCCAAAAGATAAATATCCTGCCAAAGGAAGAACTGAACTGGAGCCCTGCTTTCTACTGCTGAGGTCTAACCAGTTCTCTCCAAGCAAGATAATCCTCTGATTTCATATTATTAAAAGAACGAGGCACCATCATACAAATGCTGGACAAACCAGCAGCAAGTCAGGTAGCCAGTCGGGACAGATGTTTTTCGTTTTCCTTCTTCTCCCCAAATGCAAGAGGAAGAAAATGGCGGAGGGGGGTGAGAGAGAGAGAGGGAGGGGCACAGAGCAGAGGAGAAAAAGAGAGAAGACGGCTGCCAATTCCTGAGGACTTTCTGGATGTCATATGCTGCCCACATGTTCTACCATTTATTTATTCAGCAAATACTTATGGAGCCAGGCAGTCTTCTAAGGTACTGGGTACACAGCAGTGAAAAAGACAAACACATTCCTGCCTTCATGGGGCTTGCATTCTAGTAGGAAAAGCTCTCCTGGCTCCATCGGAATCTGAGCCTCGATCGCTAGAATTGAAGTGTGGAGTGCCGACCTTCACGCAGGAGAAAACCACGGCATACGAAAATTAAGCAACTCGAAGAAGAAGGAAAAAAATAGTGTGAACGTGTAAATGAAGGGAACATGGATTAATGTTCCATCTCTGTGAGTACGGCAAGCTCACTTTATGGCTCCACAAACTTCTTGCAGTAAATCATCCCCGTTAAACCTACCATGTGATGATGGGGACTTCGTACATTTACAATAAGTCCATATTACTGTGAGCTTTGGCTCGGCTCCCCGGGGAGATAAACAGCTTTCCTCTGATCACCATACACGGTTTTCAGCTGAAATAATTAGCATTAGCAAATGACATGGAGATTTATTCTGCAGCCAGGCCTTCTCCACATGCTAATGAAATCTTTATACAGTGCTAATTGTGCTCAGGAGCTACACAAACCCTAAACTGTCCTGCCCCAGGGAGGTCACAACAACCCAGACAGAAGCTGGGATCAAAAGACCCGTTTCCACTTGGGTCTTTGAGCTCCCCAGACGGAGGCAGATGTTCCAATTCCCTGGAAGACTCTCACCACAACCTTCTCCCTCCATTTCAACAGATGACTCTCCAGCTCCCTCTCTCTGGATCTACTCTGTCATCAAGTCCTGCCCATCCTACCTCAAAAAGATTTCTTGAAAGTGTTCACTTCTCTAAGAATCAGCCATCACCTCCTGCATGCCTCAGCATGTCACCTCGCCACCCAAAGAGACACCCATATCCACCTGTGAATTTTAAAAAGCAAGTTTTATCAAGCTCGCTGTTTCAGAATTTTCACTGATTCCCCGGAGTCCCCAGTAGAAGTACCAGCTCTGTTCCACAGCTCCTGTGGACCTGCAGACGTGGCCTGGGCGTATCTTTCTGCCTCACTTCTCAGCACCCTGTCGCTCCCTGTTTATGCTAGCCACACTGGCTTGCTTGTCTTTCCTCTGGTACTCAGACTCTTTAACCCGTTCACACTCATGGTTCTCTCCTCCTGGGACCAATTCCTGGTCTCCCTTTGTATCAGTTAGTCATGCTGCATAACAAGTGTTCACACCCCCCCTCCCCCATGGCTGACTAGTAAAACAAAATGCATTTAGTATCTCACAGTCTCTGTGGGTCAAGAGTCTGGGCCTGGCTTAGCTGGGTCCTCTACTTTGGGTCTCTCACAAGGTTACACTCTGAGCAGTATGATGAAATCTCAGGCTGTCCTGGTCTGTCCCACTGGCTGTGACTCATCCCTTTGTCCAGCATCTCCATGCTGTAGATCAAGCATGTCAAACTCGTTATTTAAACGAGGCATGTGGCCCGCCGGCTGTGAGTTTGACATGCTTGCTGTAGAGGCTCCCCACCCCTCAGTCACTTAGCAGCCACCTTGGTTATCAGACTGTCATGCTTGTGCTCAAGTGAACCTTAATTTAGTGAATAATGGCCCCAAGAGCAGTGATGCTGGCAATTCAGATATGCCAAAAAGAAGCCGCAGAGTGCTCCCTTTAAGTGAAAAAGTGTGTATGTATAAGGAAATATATAGTATACAGAGGGTTTGGTACAATCCATGGCTTCAGGCATCCACCAGGGGTCTTGAAACGTATCTCCTGCAGATAAAGGGTGGGGGAGTACTATGACATGATAACAGAAGTGACATCACATCACCTTTGCCTCATTCTATTAGTCAGAGCAAGTCATAGGTCCTGCCCGCACTCAAGGGGAGCACATTAGACAGGGCCTGATGCCAGGAGGCAGGGACCACAGGGGCCAATCCGAGTCTGTCTACCCACCGCTCACTTCGCCTGACAAAATGTTCTTTTCCCTCAGATCTTTGCCTATGTGCCACTTCTTTATAAAAGCCCTCCTTGAACCCAGCAGGCCCACACAGTGACCACCTGAGGGTTCCTTAAGTTACACCCCCACACTTTTCATGACTTGTTTCATGGTCGTCTTTCACCATTAGCCTGTAAGTTCCGTATGGCAGGGAAAACATCTATTCATGCAGACCAGGGCCCAACTCCTACTGTGATGCCCAGTGAATGCATTTTTGAATGAACACATGAATGAATGAATGCCCAAAGAAATATTGTGAGCACCATGACTCACTTGCACACTTGTCCCAAAGTGGGCAACTTATAAAACTCACATGTTGACCCCATCAATAACTCTTATCTTCCCTGCCTATCAACTCCAGGGGTGGGAGGGGAGAAGAAGATCCTGGAAAACTTCTGGAACATTCCAAAGTCACACTGCTCCCCTGGTAACTGGGCCCATGCTCCACCCTACAAAGTGTGTTTTTCCCTCCTCCCTGATGTTTGTTCATCAACCATAAATCCAAAGGAAAATTGAACCCACTGTGAACTTTCACTCTTAGTTCAGGGAGAAAGGGTTGGAGAGGGAGCTGGGAATTCCTGGGCACCTGCTAGGTGCCAATCCTGTGTCAATATTTGTGAAATCTTTCAAGATAAGGATTTATATCTCCATTTTCCTCATAGGACACCAGGCTCTGAATTTCCCAGTGGCGTGCTGGTCAACCAGCCAGTCAGTGGGAGGGAGCTGGATTCTTGTGTGTGAGAATTATCTTGACATATATATTCCCTGGTTCATCTCCAGTCACTGATGATCTGATGAGCTCCCAGGCTCCCTGAAGGCTTCTCATGGGCTCCGGCAGGCCCAGGAGAGCTGTGTCAGCACACCATGGCACCTCCTTGGGAATGGGTCAGGGTTCAGGTTTCCCTCCACCACCTCTCAGCTCCCACCAGATCAACACCCCACTGAGATATTAACCTCCCGGAGGCTGAGGCCTTTGCCGACCCGGAGCCTTGCTGGAGGGTGATGCTCTGTCAATATTTCTTGGGTCACTGTGGAGGAGCCAGCTCAGCCCCTAACAGGGTCTGGACAAGGGCAGAGGAGGCTGCAGAGGCAAACATGGGAGGGACCTTAGAGCTCTCGTGTTGATGGCCGATGAGGCAGGAGCCTATGTGACTGGGGATCCGAACCTGCAACCGAGGTACGTGTCCTTGACCAGAATTGAACCCAAGACAATCTAACTACTGAGCAAAGCCGGCTGGGGTTGAAGACAATTTTTTTTTGGTAGTAAGATCCACCAGAAGTTGCAAAATATACAGAGTTTCTTGAATTCCTCCTCCAGATAATACCTTACATAACCGCAGTATATTGTCAAGCACAGGAAATTGACTGCAGTGCTTAACTCAGGAACAGACCTTATTCAGATTTCACCCGTTTTCACATGTGCTCGTGTGTGTGTGTGTGTGTGTGTGTGTGTGTGTGTGGTGTGTGCCGAGCTCTGGACTTATCACATGTGCACCTGTGAGTAACCATCTTCACAGTCAAAACATGGAACTACTCCATCACCACAAAGAGCATCCCTCAGGCAGACAATTTCCACCCACTGCCAGGTCTCGTGTGGAGTCAGACATTCTCAGCCTGAAGCCCAACTCTGCTATTTAAAAGCTGGGTGCCTCCATCAAGGATCCCGTTTCTTTACCTGTACGATGGGCCGACAGTACTGCACCGAGGATTTGTCGTGGG
This sequence comes from Myotis davidii, assembly GCF_000327345.1. Lineage (NCBI taxonomy): Eukaryota > Metazoa > Chordata > Mammalia > Chiroptera > Vespertilionidae > Myotis > Myotis davidii. The sequence goes on from NW_006283826.1 coordinate 532,567, forward strand.
AAATCAGCAAACTATAGAGATAAGGAGGCCCAAGTTGTGACTTCAATCCCAGCTTCCTGCTCCCTGGCCTTTGTGAACCCGAGGATATGAGCTTTGGCTCATTTCAGTTCAGTTCATCAGTAAAACTGGGATAAAAGAGCCCACACATTGGAAGAATGTGGAGAGGATTATGGGAGAAAATGGGCCTAACTCAGCACAGCAGCTGACAGAGAGGGTCTGAGGGTCTGCCTGCCATTCATCTGTGTCTTTGAACTTATTTATAATCCTGGCATAGTGAAGTGTGTATATTTACACGCCAGGCTTTGTGGTAAATTGGTTTGGGTTGGCTGCATCATCGGTTAGCTAAAATCCTATATTGATTGTTAGCAGCATAGTGTTTAAAATAACCTATTACTTTAAATAATTCCAAGTCAAACCACCCTTCCCCATTCCTCTGAGTAACTACAGACCATGCGGAATAACGGTCCCTAAATAGGCGTGAACCCAGTTACAGGGGACCCAGCGGGAAACTCCCACCCCCCAACGTCCCACATCTTCTTCACGGAGACGCTACCCTCAGTTCTATGTTCTCGGTATCCACATCCCCTGCTTCACTGCATGTCAGGGATGGAGACGGGAGGATGGAAAACAAGAGCAATTTCCCTCCCCAAACAAGGGAATTATCTCCCTTGCCTGGATGCTGGCACCTTCTCAGTGTCCAGCTTTCCTCTCCCGTTTGCAGACATGCTCCTCCTCCCTCACTTTCTCAGCCTGAACTCCTTTCTGAAAGGGAGGCTCACCGTGCCCCCATCAAAGCAGACTCTCACGAGATTACAGTCCAAGTGCGCTGGTCTGAGGCGTCTTGGCTCCCCCCGCCCCAAGCTCAGCTCTGCTGCCCTGGCTGTGTGTTCCTGGGCATGCAGGCTCAGAAGCCTGGCATTGGTCTGGCTTTGCGTGGAGGGTTGAAATGGAAACGGCCCGTGGCATGACTTTCACACACTCACACAACAACAGCTTCCGAGAGTGCAGTGCACCCAGGCAACCCAGGCCAGACATTAATGATGCCTTCCTTCTGAAGGAAGCATGAGCGTTCTTTTGTGCATCTGCCCTGCGAGGGGGCCTGGCTCCTCAGCCGGGTGAGACCTCTGGCCCCGTTCCGAGAACGTCATGAACTTCTCGTTGCACGTATCTGCTGGAGAAAACTCGCAGGTGTCTCTCTGGGTTCTGCTCGGCCTGGAAACAGCATCAAGTGACGCTGACAAACGCCATGTGCGTCAGGAATCCGACCCCCAGCATCAGTAGCTGGGGACATGCCTGCTGCTGCTACACGCTTGCTCACAGCCGGGGTCCTGCTCTTTTACTCTAAAAAGGAAACAGCCATTCTCACACTCCCTCTGCGGACTTCTGGAGAAATAAGCCGATCTCTATAAACGCACCTCGAACCTGAACACGCGCACGAACCTGCGGCAGATCTGGTTACAATGCAGGTCTGACTGCAGGTGTGAGGCAGCCCTGAAGACTCTGCTCCGCACCCCATCGGCTCCCCCAGGTTGCTGCCGCGCTGGCCTGGGGACTCGGGCTTCGTGGAGGCTCTGAAGCAGTTCTAGGACAAAGCCCTGGGAGAAACCCTGAGGCCCCGGATGGGTATTTTCTCATTGTTCACATCGTTTCCTGCGTCTAAGAGTATTTGGGGGGAAGCTTTAGAACCCGTCGTAACCAGTTTCCAGGTTCAGACCACCCCGGAGATGGACTCCAGTTTGCAATCAGTCTACAGTCTCCCGAGAGCTGAGGGCACCAGTGTGGAGAAAGTCTGAATCAAAGCCAGCCAGAAAGCTGGGCTCTTCAGGATCAGTTCTCTTCTGGCTGCGGTAACAAGCTGCCACAAACACGCTGGCGTAAAACAATTCAATGTTACCACTCTACAGCTCTGGAAGTCAGAAGTCCGAAATGGGTTCACTGGACTAGACTCGGGGTGTCAGAAGAACTGGGTTCCTCCTGGAGGCTCCAGAGGAGGACCCATTTTCTGTCTTTTCCGCCTTCTGGAGGCCGCCCACATCCCTTGGCTTGTGGCCCCTTCCTCCATCTTCAAAGCCAACTGCGTAGTTGATTGTCGAATCTGCTTCCGTGGTCACATGTCCTTCTCTGACTCAGAATCTCCCTACCTTAAGATAATCGCTTAGACAAAGGCCCTTTGGCTATGTGAGGTAACATGGCACACATTTCAGGGGTTAGGATGCAGAGATCTTTGTGGAGCCATTATTCTACCTGATGTGTCTTATATTCATTTATGAATTCAGGTGGAATAATCCCAGTGGACAGAGCTGAGGTACAGACAGGGTCTCCAGGAGGTACGCTTAAGACTTTGATTTCAGGAGTGCTGAGTAATATCTTTCTCCAAAGCTAGAAACTCCCCATAGACCAACTTCTTTGGGTTAGGCTGTGTGGTAGGTGACCCTTTCCGAAGATGACTCGGGCAATGTCTCCCATCCCACATGCTTCTCTACTGTGTGACCTTGCCACCCTCCCGTCCAGAAGCGGGGATGTCTGTGCTCTCCCCCAACACTTGCAGCTTGGTGAACTGTGACCATTTTTGACCAACAGAGTCCAATAGAGAACAGCAGAAGTGAAACTCTTGGATCTGCAAGGTTAGGTCATAAGAAGCAATACAGCTTCCATCTTGTTCCGTGGGATACTCAGGTTAGAACCATGGAACTCCATGTAAGAGGTCTAACGTGCCCTGAGCGCCATACTGTGAGGAAGCCCAGGCCACGGGGGGAGGCCACAGATAGGTGCTGAGTGAAGGCGCATCAAGTGCAGCTATAGAATCACTCCTGGCCACTGAACTCTCCCCGGGCCTCAGAGCAGAGACATGCCATCTTCACTATCCTCCATCCCAGTCCTGACTCACTGAATCTGTTCCATAATAAAATGGGTATCTTTTTTGCCAAAGAGTCTTAGGATACTTTGTTACACAGCCAAGATAACTGGAACAAAGTACATTTCATGAGAACACACGTGGGTACTATTATGAGAAAGACATTACACGATCCAGAGTGCAGAGCATTTATTCACACATTCATTCACTTCATTCTCTACCCACGTGTGAACACATGTATGCTCTCCTAATTTATTAATGTGTTTATTAGAACAGATGTTGAGTTCTCATTCTGTGCTAAGAATTTAAACTTCAGCGATAGGAGTTCATGTTGGCAGTGGCAATTCATTCATTCATTCAATGTATTTTTTATCGAGTGGCTGGGAAGTACCAAGGGTTATTCTAGAACCAGAGTCAGCAAATGAGAGCCCACAGACCAAACATGGGCATACCTATTGGTTTACATATTGTCTGTGTAGGAAATAGCTTCATCAATGAGTCATGCTCCTGCAGCGTTCGCAGAGGCCCTGGGTACGGAATGCAAGTAGCAATTTCACCCCAAGAGGCTTTCGGAAAACTCATCATGCTAAGAAGGGCCGAGTTCACCTCGAGAGCACCTGGTGGATCAAGTGAGGCGGTGTGGCATGAGCGAGGTCAAGCCTGAAACACGAGGCCTAGGATAGGACGACTTTAAGGGAGGGGGGGCCTAACCCAGTGTGTGGCTCCTTTCTGGGGAATGAACTCTCCCAGGTTCCACATTGCAGGAAGAATGACCTTGGCCTGAGGTCCCAAAGAGGTTCCTGCAAGAATGAGGGAAAG